>NC_045455.1:54701162-54754114 GCF_002776525.5 Piliocolobus tephrosceles
TTCTTTCTTTCTTTCCTTCTTTCTAAGTTCTTCCTCTGTCACCCAGGCTTGAGTGCAGTGTTATGATTATTGTTTGCTGCAACCTCTCAAACTCCTGGGCTCAAGTGAATGATTCCTTTGAGAAGGAGATGTAAATAATGTTTTAGAAATAAGTACAATGCAAGTCATTTAAATGTGATCCATAGTATCTGTGGAGAAAGTGTCTTTGACTGAGGGTGAAACACTTTTTCCACTTTCACAGAAGAAGAGAAAATAAAAATAGGCTCAGAGGCAAATATGTTAAGCATTTCAACTAAAAAAGATGAAGGGAGGTGTGTCTCACAGCTTTTATTTTCTCAATTACATGAGAGTTAAACTCATCAGCAGACAGCAAAGTATGGCAGGTTTGAGGAAAGAGGAAAAGATAGAATATGATAAGTGTAGAGAGTGAGCAGATGATCTTTGCTAAGTGCCCACATAATGTTAGTATTCATAAATTCACATTAACATTCTCATTGCAGGATGTGGAATTTTCTCGAGGAATAAGCAATTCCATTAGTAAAACATACAGAAAATAAATGTTTGGTTTTACCAGTGGTTAGAGTACCAGACAAATATATCTGAAGGCCAAATGGACAAGGGAATTAAGGACATTTTCAAGAGAGGGATTGTAATAATGAACCATAGAATCTACACTGGATAAAGAAGAAAGCAAACATGGGACTGTCCAAATAAAAATGTAAGGTTGGGGTGAATGTATTTTTCCCCATGAGAGTGAAAAGTTGTTTCTACGAGGCTACTTTAGGAGGAAAGATGAATAGATGAAAAATAATGGTTTGAACTGAATGCATGAATTTGTGATTTTTAAAAATTCTACTGTTTCTAGTGTTAAAGTAAGTTAAAATGGAAACCAGGTTGGAAGAAAATCTGAACAGACAAAGCCACTTAGGCCTCATAAGTAGTAATAACGTTGCTAGATCTGCAAACAGAAGCAAAATTTAAGCTATGTTTTATAAACGCCTATAGAAAGAAAAATGAAACTTAAAGCTAACCAATAGAAGCTGCTAGCCAACTTAAAGTTACTTAACTGTGGACTTTTCAGCAGGAAAGGTCAAAGAAGGCAACTGAATAACTATAACCGATCAATTTTTTTGTCGGTTTGTATTGCTTCTGTGTTTACTCTATAAAAACCTTCACCTTGTGTTCCCTCAATGGAGCACCCAAAACACTTCTGTTTTGGAGAGGGCCAATACATGAATCACTGTTTTAGCAAATAAACTCTTTAAAAATCTTACTTGCCTCAGTTTTCCTTTTAATACTGGTGATAGTTTTTAAAGAGTTTATGGCAAAAGTAAAAGGGAGGAAATGTACATTGATGATCAAAGAACAGAGAAACGCAGACTTATCCATGTGTATATATTATGCTTACTGAGATCAATTACAAGTGTTGAAGGAGAAGGAGTGCTGTGAATCAGATAATAAGGTCCACAATGTAAAGAGCAATAACCTTGACTGCTGCATAATAAAAATCATCAGGGGTACTTGGCGATTATTATTTTGCAGTTTCTAGACACTATTCCAGGAGGCTCTGAAAATGTAGACTTAGGTAGGGCTTTGAATTCTGTGTGTTTGCCAGTTATCTCCAAATATTTCTGTTATCAAACAGTTTGAGATACATTGGGTTAGGACAAAGAAGTTACAGCAAAATGATTTGTATCTAGGATGAGACTATTACAAGTTTTCTGATCTCAGAATGGGAGATGAAGGCTTAGTAGTGCAAAAATATAAGGTGGAGTGGGAGTGAGATATGAAGCATGCATCAATAAAGATGAACTCAAAACTTCAAACAAGCAGCCAACAGATTAGTGTTGGGCATTTACCCACGTCTGATTGTAGACATGATTCTTTGGTGTTCTTCAGCTGGTCCTCCACCTCTTCCTCAAAAAGAATAACTGAATACTATATTATAAAAGGTACTACACTAAGGCTTAAATGCTTAATGGGATTTCCAAACTATAAATCTATTTAGAAGTATAATTTTACAATTCCATTTATATATTGTTTACTAATGCTAAAATAAATAAATGGGAATGTTTTCTGTCTCTTCAAAGATCATGGTATATAGTTTTTTCTACCAGATGTACAAAGAAGAGCTTGTGTCATTCCTGCTGAAACTATTCCAAAAAAATGAGGACAAGGGACTCCTCCCTAACTCATTCTATAAGTCCAGCATCATCCTGATACCAAAACCTGGCAGAGAAACAAAAACAAAAGAGAGAAATCTTCAGGCCAGTTTCTTTGATGAACAGCGATGCAAAAATCCTCAACAAACTACTGGCAAACTGAACCAGTGGCAAATCAAGAAGCTTATCCTCCACAGTTAAGTAGGCTGTATCCCTAAGAGGCAAGGTTGGTTCAACATACACAGATCAATAAATGTCATTTATCACATAAACAGAAATAAAGACAGAAAACACATGATTATTTCAGTTGATGAAGAAAAGGCTTTTGATACAATTCAACACTCCTTCATGCTAAAAATTCAATAAACTAGGTATTGAAGGAACATGCCTCAAAATAGTAAGTCCTCTATGACAAACCCACAGCCAACATCATACTGAATAGGCAAATGCTGGAAGCATTCCCCTTGAAAATCATCACAAGACAAGGATACCCTCTCTCGCCATATCTATTCAGTATATAGTGTTGGAAGCCCTTGCCAGAGCAATCACACAAGAGAAAGAAATAAAGGGCATGCAAATACAAAGACAGAAAGTCAAACTATCCCTGTTTGCAGTTGACATGATTATATATCTAGAGAGATCCATAGTCTCCACCCAAAAGCTTTTTAAGCTGATAAACAACTTCAGCAAGTCTCAGGATTCAAAATCAATGTGCAAAAATTACTAGCATTTCTGTACATCAAAAAGAGTCAAGCTGAGAGCCAAATCAGAAACATGCTCCCATTCACAATTGCCACAAAAATAATAAAATACTGAGGAATACAGCTAGCTAGGGAAGTAAAAGAGCTCTACAAGGAGCACTACAAAATATTGCTCAAAGAAATCAGAAATGACACAAATAAATAGAAAAACATTCCATGCTCATAGATAAGAAGAATCAGTATCATTAAACAGACATACTGCCCAAAGCAATTTATAGATTCAATTATATTCCTATTAAACTGCTATTGAGATTCTTCATAGAACCAGAAAATACTATTTAAAAATTTATATGGAACCAAAAAAGAGCCTAAATAGCCAAGGTAATCCTAATCAGAAAGAACAAAGCTGGAGGCATCACTCTGCTCAACTTAAAACTATATAGTACAGGGCTACAATAACCAAAACAGCATGATACTGGTACAAAAACAGATACATAGACCAAAGTAACTGGGATTACAGACAGGCCACCAGGCTCTGCTAATTTTTATAATTTTTTTGGAGAGACAGGATTTCACCATGTTTCCCAGGCTGATCTCAAACTCCTGAGCTCAAGTCATTCACCCTCCTCAGCCTCCCAAAGTGCTGGCATTACAGGCGTAAGCCATTGTGCCCGGCCTTTATTCAGTCTCACTTTTAAAAGTTTAGTTCTCAAACTTCATTACCCATAAGAATAATACAGAGAACTTATTAACATATCAGATTACTAAACACCATTCCAAACTTCTGGTTCAGTTAATGAGGGAACACTGTGACGATTAAATGTAAACAAATATAAAAAATGATGAGCTATCTAGATGCTTTTATTCCAACAACCACCTTCTCTGTGTAAGTATGCTTGGGGTGGATTAATTCAAATTTGAAGTTCTTATGCCAGCTTTTGTGCTTCCAAGGTATGAAGTGAAAACAATTTATGCAAGTGAAGATAGGCTCTGAAGTGCCAGGGCCTAATGAATGAGTGATTAATGACCATTAATCAAAATTTAAACAATAAAACTAGAAAATAAATGAAATACCTAACCCTTACCATATCTAGTTATAATATTTCTTTTCCTTTTTTTTTTTTTTTTTTTTTGACTGTGTTTTTTTTTTGAGACAGAGTTTTGCTCTTTTTGCCCAGGCTGGAGTGCAATGGCGTGATCTGGGCTCACCGCAACCTCCGCCTCCTGGGTTCAAGCAATTCTCCTGCCTCAGCCTCCCGAGTAGCTGGGATTACAGGCATGTGCCACCATGCCTGGCTAATTTTGTATTTTTAGTAGAGACGGGGTTTCTCCATGTTGGTCAGGCTGGTCTTGAACACCCGACCACCGGTGATCCACCCGCCTCGGCCTTCCAAAGTGCTAGGATTACAGGCGTGAGCCACCATGCCCGGCTAGTTATATTTCTACAGAAGAACTTAACTTTAAGACTCAGTAATGTGTTGTGTCTTTTTATTTGATTTGTTTTGATTTTCTACTTTGATTTGAAATATTCATGCAAGTACATGTCAATTTTGGACCTTTGTGCAGAAAATATCTAAAAACTCTTTGGGCTTGTCAGGAGAACAACATTGCTGAATAATTCTAGTAGGCCTGATTCTGTTAAATCTCTGAATAGCCATATGTTTACTCGTGACAAAACATTTTGTGAGAAAACAAAATATCTTATAAAAGACAATTGTACTGATGGTATCCTAATATAGAATATTAATATAAATAAAAATTCACCATATTTTTAGCATCTTTTAATTTGTATAGCTTTAATTTTTTTCAAGTTAATAATAATACAAGTTTTTGCACATATGATCTAATTTTGGTTTTAAATTCACAGTCGTATTATTCAGTTACTATATTTTATGGAATAGATGTGAAAAGTCCACTTTAGAGAATTGCATTATTTGCAGATAGTTTTAGATCAAGTTAATTTGGTTTAATTAAAAAGATCAAAACAAATGAATTCACCTCTACATAGATATGACAAGCTTTTCTTAAGGCATTTTAATATTTTAGTATGTGTTCAAACTCTAAATATAATTAGTCTGCATTGTATGTCCTATTTCCTTCAGTTTACATTGAAAGATAATTAAATAATATATCATGAACAAATAATTTTCAAATTAATCAGTCTGCCATACTGCTATCAAGGTTTCTAGACTTTTCATATCAAGTGAATATCTATAATCTTTGTACTATGGATGCAAAATGCACCTACCAAGTACTGCGTAGAAAATTCACAAGGAGAATGCAGTTACCACCAAGGAACTGGTATTCTCTTAGGATGGAATGTTCAACAAGTGTAATGTAATAAACCAGGTAAAATATCTCTAGACCATTCACTAACCTGGTTCTAGACTTCTGAAAGTTTGATAACAACTGAAATATCCCTAAGCCATTCTTTACTACTATTTCTCATTCGATAAATTTTGTTGTTATATGAAACAATATAGCAGTTATTGCTGCTGGTGTCTACATGGGCCTAGATTGTGGAAATTCATCATTTGAAATACTGTGTTACAACTTAATATAAAGTATGGCTGATGGAACTCAACTATTTTATTCAATAAATTTTATAATTTATAGTCAGACTGAATAAACATCTATATTAATTGCTATATTATATTTACTCAAGTCTTAGTGAATAGTGTACTGTAAACTTTAGATATGCTATAGTAATGTCCATGGTGCTTGTTTTTCCTCATAATGTAAAGAATATTTCCTAATGTTTTATAATGATGGTTTTGAATGTTTTAAATTTATGGAAACCAACTAGACTGCAAGGAGACAAATAGAGAAAAAAAGAAAATTTCTGAGATATTTTGTGAAAATGAAGTGATTGTAGAAAAATACAAAATGTAATTGTCTATTTATGGATAAGTGGAAAGAAATAGATCATTTTGAAGAAATGCACGGGAGTACTTCAGGTGTAATTATGGCTTGTATTCAGCATGCAGGTTTAAACCACAGAGCACTTATTGGAAGTGATGAGGCCTGGCCTTTTAAAGCATTCAACATCTGAATGAAAACATTGCTGTTAGCTTTTCTAAAAGAGGATGAAACTGTAGAATGAATTTGTTGAAAGTACATTTCCTCTTAAAAACATATGAAACAGAATGTTTGACTCAGATTGGATATATAACTGCTACCTAGACAGTCTATATTTATTAAAATGTTTGACCAATATTTTTTGCCTCTTATGATTTTAATTTGTATTTATCCTTTTAAATTAGGTGACTTACCTACTTAATTCTTCACAACACTTGAATTATCAAGATATCCAATGTCTGAACAAAAAGCCATTTCCTTATTTGTGTTACTGCTTTTCTCTAGTTAAGTATAAAGAATAATATAGAATCCTTTAGCTCTAGTGACTGACAGATTTGTTAAGATATGGGTCTCCGTGTGTGGAAGAGGGATTATCATTTGTTTGTACAAAGGTAACCATGTCATTTAACTAGGTCAGCAAACAAACATCTTTTTTTGTGAGTTGTCCAAATCATCCAACTTTAGTAACAAAACAAAACAAAACAAAAAAATAATAAATCAGCTTGGAAAGGACAGAGCTTGTGGATCCATCATGAAGACAGCTGAAAAGAATGAATTGGCCATGTCATAGTTTAGTTCGACAGCTGCATAGAGAAATACACATAGTTACATTTATTTCAGAGAGAAAAATGTTCCTTTAATTCTTGTAGAGAATAACAACATGTTGTATTTTTTCACTTTTCAACTTTCGCTTGGAACACTAAGTCCTTTATATACAAAAATGAAAGGACATTGAATGAAAAAAATTAATGAGCATGAAAAATCAAACCTATCAGTGAGATGTTATGAGCTGTTCTATGTGGGAATAAAAGGAGTCACATGTGCTTTCAAATTCCTTCATAGTCAAAAATTGCTACACAGGTCTCCATTCTGAGTTACTGGGGCAATAATGCATGTCTTTTTATTTAATGAATATAGGGCTGAATTGGAACCAATTATATGCTAAAGGAATTGAATAGAAGAGGAAACATAAATAGCTTCTTTTTATTAAGCTGGAAACTGGCTTAAGATTTCTTCTTTATTTTTTATCTTATGTAAATATTTGTGAAGGTTACATTATCAAACAAGTGTGATATTCATTTTAAATCTTGTTATAAAGTAATACTCTTTATATGAGACGTGTAATTATCCAGTGACACTGTAAAGCAGCACTGTTTGTTCTTAATATTTCATGCAAATATAATATGATTAAAATATAAACATATTCTATGAAAAATTATTATCTTCTCTCTGCCTTTTAGATATATAAATAAGCTAAAGGAAAATCAAGTTTGTTCTGTATTAATGTCCTTTACTCTTCTTTTTGACACTACTATATTCTGCTCAGCTATAAGTACATTATTTTGTGAGGGAATTAATTTTATATCTCTGGGTCAATAGAAAGCTTTCTGGTTCAAATGATTGTTTCATAGTTGCTTTATTCAAGACAGGCAATGCATTCTATTATGCTCATAGGAGTGAAAATTGGAGAATGTACTTGAGAAAAAATTGTAAAGGTGAGAGTGGTCTGTCTCTAAACTAATTATTACATAATTAATCATATTAAGGCTTAAGGCATTGTCACTACTCTAGGGATTAATAGCACTGTGTTAACTTAGAGGAGAGTTTTGGTGAGTATAATTTGTTGTAACTCTTGGCATTAAAATCAGTGATAACTAGTAAGAAGCAGTTACTTAAAAACAATTCTTTGAATTTCTTCTAATGTATGTATTGAGACCCAATGTACTGGACTGTGTGTCTCTGAAGGAGTTATTTTATTCACCAGTTTCTATATTATGTATCACATAAAAGGGCACATATTATTAATGTTTATTTGTTTAATTGTTTAATTCAGATATTATACAATAGAATTTCATACTCACAAATGTAATAAGTACGCTATTTTTTAAATGATGTCATACTGTAAAATATCAATGCCTGATAAAAAGGTAATATATAATAAGAGATGGAGGAAAATTGATTTGTAGTGGTTCCTTTAAAAAATTAGTCATTGGAGGCCAACATGGGAACATTAGAATAAATAAAATATAAAAAGATGCTTAATTATTGATTGCATATGGAATCATCTCTCATTTGGATAAGATTTCTTCCTATCATTTATAATTCTGTTCAATTCCAAAATGAGAGTAACACAAAATATGTACATTTGGCAAAAACAAATCATTAACAAATCTTCTAATTACTATTCCGAGAATGCTTTCTTTAAAAAAGTAAGAGTACATCACCCCTAGTGTTTTCCTTGAGTACAAGTAATCACATTAATCTATGTTTTTTTATACTTCACCTTCTTATTATTGCTTTAGTCATGTTTTAATGAAAATATGCTCTTTAAACTTTTAGATAGATAATTATGGCAGGATTTTCCATTATTGGTTTTGATTCCTCTTTATAATGATTAATGTTTCACATACCTAACTTAGTCATGCAAGTAGCATTCTTGTAAGTTAAATATAGCCATATCCTTTCATGAAAATATAAAATTATTAGCTGCTTCTTCATCGCTCTAAAATTTTGTAATTATAGAACTAGTTTGTTTTGTTCATCAAGTTAATTCATGAGTTTTCCTTTCATCATTTTCTCTAAGATTTACTTAGGGATAGATACTGCATTAGATAGTATATGCCAAACCTTATTAAAGATCCTAGATTGAATTGATTCTATACAATCAATGTTAAAGTCTAGAAATATTTTGTATAATTTAAAAATGGTTTAAGTGTAGTAAATACATTCGACTCTTTGTATGCAAGGGAAAAATATTTTTCTTACATGTAAAATGAGAATTTGAAACTCCAAGTGCTTTCCAAATGCTAGAATCAGCTATATCAGAATAATTTGGGAAAGTTTTAAAAGTGCACTTCCTGCATTTCACATAGTATTGAGTATACTAAAGTTAATCAAGGATTCTACAACTTTTAATGATGCCTCAGTGTTCTGATTTCCAACCAGCTTTACTAATCCTTGTACTATCTATTCTCCTAATTTCCTTCCAATTAAAAGGCTACCTAACTTTGAAATGTCTTATTAATGTCAAATTTCTCCAGATTTGTTCTTGTGTACATTTATTTTGTTTTTATTGTTGCTATTATTATTTTGACCAGAGAGAAACATGTAATTATATTTTATTAAATATTGGCACCAATGTGATAAAATATTCCTACAAAGCATGAAGTCTGTGCTCTCATGTAGGTGGGGATAGTAATGCCTCTATCTTGGAATTGTATAGACTGAATGACTCATGTGAAATTCTACACAACACCTGTGAAGATATTTCAATGCCAATATTCACTTAGTTCATTACATTGTATAAGAAAAAAATACTGCTTCATGCACATATCTGGGTCTAGTTGAAGTTTCCTACAAAGTGTTTTCTATCTAAAAAAAGAGAGCTGCTAAGGAGTAGAGTGTTGCTTGATTCATTTTGAGTAGGTTAATATATCTGTCTTGATAGTATTATCTTTGAAGACTTTTTGAAAAATTTGTAGACCTTTTTGATTAATAAAACAACTTGAACTAAGCATGGGTTTAGGATTGAAATCAGAGTCACAGTATGATTTTGGCTACACAGGATAATTGGGAAAATTCTGTTCTTGAAAGCAATGCTGTGGTTTAGAACTAAGCAACCTGCATTTGTGAACTTGAGAAAGCTATTTAATCTTTTGTAGCCTAGTTTTCTATAATTCTGTAATGTAGATATTTATAATTTTCTTAAGAAATCTAAGTGAGGCTTACATGAGAAAACAGACAAAAATTATCCGGAATGGGACCTGGCATTTCACCACCATTGTCACCACCACCACCACCACCATCATCATCACATCATACAGGCAAGCACCTGTGTCATCTCTGTCCCAGAAAAGCATCTGCAAATCTAACCCAAGATGGGATGAATTTTACAACTCAGTATAAAAGTTTCCTAATTATGTATTTGTTTACCATACATCATCAATGCCAGTCTTTTGGTTACAGTATGCTTTAATATTTTGTGGTTATTATTATGACATCCATAAGGAGTCTTTATAATTGTATCTCCATATATATGCCAAATATTATCAAACATTAAGAGTTGCTTAATGAAAATTTTAATTGTCGAATACTGGTGGCAACAATGTGATACCTCACTGCTTATCATATCCAAAGATGACTTTAAGTTAAAAATATCTTGAATTATAATGTACTCAAAATAGATACATTTAGGGTTTGTGATTTTTTCCATTATCAAAAAAGCCAGTTTTGCTGTATATTTTGGCATTTTTGATTGCTACCTATATGTTAGATTATGAATTAATTTAATCCAGGTATTGATGAAGGTAATCTAGTTGAAAGAAAACGTTTTACATTAATTGCAGTAAATGATACTTTTAAAACTCAATATTAGCATTAATTTCATTATAATACTCCAGAATTGTAAACAAATCATTTTATATTGAGTTATAATTCAGCTTTGAATCAAATATGAGCTTTGACTCATTCTCTATTCTAACAATACTTATTCCTTCTCCTCTGTATCTCAGTGGGTAAAAGTGAGACATTCAATGTTGTATGTCATTAGAGAAAGCCTAAATCAACTCTTCAGGCCATTGCCATTGAGAAAATATAAAAATGTGAAATAAAGGTTATTACTGTGACAAAGAAGAGCACTGAATATTGATAGCCATTTGGGTTTAATATTGTTAAATGAGACCACATTAGTGCTGTAACAGTTGGCTGTCTAATAAGCTGGAATATTTCATCAGGAATATTAAAACAAGATGTGCTTTGAAGAGTCTGTTGGAAAACAATAGCTTGATATAGCTCATTTAAGGTTCAGTGTGATCACTCTCATTTGCCTCTTCTATATTGTCTATTTCTCCAGGGGTAGCCATGAATACTAAGCACCAGGCCCTTATCAGTCTCTGGCACCCTGACTTAGTGTTTGGATTAGTCCCCAAATAAAGTATGTTTTACAGAAAGATATTAAGATTATCAACAAAAAGAAGCAGGGTGGCAAGTAAAATTGAGAGAAATTGCCCAAATACAGAACGAAAATATAATAGCTATTAATGCAGTGACATTTTAGAGTCTGCTAAGCATTTGCCATCGAAGTATTGGGTACTTTGTATTTTTTGTTTTAGTTTCCATTCTCAAGGCTTACGTTAATCTAAACTCTATCATTTGAATGTATCATTATTTTGGAAATTACTGAGAGTCTCTTAACATAAAATGTATCATTTGGTTTTATGGATGTGATTATATATTTTCATTTTACATGTTGAATTACAATAAACAATAGTAAATCATTTTAGATATTTTCCATTTAAATTTTGTATCAGAGTTTGCAGAATAAAAATATAGTCAGTTTATAGAGTATGCTGTTTTATGAAAAATTCTATAGGTGAGAGTATAACTCTCTGAGTCATTTTTAGAATGTTTCAGATTATTACAGAATCCTGTGCAATATTAATTAGAAAAAAATATAAAAATCTCAATAACAATTATGAGAGTACCATAGATTGCATAAAAATCTTTTCATTGAAAAGTTATACATAATTTTAGTGACTCATCATACACCTATTTAAGATTTATATTCCATTAGCTCTTGCAGGTTATTTTACATAAAATTCTGCATATTATAGTAGTGTGCAAATTAAAGTTTCCAGAAATCTAATACAAAGTGCACTTCTATTTTCAAGGCTGAACAAAACCTATGCATTAAAAATGCATGCTATTCCACTGAAATTTTAAGAGGTTTTTCTTCTTTGCTGTGTTTTATCATTCCCCAAAGTGCAGTGAAGATGTTTGGTTTGAGACTAATAATACCTCTTGCATTTTAAAGACTGCTTTAAAAATCATAAGTGTGAAATCTTCATATTTGTTGATTCATCACCAGAAGATTGCTTTATCTACATAAATGAACCGAATTAATCATTTCTTACTCATTGAACCTGACTTGAAGCTATATATTAAGTAATATCTGTTGAGTGCCTACTATGTGCCAATGATGCCTAATATTGGAGATTCTAGATGAGTAGGTAACAAATACACTCCCTTATTCTTACGGACATTACTGCTATTAGTCCAGAAATCAAAATAGCACAGAAATCACAGACAGGAAAGTGATATAAGAAAAGCAATACAATTTGATGAGTAACTATTGTGAAATTAAAAACATAAAGTTTCTGAGGAAGTGATGCTTGAGCTGACAGCTAAGGGATGAACAAGCTGGGCATATGGCCACACGTATCTGTAGTCACAGGTACTTGGAAGACTTAGGCGTGATGATCACCTGAAGAACCCAGGAATTTGAGTCTAGTCTGGGCAACATAGCAAGACCCCGTCTCTGATCAATAATAATAATAATAATAATAATAGTATGAACAGCACTTAACTAGGTGAAGCATCAATAGTAAAAGTGCAATGGAAAGTATTACAGAGGAAAAAATTAGTGAAGACAATAAATCCTGTGGTGTGAGGAAGCATGGTACACTGCCACTACTGACTGGAGAGCCTATGTGACCTGGGGGAGTGGATATGGAAAAAGAGCTTTGAGACAACTCTTTCTCCTTTTATTTATTTATTTATTTATTTATTATTTATTTATTTATTTATTTATTTGAGACGGAGTCTCACTCTGCCGCCCAGACTGGAGTGCAGTGGCGCGATCTCTACTCACTGCAAGCTCCGCCTCCCGGGTTAGGCCATTCTCCTGCCTCAGCCTCCCGAGTAGCTGGAACTACAGGCGCCCGCCACCGCGCCCGGCTAATGTTTTTGTATTTTTAGTAGAGACCGGGTTTCACGGTGTTAGCCAGGATGGTCTCGATCTCCTGACCTCGTGATCTGCCCACCTCGACTTCCCAAAGTGCTGGGATTACAGGCTGAACCACCGCACCCGGTCCTTTTAGACAACTCTTTCAAAAAGTGGAGTCATTAAGCTGAAATGAGAAATAGGATGACTTGGGAGTGGAACTAAAAAATCTTGTGTTTGAAGGGGTGGTTTTACGTTTATTCTCATCATCAAATGGAAGAAACATGAGCATATGTGGAGGTTAATGTGACAGATAAGAGTATAGTGAGACTGATGGAATACATAGGAAAGAAAAATATGACTGACAAGCTCTGTAGGCAGCAGGTAAACAGCAGAATCAAAAGAGTAGATGGAGGGCATGAATGTAAGTAGTGAAAGGGTCAATTCCTCCTTCATAACAGAAGGGAAGGGAGCATGGTGGGCTCATTTCCTCAATTCTTTCATGACAGTGGGCATCAAGCCTAATGGCTTGAGGATAAGACTTACTCATCCTGGTATGACATTAGGGTAGCCTGTGAAATCTCTACTCTCCTTTACCCAGGATGGTAAACAAGGAGATTGCTGTTTTATGATTTATTTAGATATTTTCTGTCGAGGTAAATGTTTTCATTTCCATAAACAATGCTTTCATCCTTTAATTCCTAATTATACCCAGTTGTTCATGGGAATAAATTTCCAAGGATGGAAGAGTTAATAAAACCACAATAAGGTTTTTAGTGTTTCAAAAAGAAAGTAGCTATTTGTGGGGGGAAAAAAAAAAAAAAAAAAAAAAAGCTATTTTCCCTTGAACTAAAAATTGTAATCACATATCTTCTTTCCTCCTGCAGTTATTAAATACATGAGATAATGACCAGTGCCTCTTTCATGGCAGTTTTGATTTATGCTATGATACTAAAAATGTTCCTTCAGGGAATGTCACTGAAATATACTGCTGCTTGAAAAGTGTATGTAAAAAGAGACTTAATTATATATATTCTGTAAAAAGTTAAAGGTATAATTGGAGATTAAAATTGAGAATGACAAAAACATTATTAGGACCTAGTTAAATTACAGAACAATATTTGTTTTAAAAACATTATAATAAATTTTAATAATAGTGATATAAAAATCATAACACAATTCAAAATATATTTTTCAGTAGAGACAAATTAATTCTAAACTAATGTCATATAAGAAAATGTTAGTTTTCTTTTCTCATTTAAACTTTCTCAGTATAGCATAAGAGCTATTTCATCTCTCCATTACACAAGCTTCCAACTTTCACAGGAGCCAGCAATACAATTTTTATACATTTTTGCAACACATCTTAAAAATCTTTGTCAAAGAGTATGAAATTTTGAGCAACTCTAACACATAACTCATAAACTCATTCTTACCAGTATTCAGAATTAGCATACATAATTAAAACCTGTTAAAAATATTGTTTTTTTTTTTTTTAAAACACACTGACATTGTAAGATATTACATTTAAATTATTTTATTATTTTCTCCTATATTAGCTTATCCCCTGCAGCCTGGTCTTTCAGAAGATTGGCCTTCTGCAATATACTACTGAAACAAATTCTTTCCCAGCCCTTTAAACAGTCAATCCTGGGCAACTGCAAGATTTGAATCTGAGGTCCTTGATATATCATGGACGGGCTATTGCTTTCCCAGGAATGATTGTTGATGTGGTTAATTTTCCTCTGATTTACTATATCCTCCATCTGTGCCAAAGTCTTTGCATTTCAATTTCTCTATCATGCTAAAGAAGGGCTACTGGGTCTACCCCTAAACACAAAAACCATGCTAGCAGTGAACAACTGTATGGCCTAACAGTTTATACTACCACCAAGGAAGGAGCAAGGGCTTCCCTAGTTATATAGCTTAAAAACTACTCAGCTCCTGGAGTCTCATATCCAGATGTACAAGATTACTGTGAGTTAACCCAGAATGTAATAGTCAGTGGAGAAGGGGGGTGCATTCACCTGCTACTCATCCTTTTTCCCCAATGATTGGTGCCCTAGCAGCTGGCATTGCCTGTACATGTGCCTGGTCTGTTCAAGTCTGCTTCAGTCATCTTTAATTCACCAATATATTTTATTTTAATATTGTTTTTATAATTTCAACCTTTATTTTAGATTCAGGGGTACATGTGCAGGATTTTTAAATGGGAATATTGTGTGATGATGAGGTTTGGAGTATGAATGATCCCATTCCCCAGGTAGTGAGCATAGTACATAATAGGTAGTTTTTCAGCCCTTGCCCCTCTCAATAGTCCCCAGTGTATATTGTTGTCATTTTTATAACCATGTGTACCCAATGCTTAGCTCCCACTTAAAAGTGAGACCATGTGATATTTGGTTTCTATTCCTGCATTAATTGGCTTAAGTAGGATAATGACCTCCAACATGAATGTATTTGTGTTGCTTCAAAGGCATAATGTCATTCTTTTTTTTTTTTTTTTTTTTTTTTTTTTATGGTTGTGTGGTATTCCATGGTGTATATGCGCCACTTTCTCTTTATCTGGTCCACAATTTCTAGGCACTTGGGTTGATTCTATGTCAATGATATTGTGAATAGTACTGCTATGAACATATGAGTACAGGTGTCTTTTTGATAGAACAATGTATTTTCCTTTGGGTATATACCCAGTAACAGGATTGCTGGGCCAAATGGTAATTCTGTTTTAATTTTTTATGGAACTTTCCACACTGCTTTCCATAGTAGCTGAACGAATTTACATTCCAACCAACAGTGTATAACCATTCCCTTTACTCTGCAGCCTTGCCAACATCTGTTATTATTTGACTTTTTAAGTAATAGCCATTCTGATGGGTATGAGATGATATGGTGTTGTGGTTTTTATCTGCATTTCTCTGATTATTAACGATGTTGAGCACTTTTTCTTGTGTTTGGTTCTTTGTGTGTGTATTAATCTGTTTTCACACTGGTGATAAAGGTATACCTGAGACTGGGCAATTTGCAAAATCCAAAGTGCCAAAGTCTTTGCATTTCAATTTCTCTATCATGCTAAAGAAGGGCTACTGGGTCTACCCCTAAACACAAAAACCATGCTAGCAGTGAACAACTGTATGGCCTAACAGTTTATATTACCACCAAGGAAGGAGCAAGGGCTTCCCTAGTTATATAGCTTAAAAACTACTCAGCTCCTGGAGTCTCATATCCAGATGTACAAGATTACTGTGAGTTAACCCAGAATGTAATAGTCAGTGGAGAAGGGGGGTGCATTCACCTGCTACTCATCCTTTTTCCCCAATGATTGGTCCCCAATGATTTACAAAAGAAAAAGGGTTAATTGGACTTACAGCTCCATGTGGTTGGGAAAGCCTCACAATTATGGTGGAAGGCAAGGAGGAGCAAGTCACATCTCACATGGATGGCAGCAGGCCAAGAGAGAGGACTTGTGCAGGGGAACTTCTTTTTTTAAAGCCATCAGACCTTGTGAGATTTATCATGAGAACAGCATGGGAAAGATTTGCCCCCACAATTCAATTACTTCTCACTGGGTCCCTCTCACAACATGTGGGAGTTCAAAATGAGATCTGGGTGGGGACACAGCCAAACCCATATTACTGTGTCCTCTTTTGAGACATATCTGTTCATGTCCTTTTGCTCATTGCGTTGTTAAAGTTTCTTATAGATTCTGGATGTTTGACCTCTGACAGATGCATAGTTTGCAAATATTTTCTCTCATTCTGTAGTTTGTCTATTTATTCTGTTGATAGTTTCTTTTGCTGTGCAGAAGCCCTTTAGTTTAATTAGGTTCTACTTTTCCTAGTTTTGTTGTTGTTGTTGTTGTTGTTGTTGTTGTTGCAATTGCTTTTGAGGACTTAGGGATAAATTCCTTCCCAGGCTAACATTCAGAATGGTATTTTTCAGGTTTTCTTCTGGGATTTTGATAGTTTGAGGTCTTACATTTAAATTTTTCATCCATCTTGAGTTAATTTTTTGTATATGGGAAAAGATAGGGGTCCACTTTTATTCCTCTGTGTATGGCTAGCCAGCTATTCCAGCATCATTTATTGAAAAGGGAGTCCTTTTTCCACGGCTTATTTTGTCAATCTTGTTGAAGATCAGGTGGCTGTAGGTGTTTATTTCTATATTCTCTCTTCTGTTCCAATGGTCTATTTGTCTGTATTTGTCTCTTTTTCTACACGTACTATGCTGTCTTGGTTACTCTAGCCTTAGAGTATAGTTTGAAGTCGAATAGTGTGATGCCTCTGGCTTTGTTCTTTTTGCTTAGCATTTCTTTGGTTATTTGGGTTCTTTTTTGGTTCCATATGAATTTTAGAATAGGTTTTTCTAATTCTTTGAAGAGCAATATTGGTAGTTTCACAGGAATATCATTGAATTTGTAGATTACTTTAGGCAGTATGGCCATTTTAACAATATTGATTCTTTCTACTCCATTTGTTTCTGTCATCTATGATTTTTTTCCAGCAGTGTTTTGTATTTCCTCTCACCAAGATATTTTAATATATTCCATCTTGTAAAATAAGAGTGAGAATAATGAGGGTTAAACTATTGCAATTGTGCTTAAAGTTTAAAGACTTCATCTTGAAAAAGTCAAAAAAGTAAGTTTGGTGGGTCAAAAGGAAAACACACACACACACACAAAACAAAAACAAAACCAAAAATCTTCACACTGATAAGGTCAAGCATGACTTTACTAGAGACTATAATCCTTACCAAGGTTTTAGTGCAGTATTTCAGAAAAATAGCATGAAACACATGTTCCTTCCCGAAGAGTACACAATAGGCGATGTTAAGAAAGACTTAAATGGTGTTCACATGTCCTTCCCTACTTTCATGAACCAGATGTGTTCCCTTTTATGGAAGTGAGATATTACTAAGCAGAGTATAACATTTGCAATCATTCAATCATACAATGATGGATGAAGCATCATCTATTTGCTCTACCTTTTCCCTTGCTTGTGTTTTTTATACAGGCTCAGAAATGGAAATGCTTACTTTCTTTACCTCCTTTTCAGCTAGTTGTGACCTGAGAAACAACTCACATTAATGAGATGCATGAGGACATCTGGGTGCTCTCTGAGAGATTTCACTTTCTCAATTAAAATGTTTAGCTTTGGCTAAATTCTCACCATTTTATTCTGATCCTTAAGATGAACGTGTAGTCTGATGTTTGACAAGACCATGTTATCATGAAGGAAAGGAAATCATTGACTCTGACTTTGTTAAACTGGAGAACTAATTTAAGGAATCATCTTCCTTTGAATTTCTCTTTGGAGAGTGGGTGGGAAACTACACCTATATATTTAAGTCACTATTGGTTATGTTTTCCACTTCATGCTCTGACATTTTATCCTAATTGCTGCAATCATAAGTTTTAAATTTTGTACTTTTTGGGTCATCTGTCATATAGATTAAAAGCTTAATGTCAGTTCTCAACAATTTTATATTTTAACCTGTTTGTCAGCTTCTTTTTTGAGAAACTTAGTTTACTGTCAAATTATTAAGATATCACCTAACAGCTTTCATATTAATTTTAAAAATTAATTTTTCTGATGTATGCACATATACTGCATACCCATAGTTTAACATATATATTCATGCATATACATTTACATATATTGAAACATGTATAAGTTTTATTCTGAAACTTATCAAAAAGCAAATTGTTAAAGATAATTTTTAGAGCCTTTTATTCAAAGAGAAATTACAAAACAAAATTAATTATAGTCTTAAAGAGTAAAGAATCTAATAATAATTGCTTTGCAACGGCTAGTTGGAACTTTTGTAAAGGTATCCCAATGGTGTGAAGCAGTTACAATAAGCCAGTTTTTCTGTAGGGTGCTTATAGACATTAACTCATTAAAATTGGATCCACTGGACTATCTCAGGCAATCCTTATTTTTCCAAGCAGTCCGTTTTCCTTGTTCTATGTGTGAGTTCATAAGGAATTGATATGTCAACATTTTTATACTTTTATTGAATTTAGAGTTTGGCTCTGCTCAACAGCAATTTCAGCGCTAAATTGAGTTGTCGTCATACAAATAGTAAGGCATTTGATATTTCTGCAAGAAACATATTTTGAAAAAATCATCAGTAAGTCATACTTTCTGTCCTATTTTGTGAAAAAAACAAATAGATACCATCTTAAACTTATTTAGAATAAGGTTCTGTACTAGTAGATTTTTCATAAGGACTGAAAGGACAATAGTTCCTGAGCACAAATTTCTGTGTAACTCAAATTCATTATTAATTAAACAAATATTAATTGAGCTCCAAATGTGAATCAAATTCTGTGTCTTCCTTCAAAACCTCTATTGTCTTTTGGAGTATAGAAAAAGGGAGATAAGTCATGGAAATACAGTACATGTTCTAGTGGAATAGGCGATGCTGTGATAACACACAAGAAGGACAGTGAACCCAGAATTGAAAATGAAGAAATGTTTAAGCAAACAGTACAGGAAGAAGTATGAGTTAAGAGGATGAAATGGAGTGAAAGGGATGAATACGCACTGCACTGGAGTGAGAAGGAGAAATCATTCTAGCTACTACACATTAGTTGAATATATTCTATTCTAGCTACTACACATTAGTTGAATATATTGCATAAGAAAAGAGAAGGTGATGATAGACGAAGAGCAAGGAACAATTTATAATGGGAGATTGTATGTTATGCTAAGGGATCAGATTGTATTTGTAGGGCACTGGAGGACTATTAAAGGTTTTATGAAGGGGAATGATAGGATTAGGTTTACATTTAAAACTACCACTCTGTTCACAGAGCAAAGATTGGATTTTAGGGAGGTGGGATTTCCAGACAATAGACTTGTTGGGTCAAAAGGAAAACTTCCCCTTCACCTTTGGAACGTTCACTGAAAAAATCAACTCCAATAAAAGACAAATTAATAAGAGAAAAAGCATACTAGCTTATTTAATAATGTGCACCGAGAAAATTACGGAGTGATCACCCAATATCCCAGTGGCATCCAAACACCTTTGCCTTTGTAGGTTTGTCTCGTCTTTATGTAGATAGGGGAAAAGTCTTTTTCAAGCCCTGTAGATCTCTAAGGGTTTTTAATTCAAAATACTCAATATGCCAGAGAGCCTTATTTTAGGGTGAAATTTCCTATGCTCCTTCAGACTGGAGGCAGGAGCCCCAATCAGGAGACTGTTCTGTGAATTTCAGTGGTTGCCTAAACTAAACAGGTATCAAAATAAACATCTGTGAATGGATTTGTAAGCTAAAAAGAAAGAAAAATACCTGAGGACTTATTTTCTCTGTAATATGAGTCACAAATTAAAGATAATGGGAGGTTTAAACTCAACAGCCTGAAAAAGAGATGCATTGAAAAATGGAGAGATACTTTAGTAGCCTGGAGAGTTCCAATTTCTGTCATATAATGTAATTTTTCACATTTTTCAACAACCTTCCCCCTAAATACTAATATTAGGATGTCTTTATAATTTTTAGTTTTTTTATGTTTTGTTTTAAACATAAATCAATTTGAAGACCTACCCTATGTGACACATTCAGCCTTTCATGTACATTTTGTCATCTGAACAACCTGTTTTCAGAGTTCTTTTTTTTAAATTAAGGTAGAGCAGAGACTTGTCTAAATCTGAATATTTAACTAGTACCAGAAGAGGAATTTATGTGTAATTTTCTGATTCTAAATTACTTGTATATATGAAAACTTTTTCATTAGTAAGATAAAGGTTACATTTTGTATATCTATATATTATATATAAAATATATAATATATAAAATATATATTATATATATATATTTCTATTAGCTAGGATCCATGAAAAGATGCAATAAAAAAAAAAAAAAAAAAAAAAAAAACAGATTAAATTGACACCTGATCTGGCAGAACTCTGTTCTTCATGTTTATCAATATGCTTTATTGGATAACATCTTGAAGAATTTTTCATTATGTGAGAAATCTGTGGGGGCACTGCAAAAAATATATGAATAAAAATGTGAAAATCTCTGGATAGGTTAGATAGCAACATATGGTTCATCATATTTTCAGATGAATTACAGCAAAACAACATTGTTATAAATTTATTCAAGTATCTTGTGGTCGCTACACATTTAATTTTCAAAACTGTTACCAAATCATCAGTTATGATTTGAAATAACAAGAAAAGGAATTACAAGACTATTTTCTTTTCCATTTCTGTAAAGTAATCAGAACTCTACTGAACATTCATTTTTTTAAATTTGCTAAAATGTGACTTGCTTTATTGCAATATTCATTTTATTGGGGTGGTCTGGAACTCAACATGCACTAAATACGGAAGACAACATTCCTATACCTTACTTATTCATATCATAACGATCTTCCAGTTTCATTATACTAATGACAAAGTCCATTAGCAGTAATTCAACATCTGACTTACCCAGCAGGTAACTTTAGTTTGACTCTTTTCTGGTTAATACTGTAGAATGTAGAATGTTAAAAAGGAAACAGGTGGGCCAGGTGCGGTGGCTCATGTCTGTAATCCCAGCACTTTGGGAGGCCGAGGCCAGTGGATCACCTGAGGTCAGGAGTTCAAAACCAGCCTGGCCAATGTGGAGAAATCCCATCTCTACTAAAAATACAAAATTAGCCAGGTGTGGTTGCAGGCACCTGTAGTCCCTGTTACTGGGGAGGCTGAGGCAGAAGAATTGCTTGAACCCAGGAGCAGGAGTTTACAGTGAGCAGAGATTGTGCCACTGCCCTTCAGCCTGGGCAACAGGAGTGAAACTCCATCTAAAAAAAAAAAAAAAAAAAAAAGGAAAAGGTGTAGAGACAAAGTCATGGAAAGAGAATCACTATCTTGACAAAGTTGTGATTTCAAAAGCTTAAATCGGGGCAACTACTCTAAGATGGCACTTGAAATTTTTCTTCTGTTTACTTCTATTTGGTACTATTTGTAATTAACATAAAGGTTGTAATAAGATATTAGCATAGCATCCCCCACTCTGTGGCCAGCTTTATCTACGCTCTCAATCTGAATTGTAATCTTGGAAAAGAAAGTTCTTGTGATTTAAGTTTGAGTTCCAGGGCCAGTATGTAACCAGTAGATCCAGTGAGGGCTGTTGATAAACATGAAGTTAGTGTGTTGTCTCAAACATGGTGTAATTTTAGGCCATTATACGTGATATAATAGGCCCTCCAAATCTCATGTCGAAATATAATTACCAGTGTTGAAGGTGGGGCCTGGTGGGAGGTGACTGGATCATGAGGATGGCTCCCTCATGAATTGTTAGCCCTATTCCCTTAGTGATAAGTGCATTCTCCCTCAGTTCATGTGAGATCCGCTGGGTTGAAAGTCTGGGACCATCATCTCTCTCATTCCCACTCTCATTATTTGATAATATGACTTTCCACTTTGCCTTCTGCCATGCTTGTAAGCTCCCTAAGACCCTTCTGAGAATCTGAGTAAATGTTGGTGTCATGCTTTCTGTATAGTCTTCAGAACCATGAGTCAAATAAACCTCTCCCCTTTATAAATTACCAAGCATCAGGTATTTCTTTATAGCTTAACACAGAAAATTGGTAGCTAGAGCACAGCATTTCTATAAAAATATGAGAAAACATGGAAGTGGCTTTGGAATTAGGTAACAGGCAGAAGTTGGAAGCATTTGGAAGGCCCAGAGGAAGACAGGAAGATGAGGAAAAGTTAGGAACTTCTTAGAGACTGGTCAGATTGTTGTGACCAAAATTCCCATAGAGATATGGACAGTGAAATCTAGGCTAATGAAATCTCAGATGGAAATGAAGATATTATTGGGAACTGGAGTAAGGTCAGCCAGATTACACCCTAGCAAATAACCTGGAGGCATTGTGTTCATTCCCTAGGGATCTGTGGAAATTTAAACTTTAGAGTAATTACCTAGGGTATCTGGTGGCAGAAATTTCTATCCAGCAAAACATTCAAGATGTGGCCTGACTGTCCTTAACAGCCTATAATAAGATACAGGAGGAAAAAAAAATGACTAAAGTTGGAACTTATATTTAATGAGGAGGAAGAGCATAAAAGTTTGAAACTTTGCAGCCTGGCCCTGTGGTAGAGAAAGGATCCAAGACGGCTGTGGAGAAATGACTTGCTAGAGAGATTAGCATGACTAACAATGGGGAAATGTCCTAAAAGGCATTTCAAGAAGTCTTTAGAACAAAATCTCTCTTCATAGGCCCAGAAGCCTAAGAGGAAAGAATGATTTCAGAGGCCAGGCCCAGTGCCCCACTGCCCTGCACAGCTTCAAGGCATGACTCTCCACATTCTTGTCACTCTGGCTCCAGCTTCAGCTCAAAGGAGCTCATGTTCAAAGGGTCCACTGCTTCAGATAGTGCAAACCATAAGCCTTGGTGGCTTCCACATAGTGTTAAGCCTGCAGGCACACAAAATATAAAAGTAAAGGAGACTTGGAAGCTTCCACATAGATTTCAGGGGGGTTATGGAAAAGCTTGGGTACCTGATCAGAAGACTGCCACAGGGACAGAGTCCACACAGAGAGGCTCTACTAGGGCAACACCAAGAGGAAATGTGAGGTTGGAGTCCCCATACAGAATCCTAAACAGGGCATTGCCTAGTAGAGCTGTGGGAAGGGGTAGGAAGGGGGTTGCCATTTTCTGCCCATGATTAGTAAAGCCAGCTGCAGCTTGCATCCTTGGCCTAGAAAAGCCAGAAGCTCTGGACTCTAACCCATTAGAGAAGGCCCATGAGGTGCATGCGTCAAAGCCACAGGGGCAGAGCTGCCCAAGGTGTTGGAAGCTCACCCGTCACACCACTATGCCCTGAATGTAAAGCATGGAGTCAAAGGAAATTATCGTGGAGCTTTAAAACTTAATGACTGTCCTACTGAGTTTCAGACTTGTGTGGTGCCTCTTGCTTTTGACCAGTTTCTCCACTTTGGAATCAAAATATGTACCCAATGCTGGTACCACCGTTGTATCTTAGGAATACATAATTTGATTTTGGTCTCACTGGCAAATTGATAGGAAGAACTCATCTTCAGATGAGACTGGACTTGAGACTTCTGAGTTAATGCTGGAATGATTTGGTGACGTATTGCAAAGGCATTATTGTATTTTGATATGTGAGAAGGACATAAGATTTGAGGGGCTATGGGTAGAATGACGTGGTTTGGATGTTTCTCCCCTCCAAATTTCTTTTTATTATTATTATTATACTTTAAGTTCTGGGGTACATGTGCACAATGTGCAGGTTTTTTACATAGGTATATATGTGCCATGTTGGTTTGCTACACCCATCAACTCGTCATTTATATTAGGTATTTCTCTTAATGCTATCCCTCTCCCACCCTCCAAGAGGCCCCTGTGTGTCATGTTGAAATGTGATTGCCAATACTGGAGGTGGGACCTGGTGGGAAGTGATTGGCTCATAGAAACAGATCCCTAATGAATGGCTTTAACACCATTCTTTTGGTGATAAGTGAATTCTTATTCACTTATTGCTCGTGAAAGATCTGGTTGTTCAAAGGAGTCTAGGACCACCTCCTCCTCTCTCTTGCTCCCTCTCTTGCCATGTGACATGCTGGTTCCCCTTTGCCTTCTTCCATGATTGTAAGTCTCCTGAGACCCTCACAAGAAGCAGATGTTGGCACCACATTTCCTGTACAGACTGAAGAACCATAAGCCAAAATAAACCTTATTTTCTTATAAATTACCCAGCCTCAGATATTTCTATATAGCAATGCAAGAATGGACTCATGCAGTACCAGAAACATGTTCCCCACTGGTTTTCAAGAGCACCTGGTGTACCTGGTATTAATTTATTAAAGAATTTATGTAGCTTGCAACCATTTCATACTTTGCATTATGTGAGAGATAGAGAGTACTTAGAAGGAAATTAGAACTCATATAATAAAAACCCATTCCAGCGTAGTTAACTTGTTCATAGAATCGTTGAGATAAATTTACCTGATGTCTGATCAGCTATAACTAGGAGGGCTATCAGAAAAGTCTTTTTTTTTGAATTATGAAATATTTCTAATCATTAAAATTTGATCCCAGTGTAGAGCAAATATTTTTCTCTCTAGGTTTCTGAAAATTTATGTTGATTCTTCCACTATTTAAATCTACATTAAATTTCAGCATATATTGGCATCAAATCTTTCTTCTTTCTCCATGGATGTAGGAGAAAAAGAAAAAATAATAATTTTACAAGTGGAGAGTACAGCTAAGAAAATATACTAAGAGTCCAAACTTTGTTCATAGAAGATTTTTAGTATCTATGCAGAATAATATAGTATATATCAGGTTGAAATTAAGACTCAGGTTATTTTATTTTCAAATACTAATCTTTGCCCTTTGTAGCTGTGACATTGAAAACTACTAAAATTCTTGCTTCCATAGTCACTTTATTTTAAAAGAACATTAATATCTACCTCAGAAGACAAATGATATATTAATGTATATAACTTATTCGTAATTGTAACTTAAAACCAAAATATCTCAAAATAATAAATTATATGTGATATAAACATATATATGCATTATGGTAGAAATTTGTATATTCTATATAGTTTTCATCTGAGAATGGGTTTCAGTGCCAAAATTACTCCATGGTAATCTGTGATCATTTTAGCTACAAGTCAGAAGTGATTATTCATCCCAAATTGACAAAGGTTCAGGTTGCAAATTAAAAGTGAGAAAAAAACATGTACTGTGAAGAACTAGAAAGTGAAAACCACTTAATAAATGCCCTCAATTTATTTATTTATTATTCTGGGAGTATTTAATATCTTTAGGTATGTAAAAGAACAGGAAAATTAATGTCTGCACAAACATTGATCAATATACATCAAAACTTTTTAAATATTGAGGAACTGCTAAATCCTTCAATCCTGGACTCTGTAGTTCCATAAGCCTATACTTATGCATAGGAATCATCAATTAAAAAAAAAAAAAAAACTACCTCTTTGAGATGCTTATTAAAGTCTTGCAATTTAGATTACTTTTAAGAAAGTTCGAATGTGATCATTTATTCAAAAATTCAATTAAATACTTACCATGTGTCTTATTTCATTTGGCACTGTGGATATCTAGATTAAAAAAAAAAAAAAATAAAAAAAAAAAACAAGTCTTACCTTTGAAAATTTCAGTCTTGTATCAAAAATATTTAAAAAAGGAAATGGACAATGCTATGATATTTAAATAAAAGATTAAAATTTTACAATGTGCTTAGGAAGTGATAGGCAATTCAAATATCTCACAAAAACTTACTCAATTATTTCTCAAAATATATTTAGGGTATAGCTCATAGTGTTTTTATTTTAAGATAGAAATTTAAATACACACTTTAGATAACTTGCCCAAGATCACACAGAAAAAACATGATAAAATGAAAATTTAAATTCCAGATAAGCAGTTCACAGCTCCAGAGCCCAAACTCTTCATTAACACTATGCATGGAATGATACAGGTAAGTCAGTGTCAGACACCTGTAATCTCACATGAAAGAATACATGCTTCAGACACTGGGCACCAGGAATCTTTTTTGGAGACTATAATGCGGCACTGTGGTTGAAATAACAAGTAAGAAAGAGGAATCATTACAGTCCAAGGGACAGTGTGGCCCAAGTCATTGAGTCTTAAAATAACTTAGAATGTAAGCAATATGTATGTGTTTAATACTACAAGCTTAGAATGCAAGAATAGCAATATGTTATTAATACAACAAACCAGGAACAAATAAACTATGGATTCTGGAAATAAAAGTTCTCAACTGCACCCAGTCAACTCTGAGCTGTGTCAATTATTTATTTGTTTTTAGGATTTGTTTAACTAATATTTATAATTAAATTATATATCAATGCTGATGAGTCTGCTAATAGATATAACCAATTTGCAAGTTTTCTTAATTGAATATAATAAAAAATTATGCTTGGGAAATTTAGTTTTATGCAATAGTCATGATTCACTACCTAGTACCTAAAGTATTTAACCCACCAAAATAAAACATCTTTGAAAATAAAATGACAAATTGAGGATTTCAGGAATTCATAAATTTGTGCATGAATGTTGGTATGATTATCTGAATAAGTAATTAAGAATAAAATATTATAAAGATCATTTTCCTAAATTTATGTTAACACCACATATTTTTATATATTTATTTCATAAATTTATATTAAGAAAATGGAATAAAACAAATTTATAAAATTCAACAAACCCTCCGCAGGTAAAATGTGTGTCAGTTTAATTCCATTTAAAATGCAATTTGAAACTGTGCCAACCTTACTTAGTGAAAAAATTGGCATGTAGTTATAAAAGGGTTTGTATATTGAAAACTGTTCTTAAAATGACATTGCATCTACAAGGGCATGTTCTTGATTTTTGTTTGTTTGTTTGTTTTTTGTGTTTTTAATTTAGATGGAGTTTCACTCTGTTTCTGTTGCCCAGGCTGGAGTGTATTGGCTCGATCTCGGCTCACTACAGCTTCCACCTCCCGTGTTCAAGTGATTCTCCCACCTCAGTCTCCCAAGTATCTGGGATCACAGGCACGCACCACCACACCTGGCTAATTTTTCTATTTTTGGTAGAGACAGGGTTTTGCCATGTTACCCAGTCTCGTCTTGACCTCCTGACCTCAGATGATCTGCCCACCTTGGCCTCCCAACATGCTGTGATTACAAATGTGAGGCACCATGCTTGGCCTACAAGTGCACATTATCTACGTAGTTACTCACCTCCTGACTTTGCTTTTGTGTATATAAAATAAACATTTAAAAATATAGCTATTTTATTCTGGTTAAAATTAAAATTAGGGCCTATACCAAATATCAGGTGTGCAGTCAATAGATCAAAATCTTTAAACTTTCTGCTGCAAAAGTATCACTTTGATTTTTATAAATTATTTCTCTATAATTTTAAAATGTTGCAATGTCGTCAACTGATTATAAATGGGCAACTATTAAAATAGGTTGAATTAACTGTAAGGTTTGAAGAGGCTAATATTTTACTATAGCTTATTCAGTATACATAAACACAGGCATGCAAGCACATAGAACTTAAGTTCAGTAGTACTGTTTTTATCTATGTTTTGTTTGTTCTCCTCATTATTTGAATTGTTGCCATAACTTTCCTAGGTAAATCAATGTTTTTTTAAAACTACAGCATTGATTGCCTAATTTCAATGCTGTTTTTTTACCTTTTCATCACACAGAGTTCTTGATTTTCAAAATCTTTTATGCAACATCTTTTTTTCTCCACACTTTCTTTTTCTGTTTGGATCTTATCTATAAAGTCATATTTCTCATGCTTAACTGATGGCGTACCGCCCAATAGGATTCTTTTCACATTGATACGTAACTGAAAGTGTGCATTCCCACATATACATGAGGATAACTAAAATATCGCATGTTTTCTGACATATCTGGGATGGCTTCCTTGAAGAAAAAAATGTATATAATTTATGAATTTGGAATAATACATATTTTAAGAGTTATTTTCAGTTATTTATTTTTAAACTCAATGAGAGCATTATGTGAAACACAGTGTAAGATTAATATTATTGAAATAGCGATAAGGAAGGAAGGGGATTAATACAATCAGATGACTTAACCCCAAATCCAGGAAAAAATGACAAAAGGTAGAGTTATGGAACTCCAGGAAGAAGAAACTACATAAAGAGTCAGCAATATGAGTATATCAATATGTAACATACTCTCTCATTTCTCATGAGTTTGTACATAATTTTTATTAATTGAAACAAAATGTATAGTACTATCTGATACTTAAGACAATTATATTTAAATATGAGGAAGATAAAAACTAAATGGAACTGAGTTTCTCGCACATTGTACTCAGAGTGGTAAAACGCATAGTATATTGTAATACCCAGAGCCATCACTATCAAAACTGTATAAAGAGATACACAATGATCCCTTGGTGTTTATAAGAGATTGATTGCAGACCCTCCTTTGAATATCAGAATCCAGGGATCCTCAAGTCCTTAATATAAAATGACATAGTGTTTGCATATAACTTACGCATATCCTCCTGTATACTTTAAATCATCTCTAGATTACTTATCATACCTAATAAAGTGAAAATGTCATGTAAATAGTTGTTACACTGTATTGTTTAGAGAATAATGACAAAAGAAATGTGTCTATAGGTGTTCAGTACAAGTGCAATTAAAAAATATATTTTCCATTAATGTTTGGTTGAATCTAGGAATGTGCAACCCACACATACAAGGGCTGACTGTACTCAAAAACACCATAAATAAATGAAGATAGAATCATGAACAAAAGATAAGTTCAAGTGACCTCAAGTAATATTGATATATTAACATCTAAATGTGCCACTTTTTTATTATATATTGAAATCCAGAGTAAACAAATATATAATAAGAAAGTGGCACATTTAGGTGCTAATATATCAATAGTCACCTTAAATGTAAGTGGTCTAAATACACTAAACAAGAGACAGAGATTAGCAAAATGAATATTGAAGAGTGACCAAACTACATGCTGCTTACAAGATTTTTACTTCAAATTCAATGGCAAAGGTACCATACAAGTGAAATAATGGAAAAATATACAGCATGCAAATATTATATATAAAAAGCAAGAGTGGCTAAATTGATATTTCATATTAAGTAAACTTCAAAACAAACAAAAAGTATTATGCACCAAGAGGGACATTACATAGTGATGAAAGGGTTAATGCATTAACATTAATGCGTTAACAAATGAGGTAAATTGTTAGACAAAACAATCCCAAAGGTGTAACTATGAATAAAACAGATCCACAGAATACATAAAGCAAAAGCTGATAGAACTGATAGGAGAGACAGAGGAATTCACAATTATAGCTGGAGGACTTCAACGACCCACTGTCAGCAATTAAAAGAACTATTAGACGGAAATTCTACAGATATAGAAGGTTAAATCACATAATCTACCAACAGGATCTAATTGACCTATATAAAATAACCCATCCAATAACAGCAGATTTGTTTGTAAGAGTCCATGTATTATGGGTTGAAATGTAACACTCCCCTCTACCCCACCAGAAAACAAAAAAAAAAAGAGTTGAAATCTTTTTCCCCAGTACCTCCAAAACTTCACATGTGACTTCGTTTGAAAATCGGACCATTGTGTAGATAAAAGTAGCACAGATGAAGCCATAATGGAGTAGGCTGGGTCCCTAATCCAATATGAGTGATATCTTTATGAGAGGAGAAGTGACATAGACAGGAACACAGGGAGAATGCCATATGAAGACAAAGGATAAGAGTGATAACATCCACAAACCAAGGAAGGCCAAAGATTGCTGACCAATCATCAGAAGCTAGGAAGAGCCAAGAAAAGTTTCTGTTGGAGATTTCCAGGGGAGCATTGTACCACTAATTCTAATTTTAGACTTACTAGCGTTCAGCACTTTCAGATGATACATTTCTGATGTTTTAAGACACTCAGTTTTGCGGTAATTGTAAAATAATTATTGTTAGGAAATGAATGTACCTTGAAACATTAAACAATATTAAGCACACCTTAGGACTTAAAATAAACACTATAAAGAAATTTAAAAGAATTGAAATTATACAGTGTGTTCACTGATAATAATGGAATTAAATTATAAATTGATACCAGAAAAACAACAGGAAATTTTTAACCTCATAGGAGTTTTAGAAACACACTTTCAAATAATTTATGAGTCATAGGAAAAGTCTTCATTAAAAGAAAATATCAGAATGAAAGTCAAAGCAAGACTTATAAAATATGTGAGATTTACATAAAGGAGTGTCAAGAGGGAACTTTATAGCACCAAAGACTTACATTAGAAATGTGATATTTGGGAGACTGAGGCAGGAGTATCCCTTGAATCCTGCAGTTTGAGGTTACAGTGAGCTATGATCATGCCACTATACCCCAGACAAAAATTTCAGAATGAAACCTTATCACACACACAAAAAAGAGGTTAATTCTCCAATTAATACCTCAGTAACTTAAGTTCTTACTTCAAAAAATTACAAAAAGAAAATTGTAATAAACCCAAGTAAGTAGAAGAGAACAATAAAGATAAGAGTGTGAAAGGAAAATAAACCTTGAGGCCCCCAAATCAGGAAGCTAAAGGGAAAATTCAACCTGGGAACCGCTTAGGACAAACCTGTTTCCAATTCTATTTAAAGTCACCCCTCTGCTCACTGAGATAAGTGCATATCTGATTACCTCCTTTGGAGAGGCTAGTTAGAAACTCAAAAGAATGAAACCTTTGTCTCTTATTTACCTATGACCTGGAAGCCCCCTCCCTGCTTTGAGGCTTTGAGTTGTCTTGTCTTTGCTTCTAGTTGTCCTGCCTTTCCAGACAGAACCAATGTTCATCTTACATATATCTACTGATGTCCTATGTCTCCCTAAAATGTATACAACCAAACTGTGCCCTGACCACACTGGATACATGTTGTCAGGACTTCCTGGGGATGTGTCACGGGCATGTGTTCTCAACCTTGGCAAAACAAACTTTCTAAATTAACTGAGATCTGTCTCAAATGTTTGGGGTTCACAAGAGCAAAATTCAAAGAAATCGAAATTATAAAACAATCAAGAAAAGTAAATAAGCAAAAGCCATGTACAAAACAAATCAATAAAACTGATAAACTTCCAACAAGAATAACAAACATAAAGTGAGTAAACACAAATGTCTTCATTAAGAATAAAACAACCATATTACTACAGGGTCTACAGCTATTAAAAGAAAAATAAGTGGATATCTGAATAATTTTGCACTCACAAATTTGATAATTAAATAAATTGTACCAATTTCTTGAAAACTATAAGCAACAAAATTCAACCACAATGAAACACATAATATGACTAGAGTTGTAACCATTTAAAAATGTATTTGTAGCCTGGTGTGCTGGCACACGCCTGTAGTCCCAACTACTCAGGAGGCTGAGGCAGAAGGATTCCTTGAGCCTGCGAGTTCAAGACCAGCCTGTGCAACATAGCTAGACTCCACCTTAAAATTAAACAGAATTTGTTATTTAAAAGATCTCAAAAAGAGAGATCTACAGGCTGAATAAGTTCACAGGACAATTCTACCACACATTTAAAGGAAAATTGACAGCAATTTTACACAATTTTTTCAAAAAATATTACACTGTAAACCAAAAATAAAATTCTAAGCCCCCAACCAACTGAATGGACCCTCCCTCTGGGCCAAAGGTGTTACAAAGTTAACCTGAAACAACAGTTCAGGTCATGATAGGAACGGGTAGTTGTACATGCCTCATTATATCCTCCTCCCTCTGGAATTCTGACCAGCACAACTGACCAGCATTAACACTAAAACAGAGACCTTAAGACTGGCAGAGAAGTCTCTTTGTAATAATGATACCAACATGACAGAAGGTCCTAAAAGAAATCAAATGATTTTACCCCAAAATATATTTATTTGACATGTTTTGAAATGGTCCTGAAAAGCTATCTCTTGTGCAGAAAGTGTACATTCTGTGGGTAATCCCCTTCCCCTTACAGGTATTTTCCCTGCTGTAGGAGAGAATTAAATAAGAGTCTGGAACCTTTTTAAGTCTGCTAAGAAATACTTACCATCTATTCCCTATGAAGCTTGCTACCTGGAGGTTTCATCTACATGATAATGAGAGGTGAAGCCAGCTAGACTTCCTGGGTGGAGTGGGGACTTGGAGAACTTTTCTGTCTAGCTAAAGGATCATAAATGCACCAATCAGCACTCTGTAAAAATGCACCAGTCAGTGCTCTGTGTCTAGCTAAATGATTGTAAAAGCACCCATCAGCACTCTGTAAAATGGACCAATCAGTGCTCTGTAAAATGGACCAATCAGCAGGACAGGGCCAAAACAAAGGAATAAAAGCTGGCCACCCCAGCCAGCTGCGCAACCTGGTCACGTCCCCTTCCATGTTGTGGAAGTTTTGTTCTTTAGCTTTTCGCAATAAATCTTGTTGTTTCTCACTCTTTGGCTCTGCATCACCTTTAAGAGCTGTAACACTCACATGAAGGTCCGCGGCTTCATTCTTGAAGTCAGCGAGACCACAAACCCACTGGAAGGAAGAAACTCTGGACACATCTGAATATCTGAAGGAACAAACTCCAGACACACCATCTTTAAGAGCTGTAACACTCACTGCAAAGGTCTGAGGCTTCATTCTTGAAGTCAGCAAGACCAAGAACCCACCAGAAGGAATAAATTCCAGACACAACAAGAACCCTGGTCTCCACAACACCTTATCTTAACCTAGGCATCCCCTTGCATTGATTGCAGGACTTTAGATAAACACTTTCAACCAACTGTCAATGAGTAAATCTTTGAATCCACCTATGACCTGGAAGTGGCTCCTTCCCACCCCCCACAATCCCACTTTTAGTTGTTTCACCTTTCCAGACCTAACCAATGTATGTCTTACATGTATTGACTGATATCTTATATCTCCTTAAAACATATAAAACCAAACTGTAGGCCAACCACCTTGGGAACATTCTTAGGATGTTCATTCTGGGGTTGTGTCATTCATACAAAATAGAAAATGGCTCAGAATAAATCTCTTCAAATATTTTACATATTGACTCTTTTCATCAACAGCGATGTAGAACACTTCACAATTCTTTTGAAGGCAGTATTATCCTCATATCAAAAGTAGGTAGAGAGAGTAAAAAATAGAAATCAAAAACCTATATCTCTCATAAATTTCAACATAAAAATCCTCAACAACATATTACCAGACCCAATTTGACAATTTATAAAAAGTATTATACATCATGACAAAGGACAGTTTATACCAGATTTTCAAGACTGATCTAGCATATTAAAAGTAACCAATGGGCCAGGCACGGTGGCTCACACCTGTAATCCCAGCACTTTGGGAGGCTGAGGTGGGTGGATCACCTGAGGTCAGGAATTTAAGACCAGCCTGACCAACATGGTGAAACCCCATCTCTACTAAAAATACAAAAAATTAGCTGGGTATGGTGGCAGATGCCTGTAATTCCAGCTACTCTGGAGGCTGAGGAAGAAGAATTGCTTGAATCCAGGGGACCGAGGTTGCAGTAAGCCGAGATCACACCAATACACTCCAATCTGGATGATCAGAGTAAAACTCTGTCTCAAAAAAAAAAAAAAAAAAAAAAAAAAAGGTTAACCAATGGACTCCATTATATTGGCATAGTAAAAAGAAAAGTTGTATGATTATATTAATATATTCAGAAAATAATTTGACAAAATCCAACACCCATTCATGATATAAATTGCAAGCAGTTTAGGAATAAAGGGAGATTACCTCTATTTGATAAAATGTGTCCACAATAACCTTCAGCTAAACCACACAGTAATGAAAGACTGGAATTTTTTCCTCTAAGAATGAGAAGAAGGCAAGGATGACAATGCTCATAATCACTCTCTCTCAACTTAGTGAAAAACATTCTAATCAAGGTGTAAGGAAAGATACAGATTTAAAATGAAGAAATAAAGCTCTGTGTGTTTGCAGATGACCTGATTGTCTATACAAAAAATTCCAATAAATTTTCAAAAACTCAGAGAACTACTAAGTGATTTTAGCTGTGTTCCAGGACATAAGACCACAGCCCCAAGTTAAATAGCTTGCCAAGAATGAAATTAAAAACACAATGCTTCTACAGTCATTCCAAATAAAAGTAAAGACTTAGATTTGCATTTAGCAATACATATATAGGATCCTGTGAAAAGAAAATATCTTGGTCCCCCAAAATCACTTAGCTAAAGGGAAAATTCAAAGCTGTGAACTGTTTAAGGCAAACTGGCCTCCCATTCTATTCAAAGTTATCCTTCTGCTCATTGAGATAAATGCATATTTGATTGCCTCCTTTGGAAAGGCTATTAGAAACACAGAAGAATGCAACTATTTGTCTCTCACCTCTCTGTGACCTGGAAGCCTTCTCCTTGCTTTGAGCCTTCCTGACTTTGCTTTGAGTTGTTCCACCTTTCCAGACCAAACCAATGTACTTCTTACATATATTGATTGATGTCTCATGTCTCCTTAAAATGTATACAGCCAGGCTGTACCCCAACTACCTTGGGCACATGTCATCAGGACTTCCTAAGGCTGTGTTATGGACATGATTCTTCAACCATGGCAAAATAAACTTCTATTTTTTTTATTTTTTATTATTTTATTTTATTATTATTATTATTTTGAGACCTAGTTTCTCCCTGTAGCCCGTCTGGACTGGGGTGCAGTAGCGCTATCTAGACTCTCCACAAGCTCCACGTCCCGGGTTCATGCCATTCTCCTGCCTCAGCCTCCCAAGCAACTGGGACTACAGGCACCCACCACCATGCCCAGCTAATTTTTTTGTATTTTTAGTGGAGACAGTTTCATGGTGTTAGCCAGGAGGGTCTCGATCTCCTACCTCATGATCCGCCTGCCTTGGCCTCCCAAAGTGCTAGGAGTACGAACATGAGCCACCACGCCCGGCCCAAAACAAACTTTCCTAAATTAACTGAGACCTGTCTCAGATTTTCTGAGTCCAGGGTTGTCAAGCTTACAATTACAAAACGTTCATGAAACAAATCAAAGAATATTTAAATAAGTGGAGATACATATCATGTGCATGGATTGGAAGGCTCAACAAAGTAAAAGTCAATTTCCTTAAACTAATCTATAGGTTGAATGCAATTCTTATAAAAATTTAATCAAAGTTTTTGTAGACATTTACAAGTTTTTTCCTAAAATCTATTTGAAAAGGCAAGTGTCCTCGCCCAAAAAACTCTTGGCAGAGAAAAATAGAGTGGCAATAATCACTGAACCTGATGCTGGGGCTTGTTATATAGCTACATTAATCAAAACAGCGTAGTATTCACAGAGGAATAGACACACAGATTGGTAGAACTCAGTCTCTGAGGGTTATATAATGCATGATTCCATTTATATAATATTCTTGAAATGACAATTATAAAACTAGAGAAGAATACAACTGTTAAAATATTTTAGATTACTAACCTCAGATAGGCAAAAAAAATTAGCAAACTGGCAAAATAAGTATACCAGGTCCTGCAGAATAAATAGGATATAACATGCTTCAAGCAAATTCCAATAGCTCAAATAAAGCCAAAAATAAACAGAATTTATTTAAGATAATTATGTAAATATAGTCCTTTGTATGATTGGTTTAAGCTATTAATATTTCTATTCAACTCCAGGTATCTTTACTTTTATCTAATTTGCTTCCATACCTTGAAAATGCAATGAATATAATCATTACTATCACCTGCAAATAGAACTATATAGCTTATAGATTCAATAAATCTTGAATAAACTGTGATTAAATATATAGCAAATGACATTTGTTATAAAATCCATTAACTTAATGACTAGCATCTTTATTCAACACAGTAGATCACTCTATTCTCTAAGGAAAATGAGAATATTTCTTGTATCTTTAACTGACTCTATATAATCTTAACTGTTCTTCATCTGAGAGTAACAATAGGTCAGGAAAACACAAAGTCTTTTAATATTTGAGTGATGAATACTAAATAATTTTGGAAAGTGACGCTTTTCTACACTACACTGTGAAATCACGTGAAAATAAGTATAGGAAAACAAACATTTTTTTAAAAACTTACAATTACAAACTTTAATTGAAATAGATGATTTCAAACATACATTGCTTAGTGGAAATAGCAAAATGCAAATAGTAGGTTTATTATGAAAACTGTTGTTAAAAGGGGAAATATGAAAATATAAATATATCGTCACATCTTTATGGAAAGAAACACAGGAAAGATAAAACAAACAAATTGGATACTAACATGAGATATGGGGATATAGTGAAAGGTAAAAAGGGAAGGATGAATGATTTCTCTCTAAGTACAGTTTTTCAGTTCTTTTGACTTTTTGAAGCATGCTAATGTGTACATCAACAGGAATGAAAAACAGAAAAAAAGAGAATCAAAATCAAGGAAGTCAACCTGAACCTAATAGTTTCACAAATGAATAGCACAACCACACTAAAAGGGTGGTGGTCAGGGAAACAATCCAATAGCTTGTAAACACATTAATTTAATGTTTAACATCAGTTTTTGGTTTTGATTTTCATTATTTTTATGAGGGGTGACCACTGCAATCAAATTCTAAAACATTTTTATGAGGGGTGGCCACTGCAATCAAATTCTGAAACATTTTAACACATTTTTTATGGTTGTATGGGTAAAGCAATTTTGAAATTATTTTAGGTGTGTTATATTGAATTGAACAGATGATAAAATGGGTTGATGTTTGAAAGAAGAGTTCACACAGTGGAAGAAAGGAAACTGTGGAATTGCAAGCATGTGTGTCTGTATGCATATGTGTGGGTGTACACACATATATTTGTACAATTATATCTGTACACATATCTATTAAAATTTATGTATAGTATATACGTATATATTTCTTAGCTCTTTCTAAGAAAGGGAACTTGATGCTAGGATGGGGGAGATACAGGAAGACTTTGGAATATCATTTTATGCCAGAAATTAAGGGAGTTAAAAAAAAAAAATGTTGGGGAATGTGTGTGAACCAGCTGGAAGACGCTTCCGCTATTCTAACCTGAGGAACATTTAACATCATAATGATGTGGACCGTAATAAGCTATAAATGTTTCAAAAATAAGAATTCATGTGCACATGTTTAGATAGATAGATAGATAGATAGATAGATAGATAGATAGATAGATAGATAGATATAGATAGAGTACAATTTTTTTTTTAATGAGGTATAGAATGCTGGTTGCTGACTACTGAATGTGATAGCAATGCTGTAATTGGAAGATCATTATTTTGTAAACATTACTGTAAAGACTAGCATAGACAAGAATCATCAGTAATTGCTAAATCCATGGGAGGGATGTTAAGGATAATTGGATAATATCTCCAAGTATCTCCTCAAACCTTGCTTTTACTACCCAGTGTATACCTGGGATAACACTTAGACCATGTGATCTAAATAAACATCACCAATGTAATATGGATATTGTGTGCCTTCCTTCAATTTTCTCACTTCTTTCAATTCTCCAAACTTCAGGGATTATAATATATCAGCACGAAAGATTATTTGACAATATTGCATTCTTTTAATGTTATTCAGTGCATTTAGAATCATGTTCAAATTCCTTAATAAAGCATACAAGATATTTCAACATCTAGAATATTTCTGAATTGCTTCAGATCTATTTTCTACGTTGGTGTATACTGCAATAAACATTGAGTGTCTTTTTGTTTCTAGAATCTGTCATGTTTTTCTCTTCCGCATTTTCTCATATAGATTTCTCATATATTATTTTTCTCACATTGTGTCTTAGTTTGTTTGGGCTTCTACAACAAAATGCCATATACCAGGTAGCTTATAAAAAGCAAAAGGTTTATTTCTCAGATTTCTGGAGGCTGAGAAATCCAAGATCATGTTGCCAGCAGATTCAGTGGCTGATGAGAGCCTGGTTTTTGGTTCTTAGATGATGTTTTCTAGCTGTGTCCTCTCATGGTAGAAGGGACAAGGCAGCTATCTGAGGACTTTTTAATAAGGGCACTAATCCCATTTATGAAGACTTCACCTTCAGAGTCTAATCACCTCCCAAATGTTCTATCTTCTAAAATCATCACATTGGCATTCAAGAAATGAGTTTTAGGGAGACACAACATTCAGACCTTAGCCTGTAGAATATTCTCAAGTAGTATTCTTCTGTCAAAAAAATATTTCCCATACATTTTTTGGGTCTTATCATTTGTCTAAAATTACTTTTTTATTCCATTCTTTTTTTTTATAACTTCTCTGCAATGAAAATCTACATACTTTCCCCAAATACATTTATAAAATTTTATTTCTAAGTTGATAGATAAAATTGGATTTATCACATACAATATGATGTTTTGAGGTACATAGAAGTTGTAGAACAGCTAAATCTACCTAATTAACATGCATTATCTCACATAATTATCACCCCTCTTTACCCTATCAGTGAGGGATATGTAAGTTTGAACACAGAACACCCAAACTGGAAAAAAAGTGAAATTGACAGAAGTTAATTTGTCATATGTACTGACAGCCCAGAGACAGAGGACACTGCACACCAGGTGGAGCCACATAGGGATTGCATTTGAGAACAGAGCAAACCAGAGGAGATATATGGGGCAGACATTGTGGAATTAAGTGGTTGAATTTTCCTTGGTCCTGTGGGAGAATGTGATTGGTTTGTTTGAGTAGTTCTGCATCCTGGCAGGAAACAGAAATACAATACTCAGTACTAAGTAGGAACCTCATCTGGTCTGTTTGAAAAAGAGTGTGGTTTGGCCATGGGACCTTATCTGCAGAGGCCAAGTGGGGAGAAAAACCTGCAGTTACAACATTCAAGGTCCTACCAGTTCTACCATGTGAAGTCAGTCCCAAACATTACCCATTTGAATTAGTCCATTTTCTCGCTGCTGATGAAGACATACCCAAGGCTGGGAAGAAAAGGAGATGTAATGGACTTACAGTTCCACATGGCTGGGGAGGCCTCACAATCACGGTGGAAGGCAAAGAAGAGCATGTCAAGTCTTACATGGATGGCGGCAGGTAAAAAGAGCTTGTGCAGGGAAATTCTCCTTTCTAAAACCACTGGATCTCGTGAGACTTATTTACTATCAGGAGAACAGCACAGGAGAGACTTGACCCCATAATTCAATTACCTCCTACTGGGACCCTCTCATAACATGTGGGAATTCAAGATGAGATTTGGGTGAGGACACAGACAAACTGTATTACTATTTAATAAATATTTGTCAATTTTTATTCTCCTTTCTCTTCAAATCACACTGCTGCTTTGGAAATGCTACTTCGAGTCAACTAAGCTATCCCCTGGACTTCTAAAGCACTCTGTGACCCCCATCCCGTGCTTCATAAAAATGGTATTTTGGACTTTTCATTATAGAAAATACATAAAGTGAAAATCTATGCTGAATGTATTAGTACTTTCAAATTAATATTATTCTACTTACCACAATATTGTCAAAGACATACTGATGAGTCATTTAACACAGACAACCTATAATGTTTGAGATAAATTTAATAAGTAATAGCACTATCAGTACCTAGGGTTTTAATTACTTTAGCTTCCTGAGGACATTATTTTTTCTAAATCTCTAAAAACGTTAACCTTTAATAAATGTGTCAAAGCACACAACCACCCATTCATCCAACCAACCAACAACAATAACAAAAGAGGCAAATTTGCTAATAGTTTAAGAAATAAAATACCTGGGAATGAATAAAATCCATTATCCATCTAGAGAATTGGTAGATACTGATCCAGAATAATGTTTTAGCATATACATTAAAAAGGTATACAAAAAATCCTGATGAAACACATATTATACAGAAACATTTTAATTTGTGTACAAGCAGTTCCATATTTTTAAATAATGAAATAGTGAGAGCTATTGACTCTGAACAGGATGTTATTGATAAACACATTCAGTCAACATTTTTAGGAGAGAAAAATATTTGTGTTATAAACAAAGTTTTTGCTTTCTTTTGTTTCTGAATTCTTCAATTCCATTTCATCTTTTTATACTAGGGTTTCAAAAATTGTGTTACATGCTATACATATAACAATATATTTGTCTTTGCAACATGTATGTGAATCATATGTGAAAACTTTATGGTGGTGTTTTCTATTGTTATCTTAATTGATAATAATTAACAGATAACTGCTTTTTTTCCCTCAAGAACATGTCTAACAGATTTTAATTTTCTATTGTTTGAAACATTCACTTCAACTTTTCAACTATACAGAAGGTCTGAGTACGAGTTGAAAACTATTGGCAATACTACATTTGATTTGTGTATTATTTATGGTGTTTGAAATCTCAGAAGTGACAGTCACAGCTTCTCTCAGTATGATAACTTTTTAATAAAGACTTGAAACACATCTGATTTGTGCTTTGAGGGAAAAAATTAAAATGTATTTTTGCAGATAAGTTTATTGACATTTCAAAGATGATATCTTAGAAAAGACTTTTCTTTCAAGTGTTTTTTAAATGACATACTTATATCTTCCACTTTAATTTGTCTTTGAAGTGATCCTCAAATGCACTGTTATTAAATCAAAATGTTATCATAACTTGACCAATTGACTCCTTCAAAAATGTCCCAAATTCTATCTTTCTCTCATTCACTAATATTTCATTAAATAATCAATTAAAGTGTTTCTGAGCTGGACAGAATATTGTATTAATTGTTGAGAACAGAGTGGCAAATAAGCTAGGCATAATCCATTTCTTGAGTAAAATCACTTGAAATAATAGTTCAAAGATAAATTTAATAGGAAGCAATCCATCAGCTTTGAAATTTTTTTATTTTTTAAATACATCCTAATTGTACATATTTATGGAGTACATGTGATATTTTGACACATTTATACAATGTACAATGATCAAAGCAGGGTAGTTAGGACATCCATCACCTCTTACCATCATTATTTTGTATTGATGACATTCCTAAATATTTATTCTATTTTCAAATATACGTAAAAGATTATTAATTATCATAACCTCACTGTAGTATTGAACAATAGAATTTTCTTTCTATCTAATTGTATTTTTGTATCTATTTACAAAACTCTCTTCATTGCTGTCTCTCCTCTACCATTCTCATCATTCTTTACTCTCTACCTTCACAAAAATAATTTTTTTTTCTGGGTTGTGGGAGAGGTCTCACACCGTGCACTAGAACATATGATATTTGTCTTTCTGTTCCTAGCTTGTTTCATTTAACATAATGCCTTCCAGTTCTGTCTATGTTGTTGCAAATGATATTCATTCTTTTTATGGCTGAACAATATTTCAGTGCGTGCGTGTGCGTGTGTGTGTGTGTGTGTGTGTGTCTAGAGGTATCCCTCATTTTCTTCATCCATTCATCCACTGATGAACACTTAGGTTGATTCCATCTCTCAGCTATTGTGAATAGTGCTACTATCAACATGACAGTACACATACTTATTTAATAGAATGATTTCATTACTTTTGGATATATTCCTAGCAACTTGATTGTTGGATCACATCATAGACCTATTTTTAGTATTCTGAGGAGCCCCATATTGTTTTCAATTGTGGCTACTCTAACTTACAGTTCTACCAACAATGTACTAGCATTTCTCTTTCTCTGCATCTTGACAGAATTTGTGATTTATTTTATTTTATTTTATTTTATTGTTTTTCTGAGATGGAGTCTTGCTCTGTCACCCAGGCTGGAGTGCAGTGGCACAAGCTTGGCTTACTGCAGCCTCCGCCTCCCAGTTTCAAGTGATTCTCCTGTCTCTGCCTCCTGTGTAGCTGGTATTACAGGTGCACGTCACCACACCTGGCTAATGTTAGTATTTTTACTAACATTAGATGGGGTTTTACCATGTTGCCCAGGCTGGACTCAAACTCCTGACCTCGGGTGATCTGCCCACCTTGACCTCCCTAAGTGCTGGGATTATAGGCATGAGCCACCATGAAAGACTTGATTTTTTAAATCTTTTTGGCAATAGTCATTTTTACTGGGATAAGATTATATCTAATTTTGGTTTTGATTTGCATGTCCCTGATTATTTATGTTAAGTATTTTTTTGTACACTTGTTTGACAATTCTATGTCTTCTCTTGAGAAATGTCTATTTAGATCATGTGCCCATTGTCTAATCAGATTATTTGATTATCTGCTATTGAGTTTTTGAATTCCTTACACATTCTGGACACTGATCCCCTTCTCCGATGAATAGTGTATAAACATTTTCTCCCATTTTATAGGCTGTCTCTTTATTGATTGTTTCATTTGCTATGTGGAAGCTTTTTAGCTTGATGCTCTTCCATTTCTCTATTTTTGCTTTTGTTGCCTGTGATTTTGAGGTATTACTCCAAAATTATTGCCCCGACCAATGTTCTAAATCGTTTTCTCATTGTTTTCTCCTAGAAGTATCAGGCCTTACATTTAAGTATTTAACCCATTTTGAGTTGATTTTTGTATATGATGAGAGATAGGGGTCCAATTTCATTCTTCTGCATATGAATATTCAGTTTTCCTCGCACCACTACTTAGACTATCCTTTCCCATGTATGTGTTCTTGGCATCTTTGTCAAAAATGAGTTAGCTGTAAAATCATGAATTTATCTATGGTTCTCTATCTGATCCATCAGTCTGCGTATCTGTTTTTATGACAATACCATGCTATTTTAATTACTAAAACTTTGTACTATATTTTGAAATCTGGTAATGTTATGTCTCCAGCTTTGTTTTTTTGCTCAGGATTGTTTTTTCTATTTAGAGTCTTTTGTGACTCCTTGTGAATTTTAGGATTGTTTTTCCTATTGTTGTGAGGAATATCATTGACATGTTAATAAGAATTACATTGAATCTGTAGATTGCTTTGTGTAGTATGGACATTTTAACAATATTAAATAATCTAATCCAGTAGCATGGGATATCTGTCTATTTTTATAGTGTGTTATTTTTAATTTCTTTCATCAGAAATTTTGTCCTCATTGTAGCAGTCCTTCACATCTTTGATTAAATTTGTTCCTAAGTGTTTTATTTTTTGTTGTTATAATAACTGTGATTGCATTCTTGATATCTTTTTCAGATTGTTCATTGTTAGTGTATAGAAATGTTACTGGTTTTTGCATGCTGATTTTGTATCCTGCAAATTTACTGAGTTATTTAACAGTTCTGACTTTTTTTTGATGGAGTCTTTGGGTTTTCCTAAATATAAGATCATGTCATCTTTGAACAAGGATAACTTGATCTTGACTTCTTCCTATGCAATTTCGATATCCTTTTCCTTTATTGTTTTATTGTTCTGGTTAGGACTGCTAGTACTATATTGAATAAAAGTAGTGAAAGTGGTCATCTTTGTCTCCTTCCAGAACTTAGGGGCTCTTCATTTTTTCCCCCTATTAGCTTTGGATTTGTCATAGTTGGCCTTGGTTGTTTTGAGGAATGTCTCTTCTATAACCACTTTGTTGAGAGTTTTTATCTTGAACGGATATTTAATTTTATTCAAAGCTTTTTTCAGCATCTATTGAATTAGTTGTATTTTTTAAAATTCTGTTAATGTGATGTATTTTGGTTATTGAATTGCATATGTTCAGCCATGATTACATCACTGGGACGAATCCCACTTGATTACAATGAATGATTCTTTTATTGTGTTGCTGAATTTGTTTTTGGTATTATGTTGTTGAGGAGTTTTGCATCTATGTTCATCAGTGATATTGGCCTGTAGATTGATTTTGTCTGTGCTTGCCTTGTTTTATTTTGGTATCAGAGTAATGCTGGCCTCATAGAATGAGTTTTTGTTTTCCCTTCTGTGTAATTTGTTTGAAGAATTTGAGTAGTATTAATGTTATTTCTTGTTTAAATGTTTGGTAGAATTCAGCAGTGAATCAATTAGATCCTTGGTTTTTCCTTTGATGGGAGACTTTTTAATATTGCTTCAATATCAATACTCCTTAATGGTCTCTTCATGTTTTCTATTTTCATGATCCTATATGGTAGATTGTATGTGTCTAGGAACTTGTCCATTTCTTCTAAGTTTTTCAATATAGTTGTTTACAATAGTCTGTAATGATCACTTTTATCTTTTTGATAAAATTTGTAATGTCTTCTTTTATGCCTCTAAATTTATGTCTTCTCTCTTATTTTCCTAGTCTAATAAAGGTTTGTCGGTTTTTTAAACCTTTTCAAAACAACAGAACTTATTCTATTATTATTTTGTATTTTGCAGCCTCAATTTCATTTATTTCTACTTTGATCTTTACTATTTCTTTTTTTCTATTAACTTTTTTTCCATGCTTTTCTATTTCCTTGAAGTGCATCACTGGTTGTTTATTTGAAGTCTTTCTACTTTTTTGATGTAGGCGTTTATTGCTATGAACGTCCCTCTTAGACCTGCTTTTGCTATAGCTCGTTTGGTATGCCATGTTCCCATTTTAATTTGTTTCATGGAATTTTTAAATCTTCTTTTAAATTTCTTTAATCATCTATTTGTTGTTTGGGAACAAGTTTTATTTTCACAAATTTTTATAGTTTTTCGCTGTCCCTTTGTTTATAGATTTCTAGTTTTATTCCATCAAGGTCAGAGAACATACTTGATATAATTTTGATTTTTAAAAAATCTGTAGGAGTTGTTCTTTACCTAGCATATGGCCTATCTTGGGGAATATTTCACATGATGTTGAGAAAAAAGTGTATTCTGTAGCCGGCAGATGGAATCTTCTGTAAATGTCTGTTAGGTCCATTTTGCCTGCAGAGCAGTTTAACTCTAATTTTTTTAGTTATTGTTGATGTCTGGATGGTCTGCTCATTGCTGAAAGTTGGGTATTGACGTTTCCTACTATTATTATATTACAATTAACATTTTTCTTTACATCTATTAATATTTGTTTTATATATTTGAATGCTCTGGTATTGGGTATATATAAATTAACAATTGCTAATCCTCTGGATGAAATGACAACTTTATCATTATATAATGGGATTCTTTGTATATTGTACTCTTCTTGATTTAAAATCTATTTTATCTGATATAGGTACAGCTACTCCTGCTCTTTTATGTTTTCATTTGTATGAAATACCATTTTTGACTCTTCACCTTCAGTCTGTGCACGTCTATATAGGTGAAGTGAGTTTCCTATAGACAGCATATATTTGTGCCTTGTTTCTACTTATTTATTCGGTCACTCTGTGCCTTTTAGTTGACTATTTTAATCTATTTACATGCACTATTATTATTAATAGGTAATGGTACAATATTACCATTTAGGTTTTTGTTTCCTGGTTGTCTTATAGCTCTTTCATTTCTTTTTTCCTCTGATGTTAAGTGATTTTTCTCTAGTAGTACATTTTGATTCTGTGCTAGTGCTATTTATTTTTAGTGTATCTATTATAAGTTTTAGCTTTCTGGTTACAATGAAACTTACAAAACATCTTTTAGTTATAACAGGTTATTTGAAATTGATCATGACATAACTTTGATCATAAAGAAAAGTAACCAAAAATCTACATTTTAACACAGCCCCTCCTTCACGTTTTGACTTATTAATGTTTCAATTTAAATTTTATATTTCTTATCTTAGAGCCAATTGAAGTTATTATTAATTTTAATTGTTTAATCTTTACATTTAAGATATAAGTGGTTTAATTCCTCCAATTACAGTATTAGAGTACACTAAATTAGTCTGTTTTATTTCTTTTACTAGTGATTTTAATACCTTCCGTTGTCTTCTTAGTACGTATTAGCATCCATTTCTTCCAGATTGATGAACTCCTGTTAGTATTTCTTGTAAGATAAATCTGGTGTTGTCAAACTCCCTCAGTTTTGTTTGTCTGAGAAAGTCTTTATCTTGCCTTCATGCTTGAAGGATAACTCTGCTAAATATCATATTTTTGGTTGTCATTTTTTTGCCTTCAATATTTTGACTATAGCATTCTGTTTTCTCCTGACCCGCCAGGCTTTTGCTGAGAAATTGCTGAAAGCCATATTGAAGTTTCATTGAATGTAATATGTTTCTTTTCTCTTGCTAATTTGAGTACTCTTTCTTTGCTTTTGAATTTTGCTAATTTGATTATGATATATCTTGGGGATTTCCTCTTTGGGTTGAATTTTATTGGTGACCTTGACACTTTCTGTACCTGCATGACAAAGTCTGTCTCCAGATTTGGGGATTTTTCAGATATTATTTCTTTAAATATATATATATATATAAATTCATTCAGCAGAAAGAGCTTTCTAGGCTCTTCTCTCTCTTATCTCCTTTGGGAATTCTTATTATATGCAGATTAGTTTGCCTGATGGTGTCCATGATTCTCACAGGCCTTCCTTATTCTCTTGTTCTTTTTTCTTTTTGCTTCTCTGATTGGATAATTTCATACATTTTAAGTTCATGAATTATTTTCTGTGTTTGATCAATTCTGTTGTTGAGGCTTTCTAATAAGTTTTCTGTTCAATTATTGTATTATTTATTTATAGGATTTATATATATATATATATATATTTGTTCCTGTTTATTTCTCAAATTTATCATTTTGTTCCTAGATTGTTTTCTAAATTTTATTTAATATTTTATTTAATTTATTCTCTGCATTTTCTTGTGATGTCCTGAACTTCTTTAAGAGGATAATTCTGAATTCTCTTTCCAGTATTTGACAGATCTTCAATTCTTCTGGGTCCCTTGCTGGAGCTCTGTTAGTTTACACATTCTTTGTGTTTTTACACTGATGCCTGCAATTTAAGGAGACTGCTACCTCTTCCAGGTTTTGCAAATGTTCATTGGTGGCGTTAGAGCTCGATTACTTAATATTGGAACTTAAGCACTCTAGGGAGGACTTACAGTGAAGATTAGAACTAAAACACTGCACTAGAGCTAACTCATTGTCCTGCTACTGTTTTCTGGTCTGGGAAGACTTATGGTAAGCACTGGAACTTGAACACTGCTCTGGAACTAAATTGCTGCCCTGATTTTTTTTCCAGTTTGGAGAACACTTAAGCAGCCACCAAAACTTAATTCAAACCTTTTAGTTGTTTCCAGCCCAGGGCAAGGCTCCATGCAAGCATCTTGGCTGTGTGAAAAATTATGCCAGGGATTCAGGCCTTTCCACAGATTGTGTACCCTGCAGGACTATGGCATCAGCCAGTCCCTTCAATGTGGTGTCCCTGCTGATCAGAATTCAGAGTAGCTACCAATATCTCTGCACCAGTCGCTGCACTCAGCGCCCTGTTCTTTGTCCTTTATACAGTGCAAGAGGTTCAGCTTTCCTGGTACTCCCAATGGTTCCTGTGAGATAGGGCTGGTGTGGGCTCCCCATGAAGATTTCCAGACTGAGGCAGAGGTCAAATATTCATATCCAATTCCCTTTTCTCACCTTTGAAACCATGGGATTAGGGAAATTATGAGTGGTAATATGCTGGCTTGGAGGAGGGTCAGCACCAAATGGAATGATCTTTTGTTTTACTGGTTATGGTTTCTCTTTGATGCTATGGGCCCAGGGGGTCTCCCCTGAGTTCTGATTAACTTAGGGTAGTATTCTTGTATTTGAATAGTTTCCAGCACATTTTTGTTGGGTACGTGCATTTCCTATTCTGCCATCTTGTGAATGTCATTCTGAATTATTTACTTTACATGGGGAAGATACAATATTGAGTAAGAGAAAGCATAGTGTTTGTAGAAATTTCAATAATACTTAGGGGGACATGAATTGGATATATTCAAATATTCACAACATTGGGATACATGGATCTCACATAAATTCTTACGTCTATTAGTATTAATTGGGGCTCTTTAAAGTCAAGAATATCATAAAATTATTTAATTGCAGGGCATGTCACTTTATGTAATTTGTATCTTGCGCTATTTTGCTAGAAACACTTTAAGAATGAATAGAACTCACCACATTTTGAATAACTTTAATTTTCTCATGCTGCCATTACAATGATGATGATGTCCTAAAAGTTTGCATAGTGTTTTCAATAATAGGCTAGAATAATAGTTGCCCTGATACTCAGCAGAAAAAAAAAGAATTTTAATGAATTTGCAGTATTTTAAATTTCCCTAGTGAGGTCAGTCAGCGGAAAACACCGTAAGCAAAAGAAAACAAAATAAATAAATAAATAAAGAGTAACCAGTGAAACAAAAAACACATGAACACATGTCTTTTAAAAGAACATATGAAAATAGTAGTCTATTTTCAAAAATACTATCTATTTCTGCTTATATAAGGCTTTTAACAGTTGTGGAAATTACTCTGATATTGGCAGCATCAATTCCACCTGGATAAGAGGGGAAATGGAATAGTTGGATAGTTGGTAGATCACGGAGAAATGATCCAATCATATGGCTAACTTCAGGGACTACTAAAAGGTGATTGTTTAAATATGATTACAGCATTTTTTACACAATTATATAGGGATATTTTATTTCAGCTTGAAGTTACTTTTTAATTCTTTTTACAGTGGCTCAATTCACTAAAAAATGAATTCAGAAGACAAAGAAAGTAATTGAAAAGTGCAAATGTAATTCAGAGGGCTGAAATAATATTTTGGCAGCCTAAATATAACTCTCACAGTGATTTAAATGAAGAGCTCCAAGAGAAATTGTCTGGGTGCAAAGTAACCCCAAACAAATTTTGTGAATGCATTAGTCAAGCAACATAAATGCAAAATGAAATTGACAAATTCAATATGGACTTATTCCCCAAGCATATTGGAAAGTAGATTCTGTGGGTTAGCTTTAAGTGACTTATGAGATAGGGATTCCATTTATTTTTCCTATATTTTCCATTTTACGGAATATTTTAAGGCAATTCTACAAATGCCACAGATTTATATTGTCTTTTCTCAATATATGAAGCTTATATTTATTTTTAAATGGGATTATGACAGTTGCTCTGGAGAACCTCATAACAGTTATTTTGCAAAATAGTATTTAAATAAGACCTAAAATAATCATATTGTCTGGTGTTTTCAAAATTAAGATAGTTTTATAATATGCAAAATGTAAGTGGAAGTGTATCAGAATTACCTATCTTTTACATAGCACATATGATTTCCATTCTCAAACCAATTCTGGGTTTGGCGCACTAAGAATTAATGACCTCCTCCTACCAGCACACCTTCCTTCTTTCCTATAACAGCTCAGGGCTGTATATAATTTACTTTTCCTAATGTATAACCAGGGGAAAATAAGTTGTGAAAAAGTTGTGTAGATCTTTTAAGTCTATATTTAATGAAATGTAATCAAATAATTACATTGTATTTTCAAATTCCTTCCTGTAGAATTTATTCATCTAATAAGAACTGTACAAAGCAGTAACTAATAAGATTGTTGGATTGAAATATTAGGAATGATTCATTTTCAAAAAATTTGTTATTCTCACAATTTTTTCAGTATCTCCAGTGTTCATGTTTTTGTACCTGATCTATTTTTTGGCTTTTAGCCAGAATTCAAACACTCTCTTCTGACAAAGTTGCTTTGTTGATCCAACTTTAGTTAGGTTCCTGAAACTTCTCCTGGGCCCATCTGTGCACATCCTCGTGAAATCCAAACTTACCAAGAATCTCCTATCCTATTTATCTGACCGTCCTGACATCTGAAGGGCTCCTCATCCTCTACCATCACCCAGGTGATATCTAATCACTCTGGTCTGTCTTCAATCAGAATCTCATTGATGGTTTAGCTAGAATCCTGCCTTACACTTGATTCTTCCTCTTAGAAATTTTCTATCCATCAATCCTCTCCTTGCTATGAATTCCCACTTGTGCATGCTGTATTCAGAATTATATCTACTTCTATACTGAGGTGTCTTTTCCCTTCCTGCAATAATTCTGAATAATATCTGCTTTAACTGCTTTAACTACTATCCAGCTGTGGTTCTCTTGAAAACTTCATAACATATCAGCTGAGTAAATTGAAGTCATGTAGCAAAACATGGAGAACCTCATTTTTCTCATGTATTAAAAATAAAAAAGAATAATTGCAAATCACTATAGTGTAGTTTAAATGCCATTAAATATATGGAAATAACTATTGGAGTTAAATTTATATCATCCATTAAAAATAGTTTCCTTACTTTGTTTTCACCATCTAACATTTCTTAAAAATTCTGCTCAAATATCACACCTCTCTATCCTGATTTAGCATTATCTCATCAGTACTGCCAAAGTATTCCTTATAAATATAATCTTAGAAAAGCATACCATCATTTTATGTTCTCCTCTCTATAACTAGACTAGAAGGACTTGAGGGAAGAAATATGAATTATCTATCTTCCTTTCTCCAATTACTGGTAGGATATCTGACATTTTTAGGATTCAATTCACATTTTAAGGTTGAGTAAATGAGTAAATAAATAAAAGGACTTGAACTAAAGGAGTTGCCATGTATACTTAAATTCTGGAATTATTTCAGTTAAGAGGAAGCATACACAATAACTGAGATCACATCCATAAATCTAAGACCCAATTCATGTATTCCAGAAGGTCTCATGGGGTACACACAAGAATGGAAATACAACACTGAAGCCCCCAGAAAGAATATCATCATGGAAATGGAAAGAATTCTATTGGAAAAAATTTGACAAGAATAAATCATTCATAACTTCCAGTTATTTATGTCCAAATAGAATCCATGTGTGTAGTAACAAGCAAACTTTGGTGTTACATTTAATAATGCCTTTTATAAAATTAAATCAAAATTTTTTTATTGCTTTCCAATGAGAAAAAACTTGTATCTGCAAATTTTGAAAAAAACAATCAGAATTGCCACTAGCAAATTGTAAATTCATAAAATATCGTGTTAACCTTAGTTCACAGAAATTAAAGTGAAATTAAACAGTTTTCTACTTTCAAGGAATGTCTTAGCAGTAAGTCTTTCTCCTCTATCATCTGACCATGGGAACACTGTATGAGGAATGGTTGATGGAAAAGTCTAGATGCAACCTCGTGTGGAACTCTGGGGGAACCTGTTCATCTAACCTACTTGCATCCTCAGGACCTTCTAGTTCTAGTTTTGTAGTTTATTTATGTCTCATGGTGGGGTACTGTATTAAGGCCCAATAGCAGGCCAACTGCTGCTTTTAAAAGGCAAAACCTTCTAAAAAATCCTAGGGTTCTGCTCTGCACTTGTTCTATCAGAATTTGTCCCAGATTTCACATATCCTTCCTGTCACAATGAATACCATTGAATTTGCAAGTTCAGAGGCACAATTGCATAAGGAGCTTAGAATGCAACTGAACCCTACTTTCTCTGAGCCATAGTAAAAACTAGCATCCTTCTAAATAACAAAATAAATGGAACAGAAAACATTGCCATAGGCAGGATAAGATGCCTCAAAAATTCACAAAGCCCCAACAAATGCTTACTTTTTTAAAATTTCAGGTAATAAAAAGCTTAATAATTTTCCTTAACCTATGATGCTATATGACCAAGACTATTATATTTATAAGGTTTAATCCAGTTGCCCATAATTTAATTTTTTTTAGAGTTTGTCTTCCATTCTCTGGCATACAAACTTGCTACTTGTCCTTTGTCATCATTTATTAATATAGTGCAATTATAATTAATTACAGTGCTATTTAACACAATGGAATTTATTTAGCTAAAGGATGTCCTGCAAAACATGACAATGATCAGTTTCTAGGGACTATACTGTGACATAGAACAAAAGAGTTAGAGTAGACACCTGTCAGAAAAGTCAACCTACACTATTGTCCTTCTCATATAATTGCAAGCATCTTTGATCCTCTTCATTGATGGTGATTGATTTTTTCAACAGTGGCTGTATCGGTCTGTTTCAGTAAAAATACTAAGTTCAACATAAACAGCTACCATTGAAGTTGACCTCAGATTCCATGGATAGTAGTCCATTGTCATCTTGTATAAGACATCCATTTTTGCAGAGAAAAGTAAATTGAATACAGGTAAGCCATTCATGTTGTCTTCAAATTTTTATGCTCAGGCTAATTTCTGCAATTCTACCTAGGATGTGGTATTGCTTCTGCTTTATGATGTTGAGCATGGTGGGGAGTATTTTTTAGGGACTTCCTTTCGGTGTTTCCTATCATAATTTTTTTTAACTAAAAAGAGAGAGAGAGATAATTATGTGAGTACCATAAGCTATTAAGATTATTTGTCCCAAGCCCTAACATGCACAATCTATACAGAACTTAAATCATTAAATGAAAAACAAATAAACCAACTAAAAATGGGCAAAGGACATGAATAGACACTGCTGAAAAGAAGACACACAAGTGGCCAGCAAACATATGAAAAAATGCTCAGCATCACTAATCATCACATAAATGCAAATCAGAACCATAATGAGGTATCATTTCATACCTGTCAGAATGGCTGTTATTAAACAGCCAAAAAACAACAGATGCTAGCTAGACTGTGGAGAAAAGGGAATGTTTTTACACTGTTGGTGTGACTGTAACTTAGTCCAACCACTGTGGAAAGCGTTTTAAATATTTCTCTAAGAATTTGACACAGAGCTACCATTCTACCTAGGAATACCATTATTGGGTATATAGCTAAAAGAAAACAAATTATTATCTCAAAAAGATACATGTAGTCTTCATCACTGCATTATTTACAATAGGAAGGACATGGATTCAACCCAAGTGCCCATCAGTGGTAGACTGAATTTTAAAAATGTGGTACATAGCCGGGCGCGGTGGCTCATACATGTAATCCCAGCACTTTTGGAGGCTGAGGCAGGCGGATCATG
>NC_045455.1:54754214-54764976 GCF_002776525.5 Piliocolobus tephrosceles
GAGCCCATAATACTAAGCAAATTAATGCAAGAACAGAAAACCAAATACTGCATGTTCTCATTTATAAGTGGAAGCTAAACATCAAACATACACAAACATAAATATGGAAACAAAAGTCACTGCAGACTACTAGGCAGAGAAAGAAGGAGGACATGGGTTGAAACACTACCTATTGGGTACTATGCTCACTACATGGGTGATGGGATCTGTACCCCAAACCTCAGTATCACACAACATTCCCATGTAACAGACCTGCACACATAGCTCCTGTATCTAAAATACGTTGAAATTAAGAAAACAAAAAGATTTTTTGTCCCATGAATGGACTAAGAAACTATGTGAACCCTAAGTGAGGTGAATTTCAACCAGAACTCTAAACACCATCTGGCTTTTAGAAACCCCAGTCTAACTAGGAACCATATGCATTGTGAGTTCCCTAATATTAGTGTGGTTACAGAACCTGTCTCCCACAGCCCTTGAAAGTTCTGGGCATTCCAGGCCAGGCGCGGTGGCTCAAGCCTGTAATCCCAGCACTTTGGGAGGCCGAGACGGGTGGATCACGAGGTCAGGAGATCAAGACCATCCTGGGTAACACGGTGAAACCCCGTCTCTACTAAAAAGTACAAAAAACTAGCCAGGCGAGGTGGCGGGCGGCTGTAGTCCCAGCTACTCAGGAGGCTGAGTCAGGAGAATGGCGTAAACCTGGGAGGTGGAGCTTGCAGTGAGCTGAGATCTGGCCACTGCACTCCAGCCTGGGCCACAGAGCGAGACTCCGTCTCAAAAAAAAAAAAAAAAAAAAAGTTCTGGGCATTCCCTTTCTTTGATTCCCTTTCTTTAACTCTGGTTGAAAACTGTACGTTCTTTTGGGAAATAGGAAAAATGTACAGTTTACAGATTTTTTTTTTAAGATGTAGAGATTATTTTTAATGGTGGAAACCAACACATTGACACTTGGATAGAAGAAGCCAGGATTTTGATACAGAACCAACAGAGAAGGCCACCAGGCAAAGCCACAGAGAGTTGCACCTGAATACGATGTAACAAGGTATAATTGTAGGTGACAGCTTATGAGTAAGTGGCAGGGGTTTAGGAAGGTTTCCAGACTTCCCTTTGGACTGGCTAATTTGAATAATTTAATAAGCTCTAGAAAAGAGAGGCTGTCCTAGTTGTCTGGCCTCTGGTCTTGGGATGATTAAGATGGGTGCAGAGTGACCTTGGATTTGAAAGTCTGATAAGGAAAGTGATTGAGGTACAAATTTGCTATTTGGAGAACTGACCAGCCTGGATGAAGACAGAATTTGTTTATATGTATTTACATTTATTTATATTTACATTTACAGTGATATTGTACATTTTTTTTTCTTAAAAGATCTTAGTATCCCTCTTAATCAATGAGATCTAGGTTTAAAAACTGGCCGAGCTCTGGAAATTGAGGAGGGATTGGGCAAACTAAACTTCAATGGGCTTGGAGAAAGCCCTGGAAGAGAATGAGAAATGATAAAGTACCCTGGTTTAAGATAAAAATCCGCCAGCTATGAGGGGAATCTAACATTTTATGGAACCACCTCCTACAGATTTGGCTCAAATCAGAGCTAGGTTGAAATGCAGTAAGAGTACTATAAGGCCTCTGCTACAAGGACCTTCCTAGACCTATCTTAAGGTGGGGCAAAAATGAGAAAGAGATTTAAGTGATCAGTGAATTTCTTTGTCTGTTATGAAATGTTGAAATGGGAGGAGTTCCCTTATCCCCTCACAGGGTATGCGACAGGGGTGAGGCTTGCTTCTTAGGTGCCCTGCTGCTCAAACACCTAGAGGGAGCATGCAGATGGGCAGGTCGTGGGGAGCATTTGGGGGGTCTGACCGCACTGCAGAGTCTAGAGTTGAGTGTTTATAGCTCCTGAAGCCCCAGTGGCATGTGTTACAGTGCGCTCTTTCAGTTTTGCAATCCGCAGGCAGCTTGTGTTAATCAGCTCAATTACACTCCCTCTGCCAGTGTTTAGCTGGTGTATGACCTTCCCCTAGGAACACTTGACTGGTAAGGAAAGTGAGCCTGCATACAACTTAAACGCTGCACGTGCGAAATGTTCCTGTATAAAATCTCAAGTCAAAGGTCAAATCCGGTACTTGCATCACTCAAGTTGCCCTCTTGGCTCTCTTCCAGGTGTACTTTCTTTGGTTCCCGCTCTAAAACTTTTTAACAAACTTTCACTCCTGCTCTAAAGCTTGCCTCAGTTTTTCCATCTGCCTTATGTCCCTTGGTTGAATAGTTTCTTCAGAGGAGGCAAGAACTGAGGCTGCCGCACATCCAAACTGATTCACCGCTGCTAACAGTTGCAGCAAATACAATAATTATTTTGGTTATCTTCATTATTCATACGTGTCGGGACTGGATCAGTCTGGATGCAACAATCAGTTGTTAAGAGTGCTTAAAATACAGATCAGTCATGCTGTGGAATGCACTCACTTTGCACGTGTGGTTATGTCGTTAGATTAAATCTCTTAGCTTTTTAAAACAAATATTATCTCTTCAGTATACATGCTTGTTTCCAGAGCTGCATAATCGTTTTATCGTTCTTTTCCTGTTCTTGCTAAAGATTTCCTGCCTTTTAGTGTGAGGAAACTCAAAGGCCAGGATGATATTTTTAAGTAAAACATTTTTTTTTTTCAACTTTAGGCTCAGCAATATAAATTCAGATCCCTTTTCCGATGGAGCATATTGAGGCCTTCCCCACTTTATTCTGTTTCCTGACGTGCTCCTGTGTCAGCCTGTTATTACACAAATTTGTAGGAGCTGCAGAACCACAGGTCTGAAGGAAATGTTTTAAGAAAATAAGTAGCATTTGGAGGACAGAAGGGGGAATAAAGGAAGTTGAGGAACACAGGATTCTATGACCTCTGTGAGTATTGTGAACATAATAATAGAGAATGACCAAATAAGCTTCTTTTCAGAAGTGTTCAGTCCCATAAAGTGTATAATTATTAATGATGGTTCATAAGGGTAACACTCTAATAGACTACATTCAGATCAACGTGTGCCTCTAAACAGAGAAACTGAAACGTGATGGAATTAAACCATGTATTAGAAACAATTATTTTAGATTAATATTCATTATCCCTACAAAGGGCATCTTCGGTTGTTGCTTGAAAGCCTTTGTCTGGAGAGAATACTCTCTCTTTTTACTGAAAAAAAATGAAAAAGGAGAATGTTATTGAAAGTAAATAAATAATACTTCTTTATTTATTATTATTTTTTATTATACTTTAAGTGCTGGGATATATGTACAGAACATGCAAGTTTGTTACATAGGTATACATGTGCCATGGCAGTTTGCTGCACCCATCAACCTGTCATCTACATTTGTATTCTCCTAATGCTATCCCTCGCCTAGCCCCCCAACCCCGACAGGCCCTGATGTGTGATGTTCCCCTCCCTGTGCCCATGTGTTCTTATTGTTCAACTCCCACTTATGAGTGAGAACATGGGGTGTTTGGTTTTCTGTTCCCGTGTTAGTTTGCTGAAAATGATGATTTCCAGCTTCATCCTTGTCCCTGTAAAGGACATGAACTCATTCTTTTTTATGGCTGCATAGTATTCCATGGTAGTAACCAAAACAGCATGGTACTGGTACCAAAACAGATATATAGACCAATGGAACAGGACAGAGTCCTCAAAAATAACACCACACATCTGCAACCATCTGATCTTTGATAAACCTGACAAAAACAAGCCATGGGAAAAGGATTCCTTATTTAATAAATGGTGCTGGAAAAACTGGCTAGCCATACACAGAAAACTGAAACTGGACCCCTTCCTTAAACCTTATACAAAAATTAACTCAAGATGGTTTAAAGATTTAAATGTAAGACCTAAAACTGTAAAAATCCTAGATGAAAACCTAGGCAATACCATTCAGGACACAGGCATGGACAAGGACTTCAAGACTAAAACACCAAAAGCAATGGCAACAAAAGCCAAAATTGACAAATAGGATCTAAGTAAACTAAAGAGCTTCTGCACAGCAAAAGAAACTATCATCGAGTCAACAGGCAGCCTACAGAATGGGAGAAAATTTTTGCAATCTATTTATCTGACAAAGGGCTAATATACCGAATATACAAAAAACTTAAACTTACAAGAAAAAAAAAATCAAAAAGTGGGTGAAGGATATGGACAGACACTTTTCAAAAGAAGACATTTAGGCAGCCAACAGACACATGAAAAAATACTCATCATCACTGGTGATTAGAGAAATGCAAATCAAAAACACTATGAGATACCATCTCATGCCAGTTAGAACAGCAATACTTAAAAAGTCAGGAGACAACAGATGCTGGAGAGGATGTGGAGAAATAGGAACACTTTCACACTGTTGGTGGGAGGGTAAATTAGTTCAACCACTGTGGAAGACAGTGTGGCGATTCCTCAAGGATCTAGAGCTAGAAATACCATTTGACCCAGCGATCCCATTACAGAATCTGCACCCAAAGGATTTATAAATCCTTCTCCTACAAAGACACATGCACACTTATGTTTATTGCAGCACTATTCACAATACCAAAGACTTGGAACCAATCCAAATGCCTATCAATGTTAGACTGGATAAAGAAAATAAGTATTTTTTTAAAAAAATAAATTTATAAACTGTACAGTATATATAGTATCTAGTCTATATAGTATATAGTATAGTATATAGTGTGAACATGTATATACACAGTTTTAGAAGAGCAAAAAGAACATATATATACACACAGAGTTTTAGAAGTACACTAGGAAAAGAGTAATGAGCACTTAAAGAGGTACTAGTTTCTCTATGTAGCTATTATGGTAGGCTTCAGTATCTTGTGAAATAATAACATTTGTATTTTGTTTCCTTTTTAACTCAACTAATAGCTGTAGTCTGCATTTACAAAACTTGTTAGAAAAATCTACATTTTTACTTTTTTCTTTTTAATTTTTTATCATTTTTGTATGAAGCTTTTTTAAGCCATGACAATCTAGAAATTCAGGGTTATTTAGTCCAAAGAGGTTAAGATCTCCTTCCAAAGTGAGGAAGACAGGAGCTGATAGAGCCAACACTATTGATACTATACTTTTGCCATGTAACATTGACATTAAAAATTAATCACATCACTCATAGAAGCTTATTCAATAGTGGTTTGAGCTTTCTCTGGGTCAGGACTTAGAACCTTCACTGTGTTTTCTAGTTTGATTTTAAGATTAGAGGTACATTAGTTCACATGTGGCCAGTTACTATGGTCCACACACAATCTACAAATGGCATCATCACCTTTTGACTTCAGCCAGAGTCTCCTACCTTAACTAGATACCAAACTAAAATAAAACAAGATTTTTCTTTTTTTAAAATTTTTTCTGAGCCCAGGTTATCTTCCAGAATGCAACTTCCTTTATATTGAGTTACTCTATGAAGACTTCATAACAATGGTTCTCAATTGGGACTATTCTGATGCATTTAATGATATTGGCCATCGAAAAGGAACTTATTGTTTTATTTTCTGCAGGGGAATTCTTGTCACCTTATGTAATTTCTGTCATCTGTTCACTAGAAACCAACTCTGATCTGCAAGTGCTTTGGAGAAAATATTTTATTGAGCCACATCTCTTCTTGTGCTTGTTTTCCTTGCTTATTATAATGGGGTGTAATTAAAAAGAATTTGTTCTTGGAGTGCCTCTTTTAACTTATAAAATAAAAATAAATTTTCCTGTTTCTCTGTTTGAAACTTAAGTAGATCCTATAATTTTAATGGATTATTTTTGTTTAACCAAAATTCCTATGGTCACCACAAATTACGGAACACACACTCAATTCAGTAATTACAACTCTGTTCCAATATCTTTAATTAGCCCTTTATGCTTCAGTGAACAAGAAGTTTTCTTCTTTCCTTAGCTAGGCCTGTGGCACATGGGAGTCAGAGTTTGCGGAAGCCGTGGGATTGCTTTCCCATTTTTCCCTCACTTCTTCCATTGCTTGATGACTCTTAGCTGTGACTCTTCCAGGTAAAATGGAGGGCAGAGAAAGAAGAGAAATATCATTGTTGGGAAAGTTGACTTCCCTGGGTTGACTCTTTTTTGGGGTGATTTTGTGCACATCCCTTGTTGAAAACTCAGCCCATGCTTTGGATGGCTGATCCCCTACAATTCCTAGTTTTCCAGTGTTTATATCCACACAGACTTTTGTCCTATGGTGCATTGTGCAGGAGCAAATATTATCTTTTTTTTTTTTTTTTGAGACGGAGGCTCTGTCGCCCAGGCTAGAGTGTAGTGGTGTGATCTCGGTTCACTGCGACCTCTGCTTCCCGGGTTCAAGAGATTCTGCTGCCTCAGCCTCCCGAGTAGCAGTGATTACAGGCTTGTGCTACCATGCCTGGCTAATTTTTGTATTTTTAGTAGAGATGGGGTTTCACCATGTTGGTCAGGCTGGTCTCAAACTCCTGACCTTGTGATCCACCCGCTGCGGCCTTCCAAAGTGCTGGGATTACAGACATGAACCAGCACACCCAGCCACAAATATTATCTTGATGCTTGAAGGAATTTCAACTTTAAAATCACAAACATTAACATGTTGTTACACACATGCACACACGTGCATACAAACATGTCATTAATAAAAGCACTTGGGTTGATTCATCCAGTAACATATAATTTGTTTTAGGGTTACAGGCTCACGGTGTTTATAGTCATGGAAACAATAGCATATTTTTTGAAGTTCTTCCTGACTAGGACCTCTGTTACATACGCTGTTTTCTGTAACCCTGCCCTTACGTTGAACTTGCTCAGTCTATGTTGATTCCTAGTTGCACCCTCAAATCTAATGAGGCCTTACAAGCTCCAATTTTATTCCAGTTGCCTTATCATTCTACTTCCTCTTCGCTTTACATTGATCCTCCAGTCCAGTGGCTCTTAATCCTCACTACACCCTGGGATCTCCTGGGGAGATTTTGAAAACTGCTGTGGCTCAGTTTTTACCCAATAGGTTGGCAGTCAATTGTGCCGAGGTGGAGCCCTGGCATCAATACATTTTTAGAAACTCTTTATGTGATTCCAATGTGCATCCAAGGTGAGAACTACTACCTTGGTCATTCTTCCTGATTCTTGGTTTTATTCTGATTTGGCATTTGCTCTCTTGCTTCATAGTAAGAATTACTTGCTTTTAGTGAAATAATTCACCCTGATGTTGTATTTCTCAAAAAGTAAAGACTGGTGGAAATATTACATGTTATATATCTGTCTGTCTGTCTGTCTGTCTGTCTATCTATCTATCTATCTATCTACCTACCTACCTACCTACCTACCTACCAATCAAGAGAGAGAGAAATGTGTTTGCAATAACGACATTTTTTAAATGTCCAGACTCAAACCATTACTCCGTCTTCCCTTAATTCCTTTAATTATTTATTAAATTAGTTCTTTTTCATATATTAGGGACTTAGATGTGTAGCTCCAAAGTTCCTATGGTGACTTCCCTCCCCATTTTCTTGGAATGTGACCCTATTTGGAGACATGATTTTTAAAGAAGTAGGTAGGTTAAATCGGGTCCTTGAGATGAGCCAGATTCCACTATGACTAGTGTCCTTATGAAAAGAAGGGATTTAGGACACATATATGCACAAATAAGCACCATGGGCAGACATGGGATGAAGATGGCTATCTTCAAGCCAAGCAGAGAGACCACAGAATTAAACCGCTACAGTCAACACCATGATACTGGACTTCTAGCCTCCGGAATTGTGAGAAAATTAATTTCTGTTGTTGAAGCTACCCAATATCTGGTACCTTATTATGACAACCCTAGAAAACTAATGCATCATATATCTCAACTACTATTTACCTAATTCAGACCTTAAGCATTTCAACCAGGATGATTGCATTTGACTCTGTATTCTACCACTAGTCCCAAGGATACTTTGAATTCATTCCCAAAATACAGTCAGAATGAGCTATTGAAAATACAACCACCACTGCTATATCATTCCTACTTAAACTATTTGAGTGACCTATCTTCCAGTCCATATATTGCTATCTTGATGTTAAAATTCATTCTCAAATGTTTGCATATGTATATGATAAGCATGTTTGCAAAATTTTTATACTCGTTATTCTATACTCTCTGTACATTATTCTCCTTTATATTTTTTAAATTAAGTTTATTGAAGAATTATATCAGAAAAAGTTAATATCACTCTCTGCAATGGTCCTAGTTGAGTCAATATAGTCACCATGGCACTAAAATATCCTGTGTATAAATCAGTTATTATATATGTTTAATAATTAGAGTTATATGTTTCTATGTCTATTTTGACTTATGGATTATACAATTCTTAAGGAATCAACTATTTTAAATTCATTTTAATACTACTCATCAGTCCCCAGAGTTTAGTGCAGTATTTATAGTAAAAACATTTACTATTTGTTAAAGAAATTTTGTGCTTACTTGTACAGTATATGTTTAATTGATAATGTCACAGATTACATATAACTCCTAACAGATAATACAACCCCAAGGTGACTGCTTAAAAACTTTTTTTAAATTTTACCTTGAGAGCATATGACCTTTACCAGGGATTATATAAAATAATATGGAGCTTATTCTGTTAGATTTTATAATTCAGTGAAAGAAGATAATAAATGCATGTTATATTGAATGTGAACCTGCTGAAATTGTATGAAAATCTGAGCACACACTGCATTTGAGTATACAGCTTTGCAGAGGGACTTTTTATCTAGTTGTCATGCTTATTGATCACAAACTTTTAAAAAGATTGATTATATATTTTAGGTCTTATGTTTTACATCAATCCATCCTTAAGTAACCAATAACTTAAATCATATGATCTTCAGTCTTTCTGGAGTATTTTCGTATTTAGTCCTCCACTTCTATTGAGGATTGCTGTCTTAAAAGCAAACAAACACAATAAGACAAAATAGCAGCTGCAAAATCCTTTTGAAAGCTTTTTTTCCTGAGGGAGTTTTGATGAAAACACTGCCCATTACAACACCATGCTCTATTAAGTTTCCCTATAAAGAATGGTTTATGCACATCCACTTTCATCAATTTGACAAATATTTATTTTTTCCTGCAGACTTGGCACTTTGTTTTACATCTCAAATACATTGATAAATTAGATAGTTTCTGCTCTTTGAAGCCAAAATTATAGAGAAAGGAACAAATATATGAACTAATAATATGTAAGGGGAAAATATGTAAATATTTGCAGTGAGAAGAGATATTAAAGATGGTATCTCTAAGTAGATTATATTTAAACTGAGGCCTAAATGTCATGAAAGAGGCAGACATACAAAGGTTACATAAAGCTCATGACTGACAAATGGAGTTGTTAGTGCAAGGTCACTAAAATGGAAAAGAGTTTGGCATAACTCATGATAAGTTAGAATACCATAATGTGTGGCTCTAAGTGGGGGAAAGGAAGAGTGGCAGAAGATCAGATCTCACAGATCAACTGAGAGAAGGTCAGGTTTGACATTATAGACCTTGTTAAAGAGTTGGGAAGTTATTCTAAAATGAGATGGGAAACCAATGTGGAATTTTCAGCAAGAGACATGACAAGATCTGATTTCCAATTTTAATAGAACTCATTGGTTTCTCTGTGAATAACAGATTTTATACAAGCAAGAATAAGAGCGAAACCATGACGGCTCATTTGTGGATAGCGCTGGATAATATTCCATTGTCTGGATGTACTACAGTGTATTCATCTCATTCATCTACTGAAGGGCATATTGATTATTTCTAAGTTTGAGTAGTTATGAATAAAGATGCTATAATCACCCAAGTCTTGGTTTCTGCCTTTGTAAGTTTTCGGTTTACTTGGGTAAATGCCAAGGAGGTTATTGGGAGCCACGCACAGCATAATGATGTTTCAATTGATGATAGGGCATATATAGAATCATGGTCCTTAGATTATAATGATGCTGAAGAATTTATATCACCTAGTGATGATATAGCCATTGTAACATCATAGTGAAATATGTTACTCAAGTGTATGTGATGATTCTGGTGTCAACGGACCCACTAAATTGTGACTCAAATAAAAGTGTAGCACATACAATTACATACAGTACATAATACTCGGTAGTGATAGCAAACAACTATTCTACTGGTTTGTGTATTTACCATATTAAAATTTTTATAATTAATTTACAGTGTACTCCTTCTACTTATTAAAAAGAAGTTAACTGTAAAACAGCCTCAGGCAGGTCCTTCAGGAGGTATTCCAGAATAAGGCATGGTTATCATAGTAGATGACAATTCCATGCATGTTATTGCCACTAAAGAACTTTCAGCAGGACAAGGGGTGGAGGTGAAAAGCAGTGATATTGATGATCCTGACCGTATACAGGCCTAGGTTAATGTGTGTATTTGTGCCTTAGTTTTTAACAAAAATTTTATTGAAAAAATTAAAAATAGAAAAAAAAAGCTTATAGGCCAGGAGTGGTGGCTCTTGCCTGTAATCCCAGAACTTTGGGAGGGCAAACGAGTGGAATACCTGAGGTCAGGAGTTTGAGACCAGCCTGGCCGACATAGTGAAACCTCATCTCTATGAAAAATACAAAAATTAGCTGGGCGTGGTGGTGTGTGCCTGTAATCCTAGTTACTCAAGAGGCTGAGGCAAGAGAATCACTTGAATCCAGGAGGCGGAGGTTGCACTGAGCTGAGATTACGCCATTGCACTCCAGCCTGGGCAACAAGAGTGAAGCTCCATCTCAAAAAAAAAAAAAAAAAAA
>NC_045455.1:54765076-54784934 GCF_002776525.5 Piliocolobus tephrosceles
GCAGCTTTTACAGAGTCCACAGTACTTTACAGTAATGTTCTTGGACTTTGCACTCACTGACCACTCATTCACTGACACTCAGAGCAACTTCCAATATTGCAAGCCCCATTCATTATAAATGTCCTTTTTAGTATACTATTTTTTAATCCATTATGCTTTATTTCTGCTGTATAATGTCTATGTTTTGATATGTTTAGATATACAAATACTTATTGTGTCACATTTGCCTACAGTATTTAGTACAGTAACATGCTGTACAAGCTTGTAGCCTGGGAGCAATAGGTTATATCACATAGTCTAGGTGTGTAGTAGGCTATACCATCTAGGTTTTTCTAAGTACCTCCTATGATGTTCACACAACACATTCCTCAGAACATAGTCACGTCATTAAGCAATACATCATTCTATTTATTTTTAAAAAATATTATTTGAGAAAATTCTACAGGATCGACTGTGTTTGTTTCTATCCAGGAAATATTTTGTGTTCATGAAAGATGCAAATTTTTATCCTTTTAATGATATTCCTAATATATGTATTTTTGATTTTCCCTTTCTTTTTTCCTTAAAAGTGCTATAAAATCCTGAAGCTGGTTTTATTTATCACATGACTTATGTAATGAACTATCCATTTTTCAGAAATTTTAAATAAAATTGAATAAAAGGATGATTTTGACATTGTCAAAACCTAAAAACAAGGGGTATCTTAATGTTAAGCCTATGACTCTGGTGAAATTAACTTGATGTAAATGATAGGATGAAAGCATCTTTATTCAATTGGAGGGAGTGAAGGGAGCCTGAGAAAGAATTGTTCTTAGACAACCCAAGACAATTTACACTGAAATGAAAAGGAAAGAACTCAGAAGATAATTCTCTTGATTATCCTTTTCTTGCCTTCTCTCTTTTTTTTCAGATAAGAGACACCAGAGAACAGTATTTGTTGTTGTAGCTACATGGCAAGACATTTTTTTTTTTTTTTTCATTTTGACTACCAAAATAATCAAAGCCTATTTTGAGCTTCATTTTTTAGCAATTGAATTCAAAATTGTTTTTCCTATAATTGTGATCAATTTTATCTTTAAGTTTAAAACTTATTCTTTTTTTTTTTTTTTTTTTTAATGAAAAATGTTTATTAGGGGCAGGGACTTGCTATGTTGCTCAGACTGATCTCAAACTCCTGGCCTCAAGTGATCCCCCCACCTAAACCTGTGTAGTAGCTGGGATTAGGTGCAAGCCACCGTGCCTGGCCAAGAAATTATTCTTTAATTCATGTTATTTTCTGATCCTTTTCCTTTTAATTTATATTTTATCACTTTGCCATATGTCTACCTATAATAGATGAACATATGATATGCCATTCCACATATTTGAGGAAACATGACAGAGCATAAATAAATTAATGTATCTTGAAATGTGATCCTCTTAACATGTAGTGAGGTAGCAAAATGGAAGGCATCTGGAGGTCATTTCAGGGGCTGATCATCTAGTCGTCTCTTGCTGTTGGTGACTGTACTTTGTAATTTACTGAAAGGGATTGTTGCACACTAGTCTCTTTTCAACTGTTCCCTCTGAAATATAACTGAATGCTAAAACAGTTTCCATTTCTTCCTCGTTTGCTTTTTTTTCCTACCAGTCTCCCCCAGTCTAAACACATATGAGGTTGAGATGAAGGTTTAAAAACGTCTTTTATAGAGGGTCCATCTATATCTCAACACATAATAGAATAAAGTAAGAACAGAGATTTTTTTTTTTTTTTGGCCCAAGCTTGATAGTTCTCTTTCATGAAACTGTGGTACAGATCTACCTCTTAAATATAAGAGTGATCCATGTGAATACTTCTTTTGTTCAATCCCTCGCTCTCTCCTTTTCCTTTCCCTACAAGAACAAGTAAAATGAGAATCCCTTACTTTGATGTGGAAGCAGTAAACCTGCAATTCCTGTGCTAAGCAATCTTTAACTCTTTCTTGGCTTTTAAAAAAATATCCAAGATGAACAGTGCATGGTATTAATGGTACTATTTTAGACACCCAATATTATGGTTAGATAGATGACAGAGAGAGAGAGGTGCACACTATTTATCACTCAAATCATATAGTATGTTATATTACTTAAGCCAGTGAGGTGAGATTATTCAATACAGGCCAGACAACAAATTGTGCTTTTTCATTTGATCATTCTTATGGAAATGTCACCATTTAGCCATCCAGAATGATTAAGCTTAACATGACACTTCCACTTAAAATATGCCTGCTGTGCTGCTTTTAGGATAAAGACAAAAGTTTTTGGCCATGTGTGGTGGCTCATGTCTGTAATCCCAGCACTTTGGGAGGCTGAAGCAGGAGGACTGTTTGAACCCAGAAGCTTGAGGCCAGCCTGAGCAACATAATCAGTTTCCATCTCTACAAAAAGTAAACCAATTAGCCAGGCATGATGGCATGTGCCTATCCTCCCAACTACTTGGGAGGCTGAGGTGGGAGGATTGCTTAAACCTGAAGGCCGAGGCTGCAGTGAGTTGTGACTGTGCTCCTGCACTCCACCCTGAGCAGCACAGCTGGACCCTGTCTCAAAACAAATTTTTTTTAACCTGATTTAACAAAGATACCTTTAATCATCTTCATCCTGCTTACTATTCCCACCTTAATACTTACTATTAGGTTCTTTCAGATGATGGGCTACAGCAATATTCAGTTACACTCCATTCGCTTAATGGGCCATGCTCTATCTCAGTCCTAAACATTGGCCATACACTTATCTTGGACTTCTAGTTTCCTGTTCTTGAGGTCTCAGCCAAGTCATCTCTTTACATGGGAAGCCTTTTCGTAATGTATCTCCCCATAACTCCTCACCCGTAATCTGAATTATGTATCTTACTTTTATGCATATTCCTATTATACTACTTCACGTACTGTATTGTAAATCTACTTACTACTTAAAAATATTTTCATTCCCAATATATTTTGAGGGACAAAACTGTGTTTACTTTATGGTTGTATCCCACATCATCCAGCAACCAGAAAATGAATATTAAAAGAAAAATCAGATGAAGAAATAGCTTTAAAATTTATTGAGTAAAACCATGTAGAGAACCAAGGCAACCAAATCCAGTACTACAATCCAGACATACTGCTAAAGAAAATAGACATATAATTTAGAAAAATACCTATTTCTCTTTTTAACCAATGCCTTTTTTTCTTCCCACAGGCTGAAATTCTTTCATTTTTCTATGGCCTAAGTTTCTGTCAGTAGAAAATCTATTAGTAATTCATTTAGAAGGAAATAGTATTATCTTTCAACATTCAAATTCCCGAGGAATGATTAGGCTTAGTATTAATTCACTGCCTGTTTTCAGTTGCTTGTCCTCTTGCTTTTCTTATAATAAAGGGATTAGCAAGTTTAAGACTGCTCACTATTATGGTATAAACTGAAATATATAGCAATTCAAAAGGAAATATTAGAAAACTATCTGTTATTGAGATTCAAATATGGTAAGGATATTAAATATTTCATGTTAATAAAGTTATACAAATTTTCCCACTGGGATGTTTGTCCCCATTTATAAAATATGTATAGATATCTATTTTTTCCTTGGAACAAAATAAAACTAATTTTATAAAATTGACCTTTGTAAAATAATGACTTGAAACATATTTATTTACCCTAAATTAACACTTATTAAAATGTAGGCCGGGTACAGTGGCTCACACCTATAATACCAGCAGTTTGAAAAGCCAAGGCAGTAGTATCATTTGAGGCCAGGAGTTCAAGACCAGTCTGAGCAACATAGCAAGACCCAGCCATCTCCACAAGACACAAAATAATAACAGCAATAATAATAATTATCACCAAACTTCTAGCAATTAATTGAAATCAGCTACAGTGCAATTTTGATGAAGAAGAATGCATATAGGCAGGAAAAGATGATCAATGAACATTTTCAGGCATATAGTATTATAGTAGGAGGATGACCTAAGGAACTCTGGACTTGGAAAGTTTGAGAAGCCTAGGAAGGCAGCATGATGTCAGGCTCCTAGTACCCACCTCGAAAATTGTAAAAGATTATATAAATTCATCCCTCCTTGACCATTTTCAATTCCTACTATATGAAAACAACTGAGTATCAGAGCATGACTCCACCAAATTAAAAGACCACAGTAAAAATAACCTCTGTGCCTGGGCGCGGTGGCTCACTCCTGTAATCACAGTACTTTGGGACGCTGAGGCAAGTGGATCACCTGAGGTCAGGAGTTCAAGACCAGCCTAGCCAACATGGCGAAAATCCATCTCTACTAAAAATACAAAAATCAGCCAGGTGTGGTGGCACTCACCTGTAGTCCCAGCTACTTGAGAGGCTGAGGCAGGAGAACTGCTTGAACCCAGGAGGTGGAGGTTGCAGTGAGTGGAGATCATGCCACTGCACTCCAGCCTGGGTAACAGAGAGAGACTCTACCGAAAAATAAAAACATGAAATAAATAAAATAAAAATTAAAAAAAAAAAAAACACCTCTGGATCTAAACTCTAACAATTCAAAAAATGTTGAATCATCTACCACAGCTTAAGAAGCACCTAACTTGTATCTAGTGTTTCTATTTGTATAATGGACTAAGTAGTTGAAATATAATTCTCTTTCTGTCAAAGGAAATGAAGAAAATAAATTACTTTTTCTTTTCTTAACATTTTAATTCAAAACTTTGTGTTTCTATGTCCAGATGTGTAAACTATTCTTGGCTAAAGAGAATTTTAAAAAGAAAAGTCCTATACTGGATTTGGCCTTTTAACCTTCAATCAGGCAGCTTTATTTTCAGATAATTCTTCTTAAAATATCAGAGTTACTCTGAACAAGTCTTTTGATTGAATATTTCATAATGTATTCCCACTTCCTATATCAGGATATAATTCTAACTTCTTTTTGAACTTGTTTAGTTTCTCCACATGTGGATAATACCTCAGGATTATCACATCTAAATGTTCTATAATGAACAAGACAATGGGAAAACTTCCTTTGTGATGGTATGCTATTAAAAATTTACGAATCTGCTTCAGGGCATCAGCAGAAACTGCAAAATTCTCTCTTAATGCTGTAAATAGAACAGTGGTCAAAATGCAGCATTTCATGTTTTCGTCTTTTAATTCTGAGTGAATGAACTCGAACCAGATTTTTATCTCCACCACTCCACTAAAACGTCTCTCTCAAGAATTCGGGTAACTTTGATATTGCTTTAGCCAGTGGTTCAGCCTTAATTCTCATTTTATTTGAGTAGTCACCCGTATTTGACCAGAATTTCAGCATCAAATGTCCAAAAGTCTAGTAGTGTTGGCAATTTCTATTCGAAATCTAGTAAGAATTAGAAGCTTAATATATCAAAAACTTATATTTCAATCTTTTAACCAAAACTTATTTACCTTGCAGATTTTCTCCCACGTCAGTTAATGACAACCCATTCTTCAAATTCATCATGGAGAAATTATTGGTGTCATTCTTCCTTGACCTCTTCCTCTCCCTTGTCCCATACTATCTATCAGAAAATCCCGTGGACAGTATTTTCAAAAATGTTCAGAATTTCATCGCTTCTTACTCTGCCAAGTTTATCCTCTGGTCTAAGCCACCAATGTTTCTTATCTAGATTATTGAAAGGCCTTAAAAATTTTCCTACCTCTGTCACTTTCCAATTTCTGCATGGCTTGCTATCTCACTTCCTTCAATTCTATACTCAAATTTTACCATGATGGTCAAACCTTTCATTTAACTTTGTTTAAAAAATTCATCCACCTGTTCCATACCAGGCACACACACACACCCGGACAAACACAAATATATATACATATACATATACATATACATATACATATACATATACATATACATCACATTCTATCACTTCTGCATTTATTATTCCCTGCAGTATTAACTAATATCAACAGGCAGAGGATGAAATAGCTGTTGAATGTCTGCCAACAAAGAAGGAAGTAAGAAATTCCAAATCCTATATTTATTTTAGTCATAAAAACTACCTGCTAGTAAGTTTGGTGTTTAGGATGAAAATAATATATTACTTTAATTCATGTCCACACATATGGAATGACCTTACAGAGCTTCCTCCATGCCTAGTGACATTCAAATAACAAGAATCTAGACTTAGATCTAGACTGAACTTTCATATTGTAATGAGAAGAGACCATTAGAGTTTGGATAAGAATGAATGTATTTTATATGTGCTAAGATTATAAATAACTTTTAAGCTGAGAGTGAACTGTGTTGAAATAAAGATGACTGGAACTTCTTTGACACATTCCCGTTGACATATGGGGTTTATTTTCCCTCCTCTTGAACCTGGCCTTGCCCAGTGACTTGTTTTGACTAATAAAATGAGCAGGAGTAACGTTTACAATGTGAGACAGGGCCTTAAGAGTGCTGCAGCTTCTGTCCCTGCCATCAAGTGCTTGTTTTGAGAACCCAGAAATGGATGCTGTGAGGAAGTCCAAGCTCCTACACTTGTAGTAAGTAAAGGCCCATGTGGAGGAAAATTGAGGCCTTTGATCTATGGGCCCAACTGAGTTCCTAGCTGGCATCTGGCTGCAAATGGAATTTAGGACATTTTGGAGAGTTTAGCCATCCCGTCCCTTTAGCTAACATCACATACAGCAAAAGCATTGCCAAGTCAATTCAGAAATATGAGATAAAATAAACTGTTGCTGTTTGGAGCCACTATTTAAAATGAATATTTTATTACACGGTAATGCATAACAACAACAAGAAAGCAAAATGTGTTATTTCAAAAACCCAGCATGTTTTCTTTGCTTTCTCTGCTATCTTCTAGAAATATGGTATCTTTTGGTGGATCCTCTACAGCCAGGTGGGAGATGAGAGAATAGAGAAATATAATATTGTAAGGTATTTATTTTAGGAACCATACTTGAATGTAACATATATCTCTTCTTCCCAAATTGTATTGACCAGAAATTGGGCAAGGCCATATGCAACTACTAAGAACATCAGCTATTTAGTCTAGCAGTATGTCTGAAGAAGCAAATAAACACCAACATCCTCTGACAGGATAGAAACACAAGCAATTATACTACATTCTTTTCTATATCTACAGGAAGCAAGAGTGTTTGCAGAATATGATAGTGTAAATACTAAAGCAGCAATCTTAAGGAAATTATTATTAATTTGAAATAAATCCTTATTAGAATGAATGAGAACTGACTTTGGAGGCTTTTGTGGAATCCAGTAGTTATTATAGATTTTGCAATGGCACTGGTATGAATAGTTTTCACTTAATAAATATTCTACTTTGTCAAGAACAATTTGAGAAAAAATAAGGACCTACTATGGAAATTCAATTGAGATTTTGGAAAAAGACATGGGGATATTCAAGGAACAGATGAGAGAATTTTATTAGCTAGAAAGTTGACAGGTCATGCCTATTACAATGTGACCTGTCAGAAAAGATAATGGAGACAAGGGACACAGAGATTAATAACACAGACTAATACAAATGGGATAAATTAAGTGATAATAAATAAAAGAGATACATATTTGAAGGCACAATTAATTATTTTAGAGGTATAAAAGTATAGTGGATGACCAGGTCTTGCATGTATCTATATCCATAGGTGCCTGAATTGGACTGAAGTGGAGTGCAGAGAAAGATCATATACATGAAAACATTATAAAAGTGTAAGTGTAGTTTTTTTATAGATTATATATATACACACACACATTGTATATATTATATGTATATATACACACATGTGTGTGTGTGTGTGTGTGTGTATATATATATATATATATATATAGAGAGAGAGAGAGAGAGAGAGAGAGAGAGAGAGAGAGAATTCAAGATTATTCCAAGATGGTGAAGAGTTTTGTTACATATAGTTTCAAATTTTAATAGAAGTAGAAAGGGTAAGGATAACAGGTAACTATTTTGAATGAGGTGAAATGGCTATGAAGAAAGAGATGCTTGATATGACCCTCCAAGGAAGAAACTGTTTATCTTTAGGTGGTTTAATGATGATCTAGAAATTATAGTAGGAAATCGGGGCACGGTGACCTAATAAAAATGGCAACTTTGAAGCCTCAGTATAAAGTAACTGTGCAATTGTGAAGTGTGTGTGTATACTGGTAGGTGTACATATGTGTGTTTGTTGTCCTGCATTGCATTATTAGTGTCTTCTTAATAATATTTAATGAAACTTGAAATCAGAATTAGAAGAATGAGTCTTGGAATGTAATTTATGGCTGATTAAACAGAGAGAACTCCATGTAGGTTTACCTCTTCAGAGCTATATTTTAAATTTCAAGGAGGGGTATGAGTCCTGGGATTTACTGTTCCCATGGATATACTTATTTACACTCTAAATTAGAGTAAGGACTCATAATTCTTTTTTTGGAGGAAAGATTTTTCTCCTTTTCTTTAGGGGGAAGGGGAGCAGCACTCATCTAAGCAAATGGATTTCATATTTTCATATTCTTCATCTGTGTTACAGACCCTGACATGTGTAGGATGTCATGATTATCAGCACCTTGCCCAAGTAATAAGAACTGAAGGCAAAAGGAGATGGCACAAGTGTTATGTAAGAATCAATAATGAATATATCTAATACAGAAATCTTACATGTGCATTCACAATAATAATCATAAAATAGACCTTAAAATCTAATAGTACAACAGCAGAATGCTAAGTTTTATTTATGACCTATAGGAGGTGGGAGAATCCCGTAATACGAAGTCAGGAGTATACAAGAATGTAACTGTGGAATAGGAACTCAGAAGATCAGTATGAAATGTTTTGGAATGGATGAAAAAATTGTTAAAGATAGATGTAACACAGAAGTGTGCAGATGTGAGGCTCTAAGGTGGAATAACCTTAGGGGATTTTAAATATTGATAGGTATTGAAAGTGTCCAAGGTATGGTATAGAATCAATTAAGCTGTATTCAATTTTTCAACAAAAACCAATACATAAAGTTTCTAAAAATCAATTGTAGCAAACTGAATGTTTTTAAGAAATTATGCTTTTAAACATGACTTAGACAGTGGCACAGTGGTTTAGACTCTGTATCCTGAACTTGTAGTGAAACAAGCACTGATTTCTATGGTGGAACAATAGGTCTTGCCTGAACTTGGTTATTCTTCAAAGGAAATCCTAGTCAGATACTAACATATTTTGAGAAAATAAAGTTCATGTTCAAAACCAGATTAGTAAATGTTTGCAGTAGTGAAGAACGGTGGGAGCAGTATCACAGACTGAGAACTGGGAGAACGACATGTACTGTTGTACACACACAATTTCTATTATACATGTGGGAATTTTACAGCCACAACCCACTAGTTATTTTCAGAAAATTATCTTTGTTTAGAGTAAGATAACTTTATTTGAATTTCTCTTATGCAGAACACCACATCCTTCCATTCTGCCAGTAAACTAAGTACATGAAACTCTCCAATTAGGAAAAGGTAGAGAGAGTAGGTTTCTCAAGCCAGGTTCACTCTGTATTGCAATCACAAAGCAAAATGGGTGGATGTTTAAAAATGAACAAAGAACTGCATTTTCTTAAAAATCACTCTAATCTAATTCTATAAGATTGTTAAAAGGACTGATGATCCAACTTGTTGAGGTGCTTGGAACCATTCTGGCACAATGTTGTGCTATGTCTTTGTTGAATGAATAAAATCATGATGAGAGGTTTTGAAGTTTTCATCTGAAAAGTCAGAAGCAACTATTAAGTTCACATCCCGTGGCATTGGGAGGAAGACGCTCCTGAGATTTCAGTTTGTAATTGTGAGTTTTCTATGAGAGTAGTTGTATATGTGTGGTGTGTGTGTGTTGGGGGGGGGGGGGTATATTTTGTTTCTTTAGATTTAATTTTTCTAAATAATTTTTTAGTTTCATACCAAAGTCTCATTATTTTAAAACAATACATCAGAGAATACATTCATGTTTCTGAAATTACTAGTTCAATGTCACAATTAGCAGCTGTGATAAAGTTTTACATGCTATTATGTTAAATTAATAGAATTCTATATTTAGTACTCTGCTATAGCTATTTAAGGGATTTATAATGTATTTCAAATTGTTTTAAAATTTCAATTACCAATATAATAATTATGAAGAAACACAGGGAAATATATTTAGAATTTTTTATGTATTTTATGTTAAACTAAATAAAGGCATCGTAACATAAATGAACTGTAGCTTTTCTTTGGAGAAGAGATATGAACACTAACTTTGTTAAATGTAGTCACATGTTGTATGATAGATTTCTTGAATATACAACTAATCATGTAGTAACTGTATATAAACTAATATAGTATTGAAAATGCTGAGACTGGATATAAAGTGTTCTTACCTCAAAAAAATGATAATTTTGTTAGGGAAAGATAATCAGCTAGATTTAGTCATTCCCCAATGTATATAGACTTGAAAATATTATGCTGTACATGGTATATACATATACTTTTTTCTGTCTTTAGTAAGTAATTTTATTAATTAAATTTTGTATATGTTAATCAGAGTCTTAATGTAGTTTCAAATAACGGTAACCAATGTTTCTTAGGTAGGAAAAAAGAGAAGTCTTTAATATAAGTTATATGTCCTTCAACAAAAAGCATGAAGTCAGTAAGAAACCCAGTGATTCAATTTTCAGTGTAGTGCACTGTGGTTTAGTCCCATAATTCTCATTATGGCTAATTGGCATCAGGCAGTTAAACTTGCTATACTACACTAAAAATGAAATGAGTACAACAGCAAGCTGTGCATATACTTCAAATATATTTAATATCCTGTTGCTATACTTAAGGTTTACTCACCAGGGAGGTTGTTGTCTTCTAAATAGTCAGAAAGAAGAAAATAACTTTGAACTTTCTAATTTGAACAGTAAATATGCACAGAGGAAAATAGGCTATGTGGACGAATGACTTAAATGTCCCCACAAACTAACCATCTACACGAAAATAGCATATTATTTTTCAATTGCTGTGTAATTGCCATAAACCTAATGATTTAAGAATACACAATTATTATGTCGATTTCTGTTGGTAAGGAGTCTAGGCATGGCTTTGCTAGGTCTGCTGTAGAGGGTCTCACAAGGTTGAAATTAAGGAGTCAGAGAAGCTACATTTTCACCTGAAGGTTTAACTGAGACAAATATCCCTCCAAGCTCATTTAGGGATGAGCAAAATTTATTTCCTTGTTCTACAACCCAGGACTGGCCTCTTCCTGACTTCTTCAGGAAGCACCCTCATGTCCCAGAAGCCACAACAGTTTCCTCTCATGGGTGAATCTCGCCCAAATGTCTCAAAACATGACAACTTGCTTCTTAGAGGCTAACAAGAGAATAGCTCTCTCCAGCATTCTAAAATGAAGTCTTCTAATTACAAAATGTGACATAACCTAACCCTGGAACTGGCATTCCCATCACCATTGTCATCTTTTAGCTAGAATCTAATTTTAGGTCCCACCACAATCAAGGGGAGAGGATTATACAATGATTCACTGGAGCTCATCCTATGGAATGTCCATCACAAATGTCAATCTGCTTAAGACCACTTCTTTACTTCTTTATTCCATATTAAATATAGACTCATCATTTCATTTTAAGCTTTTCTGGCCAGGCAGGGTGGTTCACGCCTGTAATCCCAGCACTTCAGAAGGCCGAGGCAGGAAGATCACTTGAGGTCAGGGATTTAAGACCAGCCTGGTCAAGGTTGGGTGCAGTGGCTCACGCCTGTAATCCCAGCACTTTGGGAGGCCAAGGCGGGCAGATCACGAGGTCAGGAGATCAAGACCATCCAGGTTAACATGGTGAAACCCCGTGTCTACTAAGAATGCAAAAAATTATCTGGGCATGGTGGCAGGAGCTCATAGTCCCAGTTACTTGGGAGGTTGAGGCAGGAGAAAGGCGTGAACCTGGGAGGTGGAGCTTGCAGTGAGTTGAGATCGCTCCACTGCACTCCAGCCTAGGTGCAGAGCGAGACTCTGTCTCAAAGCAAACAAACAAACAAAAAAAAATTACAAGGAAAAAACAACCGCATCAAAAGGTGGGCAAACGTGCAGACACTTCTCAAAAGAAGACATTTATGCAGCCAACAGACACATGAAAAAATGCTCATCCTCACTGGCCATCAGAGAAATGCAAATCAAAACTACAATGAGATACCATCTCACACCAGTTAGAATGGCGATCATTAAAACGTCAGGAAACAAACAGGTGCTGGAGAGGATGTGGAGAAATAGGAACACTTTTACACTGTTGGTGGGACTGTAACCTAGTTCAACCATTTTGGAAGACAGTGTGGCGATTCCTCAAGTATTTGAACTAGAAATACAATTTGACCCAGCCATTCCACTACTGGGGATATACCCAAAGGATTATAAATCATGCTGCTATAAAGACACATGCACATGTATGTTTATTGTAGCACTATTCACAATAGCAAAGACTTGGAACCAACCCAAATGTCCCTCAATGATAGACTGGATTAAGAAAATGTGGCAGATATACACCATGGAATACTATGCAGCCATAAGAAGGGATGAGTTCATGTCCTTTGTAGGGACATGGACGAAGCTGGAAACCATCATTCTCAGCAAACTATCACAAGGACAAAAAACCAAACACTGCATATTCTCACTCATAGGTGGGAACTGAACAATGAGAACACTTGGACACAGGATGGGGAACATCACACACCAGGGCCTGTCCTGGGGTGCAAGGAGTGGGGAGGGATAGCATTAGGAGATATACCTAATGTAAATGACGAGTTAATGGGTGCAGCACACCAACATGGCACATGTATACATATGTAACAAATCTGCACGTTGTGTACATGTACCGTAGAACTTAAAGTATAAAACAAAAAAAAAAAAAAGGAAGAAAGAAAGAAAAAAGAAAGACCAGCCTGAGCAACATGGTGAAACCTGTCTCTACAAAAAAATACAAAACCATTAGCCAGGTGTGGCGGCCTGCGCCTGTAATCCCAGCTATTCCGGAGGCTAAGGTGGGAGAATTGCTTGAGCCAGGGAGATCAAGGATACAGTAAACAGTGATTGTGCCACTGCACTCTAGCCTGGGTGACAGGGCGAGACCCTGTCTCAAAAAAAAAAAAAAATTCAATTTTTTTCACTTCATTCCTTGAACTTCCTGTTTTATTTCCTTATAATTTTCATCTTTTTTCGTTATGATTTTTCATCTTTCTTTCTTGACATAAATGCATAAATTATTTCTCATAAAAGCCTTATTAGAGAAAAGATTTCTTCTTAATCCAGCTATCTTTCCTTGTATCTAATTATTTCTATAAATCACCACAACACAACACATTGGATAATTGGATAAATTACCTCCTCTCTTTGTCAAACACACCATGTCTCTAAAACAACCAAGACTATTCTCTTTCAATTGTTTGTAAAACAGGTCAGTGTTATGTGATGCTACCTGGCCAATACGACAAGGTTTCTGTGATTATTTGTTACGGTTAACACTTAATACACTGGATGATATTTTAACATAAAGAAGGTATATGAACACCACTAGGTAAATGGTTAGCTGGGTATAAAGCATTTTTTAACTTTAAAAAATTATACATGGATATAATATCATTATGAAACATGGATACTATGGAAAATTGTATACAAAAGAATGAATTGACTGACACATGCTCACTTTTAGTATAAACATGGATTTATATTCAGAGACATCAATATTTTTGTTACACATATAAATCATTATTGTCAACATATGGTTTAACTTTCATTTCTGGAATTAACAATACTACATTGAACACAGAGTTTTATTTAAAACAAAGTGTTGTGGGAATCAACAACCAGTTTCTTTAGTTGTATGATTGTTGAAATATTTACCCATTGGTGTCATTTCTTATGAAAATTATCAACATTAGAATTTGACAGTGTTTTTGTATGTAAAAATGATTACTTAATAAATTAATATATCCTAGTTATTGCTACAAATAGTGCAGTTTTACTTGAGTTATTTATCACAATCTTGTTGCAAAATTATCCCACTCTTGCAACCCTATATTTCACTGTTGATTTTAAGGCCTTCTTTTTATGATTAAGTTATATCTGAAACAGTATTAATAGTATATTGCAGTAATTAGACATTCTACAATCTATCATTTTTAAGCATTCAATATTTTTCCTCTAAATAATTGGATCTTATAATATAATGAATAATTTGCTTATTTTGAAAAAGATTTCAGTGTTTAGCAACTGGGCTTACTTTGACAACAGCAAATAATAAATAGATAATATTATGTAAAAGTAGGCACTTGTGATCTTTAAATCCACATGATAATAGATAATAAATATATTTAAATGAATTAGTTTTAATAGCAATTTGATTCATTAGAATTTCATTGCTAATTTATTCTATTTTGCATTCATAACAGGTATTTTATTGTTTCCAAAGCTGGCCAGTTATAGCCAGTTTGGAATTTAGTCACAGACTTTAGTCACATGAATTCCGATTACTTCAAAACAACTTTTCAAAGACAAAAATGTGCTAATGACCAAAAATAAATTTCTCAAAATACAGAAAACAAAGATTTATTGCAAACAGAAAATCTTTCCTTCTTTTTAAATGAATAATAAAATTTTAGACTAACATAAAATTGATAATACATATGTTTAAATGGTAAATTATTGCTACAAGACATATTTCCATCTAAAGATCTGTATGCTATTTCCCAGAACATTATAAATTAATTTCCAACCTACCTATATATTTGCATGTTTTAGGGGAATGAAGTAAATTCATTGTGATATTATTTTTTTGGAAAATAGTTATTCATAGCCCTGGAACTCTTGTAAGAGTAAATATTACAAAGAAAAGCATATAGAAATATTACCATGCTTAAATAACACTAGGCATTCTATGAAATTGTAGTAAACAGTGAGGCTGGAAAACTGCTTATTTCAAGAATCATACTCCTTTTATTTTAAGTAAGCCTTTGGCTTTGAACTTCTAGAGAAACTAGAGTTTATCTCGTGCAAGAGGGATCAAGGATTTAATCTTCACCATAGGATTTAAAACATTTTCAAGGGAAACATGGACTTCAAAAATGCATCATGCTGCCTGAACTACCCAGGAGTGGTTTCCTTATGTTATAGGAACACCCACACAGTGAAAGTAAATATTTAAAAAAATTCTGCTATTCTCATATACTCCTACTTTAAATAGAAGTTTGTTTTTTTAACTTTACACAACTGCATGGATAGGTCATTTGACTCTGCCAAAATTATTATAAGAACTGGATTAGTGTGGGGATTCTTAAGCAGTGCCTCAAGAAGAAACTTACACAAATTTTTTTCCTTATAAAACAGTTTAAAAAATCTGTTCTGCTATGACTGAGATGGAAACTTTTATCTAACCCATTTTTTAAAAGGTACAACCAAATAACATATTTTTTAAATAGCATAACAATTAATTCCGAAAACAAAGTAAAAATTACCTCAAGTTTGAAAATAGTCTCATCGAAATATTGTATAACATTTGTTACATGTTAAATATTTAGCTTTTACTAAAATAGAAAAATAAGAAAGAGAGTTTTCCTGAAAGTATATGTTCTCCACTCTCAATCACATTTCATACCTTTACACTCCTGTATTTCAAAAATTCCATTGAGATAAAAGTATGTTTTCTTGTGTATTTATTGGTTTGTTTGCACTATTGTGTTAGGGGTTGTGGATAGAAATCAAACTATAGTGTTGGATTTCTGATGCAACTTTGTCCAAGCTTCCATAACAAGCTTCATTGTTTTTTAAATGTTTTCTGCGTATAAGGTATAGAATTTATAAGGTATAGCCAATTTGTTTCTGAATATGAACAAGTACAGTTAGTTGAAAATTTACTAATTTCATAGTTTATATAATCAATATATTTCTATTAAAAAGTTGATCATTCAAAAGTAGATATTAATCAAGTGAATAAGATAATACATGCTAAAAGTTACTGATGTCTAAATTATGTACAAATCAGTATATTGTAATAAGGAGAATTTATTACTTCAGAGCTGTTACGTGAAAAAAGATAAAATTAAAAAGAACAGAAAATTGTCTTGAAAAGAACGGAGGGAATGCAGCCTAGATGATAAGGTGACTAGCATTCAACCTCTACTATCAGGACAAACTCAGTAAAGTGTCTTCTTTTAGTTTTCTCACCTGTAAAATTAAAATATGAAATTAAAAAGCCTTTCTAGATTTGTGATCATCAATGTACTAATAGATGTTAACTTCAAATAACATTCTATGGTCAAATAAATTTTGTGGTTGCCTTAAAACAAGTTCAACATATTTCCTTATAATATTTTCTTAAATGCTAATTGCATTGTGGATAAGGGTTGCCTGATTTAGCAAAGTACAGAAGTGTCTGTTACATTTAAATTTTAGATAAGCAATGAATAATTATATGATCTATAGTAAGCATGTTCTTTGCTGTATTTGGGTCATACTAAAATATTATTTCTTGTTTTTCTGACATTGAAATTTAATTGGGTGTATTTTATCGGGGAAATTTAATTGTAAAATATTCAAATTTACCTGGGCATATTTCATCTGTCAACACTATTTGTGAATATAAAATAAAGAGGTGTAGCTTTCCCCAGAGACCTGTTTTTTTTTTTTTTGTTTTGTTTTGTTTTGTTTTTTGTATATTTGATGGGGAAGCTCCGGAAGACATCTAGCTTGTAAACAACTCTAAACTCTGTTAAGTCTCTTCAGTTTGTAAAGAAAATTTGAACTGAGATTAATTTATAAAAAGGAAAATAATATCAACATCTAGTATTTATTCAGCACTTACTCAAGGGAGAAACTATCCTTGAATTTTTTCATTGACTCTACCTGACAATTGTTAAAATTATTGCTTTTCCAATGGGGCACTTTAGGGCCTTGAGGCTTCAAGACTGCAGAGTTTATAAGTGGTGGAGCTGAGATTTAAAACACCAGCTGTTTATGATAGACTTCTACCACTATCAATGCTTAGTCACTACTGTGTACCTCCTCTTTACGTGTATTTCATATGTAAAAATAATTGATATTTCAAATTTAAAAATATTTTCAAATAGAACTGAGTAAACTGTATTTTATTTAGATAATTAGTTTCATTTTGGTTTTATTTTTTGAGATTTTTTTCTTTCAGTATTGAATTTATAAGAGTCAAGTTAGCACATAATTGTGTTTTATTAGCAAATCCTTGGCAGGAATAGACATGTGACTATGTGTTCAGAAGCCGTAAGAAAAATAACCAATTCATCTTTTCACTAACTTAATGGAAAATAAAACAAACTTCCAAGTCATCCCAAATGAATTTTCTTTTTAAAAGTAAGTAAATTTTTTCATTTTAAAAATTTATGTGAATATATATTGAAAGTTATAAAATACAGAGGCAATAGAATGGATTATGCAAAAACTATTTATACAGGTACTTTATATGGTAACATCGATGTTACAATGCAAAACGGGAATACACACATTTGGGGTTGGAAGGATTGTAATTCTAATTTTTCCTTTTTTCTTTTATGGTAACAAGGAAATACGGCACTTTATTATATCTATTTTTTTTTTCATTTGCAAGAACAAATTGCCTTTTTGTTTAAAATATGCCTTTTAAAACTTCTTGTTTATTAGTAATGTTAAACTGCTTTATGAATAGGAAAGAACAAGTGTTGCTATATCATTGGATCCTGGATGACTAGGTCTACATCATCACCTACCAGATGCAATTGGGGACTGAGAGGCATTGCTACTGATTTCGGAGGTATGGAGATATAACGGCAGATGTGACAGGCATAATAAGAAAGTCTGCAGGCTTCTTCTTTAAATTACTAGAAATGAGAAGCCAGAAATACCTAGCGTTACTGAAATAGGACTTTTTATAGCTGAATTGTCCTTTAGCCTGCACACACTTTGCATCCATGTTCAAATTAACATTACTATCTAGTCACTGCAGAGAAGGTGAATTCATATAAATTCAAACATTGTGGAAAAACTTAGCAGGTTAATTTTCTTTCTTAATTATATTCAGGAACTAAAGGAAGGCTATAATAATTCTGGCATTTCTGTCACACATTTTCTGTTGTTGCAGAACTTCTAGAAGAAACAAAGTTGGTGTTTTATTCAAAAAAGTAAATGTTAAAAAATTAAATACTGCATGCTTTTATATGATCATTTAGATGGAATTATTATGGAATATTAGGAATAGATAGGAATAAAATACTCCATTTAATAAAGAAATAAAACAGAGATACATGGATGCTTTTAGATTGAAAAAAAAAAAAAATGCTTTTAGGCTGGGCTCAGTGGCTAATGTCTGTAATCCCAGCACTTTGAGAGGCCCAGGTGGGTGGATCACCTCTGAGGTCAGGAGTTTGAAACCAGCCTGACCAATATAGTGAAACCCCATCTCTACTAAAAATACAAAATATTAGTCAGGCATGGTTGTGGGCCTGTAGTTTCAGCTACTCTGCAGGCTGAAAAGGGAGAATCGCTTGGACCTGGGAGGCAGAGGTTTCAATGAGCCAAGATCTTGCCACTGCACTCCAGCCTGGGTAACAGAGTGAAACTCTGTCTCAAAAAGAAAAAACAAATAAGTTGCTTTAAACTACTGAGAACAAGGCTTGAAAGTGACTTAAAGATCACAAAGATCAACCATCCACCAATAATCCAAATGAGTATATGTTATGTATATCATATTTTATGTATAAACCAAACCTTTTAAATATTCATAATTTGAATGATAATTTTATGTAATATATGTTACATTCAGTACACAGAACCAACAGATTTCATATGTACTTAATGAGATATAAACATATTAAAGCAAAGCAAGTAAATGAGTTTTTATTCATAAGAAACTTGTTAAAATGACAGTAAAATGATTTAAAACATACCATTACATGGATATCATATAAATAAGAGATTATGGAGGGGCGGAGCAAGATGGCCGAATAGGAACAGCTTCAGTCTCCATCTCCCAGCGCAAGCGACACAGAAGACCGGTGATTTCTGCATTTTCAACTGAGGTACTGGGGTCATCTCACTCGGGAGTGCCGGACAATCGGTGCTGGTCAGCTGCTGCAGCCCGACCAGCCAGAGCTGAAGCAGGGCGAGGCATCGCCTCACCTGGGAAGCGCGAGGGGGAAGGGAGTCCCTTTTCCTAGCCAGGGGAACTGAGACACACAACACCTGGAAAATCGGGTAACTCCCACCCCAATACTGCGCTGTAACACCGGCACACCGGAGATTATATCCCACACCTGGCCGGGAGGGTCCCACGCCCACGGAGCCTCCCTCCTTGCTAACACAGCAGTCTGCGGCAATCTAACCACAAGGCAGCAGCGAGGCTGGGGGAGGGGCGCCCGCCATCACTGAGGCTTAAGTAGGTAAATAAAGCTGCTGGGAAGCTCGAACTGGGTGGAGCTCACAGCAGCTCAAGGAAACCTACCTGTCTCTGTAGACTCCGCCTCTGGGGACAGGGCTCAGCTAAAGCAGCAGAGGCCTGTCCAGACGCGAACGACTCTGTCTGACAGCTTTGAAGAGAGCAGTGGATCTCCCAACATGGAGGTTGAGATCTGAGAAGGGGCAGTCTGCCTGCTCAAGTGGGTCACTGACCCCTGAGTAGCCTAACTGGGAGACATCCCCCACTAGGGGCAGTCTGACACCCCACACCTCACAGGGTGGAGTACACCCCTGAGAGGAAGCTTCCAAAGCAAGAATCAGACAGGTGCACTCGCTGTTCAGCAATATTCTATCTTCTGCAACCTCTGCTGCTGATACCCAGGCAAACAGGGTCTGGAGTGGACCTCAAGCAATCTCCAACAGACCTATAGCTGAGGGTCCTGAC
>NC_045455.1:54789934-54826609 GCF_002776525.5 Piliocolobus tephrosceles
AAAAAAATAAATAAATAAAAATAAAAATAAAAATAAATAAATAAATAAATAAGAGATTATGTCCATCTAAACAAGAAGTTATATCAAATATATGTAGCAATTGGCATGTTTTTAATAAATCAACTGTATTCTTTCTGCAAGTCTAGATCACATATCTAAAATATAGCTTTTATTACTCAAATTATTTTTCTAAAAGTCTTTCCTCAATAACAATAATAATAATGTTAATAATGTGTAAATAACTAAATTGCTATGGTGTTTTATTTTTCTCCATCCCTGTCTCCCACTTAGAGTGTTTTGAGTGTGGTTTGTGAAAGATTGTGAGTGTTTGAAAGAAGGTATGAACCCAGTAACAATAGTAGAAACATTATTCCTAGAAAAGTAACAAGTCTAAGTGATTCACTTATCATAAAAGAAACTCTGAAAGGAATCATATTATTGGGATAGGCTTGTGTCAAATTATAAAATGTTTTTAAAAAGCCAAAAAAATTATACCCCGATTTTTTCCAACATTACTGCAGAATTGAATGGAAGAAATAAGTAATAGTTCAATTTAGGAAAGGTCCTCTTTTTTATGGAGTATGTCATTTAATGTTAATCGCATTTTTGCAGCAAACAGAGAGCACTCTATAGTAGCATAAATAATTACAAATTTTTAAAATCTAAACTTTAGGTAAGGTTTAGGTGCTAAAGCGGTAGGCTCACAGATATGCTGCCCAAGGCTCAAATGGATCACAAAGGGCACATATTCTTTTATTTTTCACTTCTGCTCTTTTGTCATTAATTTATGGCTTTCCAATCACAAACAAGAGATGTGCTGTATCTCTTCATTTGGTCTGTGTTCCAGGAAAGAAAAAGAGCATTTTCTCTTAATAAAAAAATGTATTTTTATTAATTTTGGTAATAGCATTTTGGACTATGTTCTACTAAAGCACTTTTACCTTTTCTTTTTTGACTTGATTTCTTTTATATGTGCACATTGAGAAGGTAGATATATTAATTTTGCCACCTAAAAGGTAGGGGAATAAAGGAGTGAAAAAGATTGTGAATGGCTTTAAAGTAACAAATTTACACTGTCTTCTAAAGGGATATCGTCAGGATATAGAATTATTTTATATTAAAGTAGTCTATGAATATATTAAAGTAGTCATTTTTGTCAGTACTCTTTTAATCATTTAAAAGTAATGACTAAAGATTTGCTATTTCTTAAACAGAATAAAAGAAAGAAATTTAGCATGTACTTAAAATTTGTTTTGTTTCCTCATTTTTAGAGCAATCTCTTCCCTCAGCCAGAGAAAAGACAATGAGAAAGATGGTGGCTCAAAGAAGTCTGTGTGTGTGTATGTGTGTGTGCGTGCATAATGATAACTATGTTTTTCCTGAAAAGAAAGTGCAGTCAATGAACATTTATTCTGAGATTAAACTTTGCTGCTGATTGCTTATATAATGTGTTCATCTTACAATTCATTTCCAGATAACAGTTGCATGTAGAGTCCTGGGTTAGTATTAAAAATATTAAAGTTCTCTTCATTTGAGCAAGTCTGCATTGAGTTTTTATTTTTTTTTTAACAATTTCATTACATAAGAAATCAAACACTCCTTTTCAAGTAGTTTGAATTTCTTGAACTTGGCTTCATAATTTATAGATGAAAGAGAATTCTTTGCCTATTCCTCTATTTGATTTTTAAGGGGGGGATGTGTTTGCTTAAAGACTCTGGGCTATACTGCATCCTTAATGAAATCAATAGTCTAGTGCAGAGATCAAGGATGGGTGAGAGCCCTACCTACATATTTAACTTGTGAACATTTTTTTTTTTTTTTCCTGCAGAGACCTATGATCACTGTAGCCACCTGGTATCTAAAAGATTTCCATGCAATTTCTTAAACATGAATCTTTTTCATCATGCTGAGACATTACTTGAATATTAGCAGAAATAATTCATTCACTCACTTTTTTAGAAATGTCAAGGTAAGCATTGTCAAGAAAAAGAGTACTGTCAGTGCTGAAGTGCACAACTGCTCTAAAATTACCTTTAAAAATATGTGCAGACTATGAAAAAAAGCAAAATCTTAATTACCCTATATAGACTTAGAATTGATGCGTAATTGAAGACTGAATCAATTGGAAATATCTGGCACTAGTTTTTCCTCATACTTATTCAAATATACAAAGAGGTGTAATTAGATAACACGTTTGTTTGGTTGGTCAGTTGGTTTTTTTGAGACAGAGTCTCATGGTCGCCCAAGCTGGAGTGCAGTGTCGAGATCTCGGCTCACTGCAACCTCTGCCTGCCAAGTTCAAGTGATTCTCCCACCTCGGCCTCCTGAGTATCTGGGATTACAGGTGCACGCCACCACATCTTGCTAAGTTTGTGTTTCTTGGTAGAGACCGGGTTTCACCAGGTTGGCCAGGCTGTTCTCAAACTCCCGACCTCTGGTGATCTGCCTGCCTCAGCCTCCCAAGGTGCTGGGATTACAGGCGTGAGCCACCACATCTGGGCAGCTACACATATCTGATAGACCAGAATGAGACATATTTTTAGATACCCAAATTAGGTGTTCGAGAGTAGAGAAAGAGCATTGGATATTTATTGAACAATAAAGTATTTGAATATGGGTTCAACTGAAAAAAAATTTAAAAGAAATAAGAACTGTCCTGTAGATTCCCTTTGATGATAGTCTTCTAAAATGTAGCTCTAGGGGTTGTATTTGAACCTCTTTCAGGCAAAAATAAACAAAACAACAGAAAACTATTTTCTATAAGTCCAAATAAACAGTAAATAACTTCTCGTAGACTAATATGATTTTCATTATATTTGAGATTTATTGGAAGAAGCTTTTCCGTTTTTATTTCTTAGCAGGTGAATAGATCTCTAGAGATTAAAAACAATATTTGACATTTTTAGGGAAAACTCTGAAGAAACCCTGAAGATCTTTAGTATGAGAGTAAATTTCTGACTAGCCATTAGTTGCATCATTAGTTAAGCATGTTGAAGTTACTTTCCTTTTAGATCACAATTCCAAAGGTGGCATTTGATTGCTTCAGACATTGAACAAACAGCCATTAACTTCTGCTCTAAACTATTGCTGGTATTGCTTTATTTCAATCCTTCAAAGCCTCTGCTTGTCAGAAATATAGTATTCCAATCTAACTTTTCCCTTTGAGTCATGCCGAACATCTGCATATCTTTTCAATAAAATGGTCAGGACTTAAACTGGCTTTTCCCTGAGGACATTTGATCCTTCTGTTGCTAGTACAATCCTAGGGCTGGACGTGCTGGGTCAGGCTGGGAGGCAGGGGCTCGGGGGTTATGTTCTCTTTGATACATTCCAATGCCATTTATTGTTCTTGTTTTAGCTTCTTGCAAATTAATTAATTCATTAATTCATTCTACTTTGGGGCTTAGGCCATCTGACTTTATCATTGTCTTGCAACTATTATTTCATGTTGTTATATGCAGACTTCTGGGTCATTTCCTTGCATTTTTTCCTAAAAAACTGATGTATTCAGTGCAAACCAAATGATCTTCACTCATCCCTCCTCACCTAAAAATGCATCAATGCCACACTCATTCTTTCTTCCTTCTAGTACTAGTGAATAAGATGTCCATCTAATTAAAGCAATTTCGAATAACATTCTCTGGATCCTTCATATTTGTCTTCTCTTTCCCCCAAAGTTCTCAAGGAAACTTGCTTGACTTCAAGACAATTGAAGTGTCACCTTCTCTGTGAATCTAGCACTGCCTATACCAGGTTTAAATCAGTATCCTTTTAAGCCTTTCTCTCTCTTTCTTTCTTTCTTTCTTTCTTTCTTTCTTTCTTTCTTTCTTTCTTTCTTTCTTTCTTTCTCTTTCTTTCTTTCTTTTTCTTTCTCTCTCTCTCTTTCTTTCTCTCTCTCTCTTTCTTTCTTTCTTTTCTTTCTTTTTCTTCTCTTTCTCTCTTTCTCTCTTTCTTTCTTTCTTCCTCTCTCTCTCTCTCTTTTTCCTGTCATCAATTACATTTGTCACACTACATTGTAATTTTTTTCTTCTAGCTTTTTAAACACACCATAAGGGAAAGAAATGCATCTTTTTCAACCATTTATCCCTCAGATGCATCAAAGAATCTATTCAATAAATTTTGTAGAATGTTAGAGAAAAATAAGTAAATGGCAATTTCAATTAATTGTTCTCTTTTTTTCATTGATGGGCAAACTAATAATATTTAAACTTTAATATGTGAATGTGTAAAGTTAAATGTGTCACATTTAAAAATAGTAAAATGTGGCAAGTAGAATACACATATCCAAAAGGATGTTGTGATTATCTGTTACCAAAAATTTTCTATTTGCTATGCCAAATATAAGAATTTACAAAAACATACAGAAACTGAAAATTAGCCAACTTCCTCAGATCACTTTACCTATACAGGAAGATCTGTATCTGTATTTAAATTATTGACTGAAATTTTATTGGAAAGTCCTGGAAATGGTCTGTAACATTATCTTCAAAATCCAATATCCTAAAATATACCACATCTCTTTTATTTACGTATAACTAATTAATAGATAAAAAATACAAATTGTACTTTTCCACTGACATTTCTGCCTTAACTGTAAATGAAGTTCTCATTTATTGTTTGATTTTCAATTCCTCTACTATTAAAATAAGCATATTGTTTCCTGTCACCAATTTTCTACATGAATTATGAAGTTAATATGTATCTAATGAAAATCTTTCTTATAGTTTTACATGGTTAAACTTTATACATGGCTGAGTAAAAAAAAAGTCAATTATGAAATACCTTGCAAATTGATACAAATATTAAATTATCAACTTGATGGTGAGGGAAGATGACTAGCTGTTGGTTTTTATTATAAAAAACACAATTCTTTTTTAAAATGTTAGTTTTTATTATTTGAAAAAAAAGAACTATAGTGGGTTGCAACATCAGCAATTATTATCTATCAGTGAAGTGTGTTACATGGCACCATAAAAGAATGTTTACTGGGACAAGACAATACAATTTGGGGACTTTAATTATAAAAGACAAACACAGTTTTAAAAAATATTAGAAAAGTACTCTCATGAGATCTGGAGACATCTTTATCAGCTCTATTTTTTTTCTCTTTTTAATATTAAAAAGAAGCACAACTCAGATGAATGCGATGGCACACACCTATAATCCCAGCGCTTTGGGAGGTCGAGGTGGGCGGATTGCTTGGGCTCAGGAGTTTGAGAGCAGCCTGGGCAACACGGCAAAAACCCATCTCTACAAAAATACAAAAATTAGCCAAGGGTGGTGGTGCACACCTGTAGTTCAGCTACTCAGGAGACTAAGGCACGAGGATCGCTTCAGCCTGGGAGGCGGGAGGTTGTAGTAAGCCATGATCATGCCACTACACTCCAGCCTGGGAGGCAGAGTGATAACCCATCTCCAACTCTTTGCTGGTGCAAAATTGAAGATATGTTGGCTTATGTAAAAAAGCAGTAAGAATAATTTACTGGCTCATGTAACTAAACTACAGGAAGGACAATGTAGCAGCCAAGACCTCAAAACACCTCAGTCCCGAAGCCTGATTCTTGACAGCATTTTTTTTCCATTTTTGACTATTCTGCTTCTTTTTGCTCTTTGTTCTCTCAAATCATCTTTCACCACATGACTAGAAACATGTGACAAGCTAGTGCAGACACATTACATCTTACAACTTCAACTCAGAAAGGGCCTCGATCCTCTTTTCCCTTCTGAATCGCAGTTCATAAATATTGGCCCAGCTGGCAAACAATGGGGTCTCTATAATGAATTGAAAGAAGGATTCTTTGGGATTGTAAAACACTTTCCCATCTCTTTGTGTTTGTAAGAATGGTTAGCCAACATCAACTCATGTAAAAATATGTGCTAGGTTTTATATAAATTTGGGATAACAAATAACTAGCAATCAACCCATTGATTTAATCTTTAAATCAATATATAACATGAAAACAACCAAATGTAACATTACTAAGGCTAATTGCCATAACAGAGGGTAAGTGCTTATTAGAATGCCTGCAATATGATTAGATTATAAAATGTAAACATTTCCATCATGAAAAGATAGAATGAGAAGAAATACAATTGAGAAAAGACTTCATATAAAAAGTAATGATTAAATTGCATTCTGAAGGGCAGCAAAGTATAGCAACGGTTAAAGCTAACCCTTAATTTATGTTAGAAGTAACGTTATATTGTAGAACATAAGTATTTGATGCTATCTGAACCTTAGTTTCCTAATCTGTAAGGTGGCTTTTAATTTTTTAGTATTAAAAACACTTTTCCCATTGTTAAAAGTACCTACTAAAATATTAAAAAATTGTATCTAGTTTAAGAGGCGGGAGAATCACTTGAACCAGGGAGACGGAGATTGTGGTGAGCCAAGATCAAGCCACTGCACTTCAGCCTAGGAGACAGAGCAAGATTCCACCTCAAAAAACAAACAAACAAAAATTGCAGTCTATCCATCTGACAAAGGTCTAATATCCAGAATCTACAAGGAACTTAAACAAATTTACAAGAAAAAAAAAAAACACCATCAAAAAGTGGGCAAAGGATATGAACAGACACTTCTCAAAAGAAGACGTTTATGTGGCCAACAAACATATGAAAAAAGACTCATCATCACTGGTCATTAGAGAAAATGCAAATCAAAACCACATTGATACCATCTCACGCTAGTTAGAATGGTGACCAGTATAAAGTCAGGAAACAACAGATGCTGGAGAGGATGTGGAAAAATAGGAATGTTTTTACACTTTTGGTAGGAGTGTAAATTAGTTCAACCATTGTGGAAGACAGTGTGGTGATTCCTCAAGGATCTAGAACTGGAAATACCATTTGACCCAGCAATCCCATTGCTGGGTATATACCCAAAGATTATAAATCATGCTACTATAAAGACACATGCACACGTATGTTTATTGCAGCACTATTCACAATAGTGAAGACTTGGAACCAACCCAAATGCCCATCAGTGATAGACTGGATAAAGAAAATGTGGCACATATACACCATGGAATACTATGCAGCCATAAAAAGGATGAGTTCATGTTCTTTGCATGGACATGGATGAAGCTGGAAGCCATTATTCTCAGCAAACTAACACAAGAACAGAAAACTAAACACCACACGTTCTCGCTCATAAGTGGGAGTTGAACAATGAGAATACATGGACACCTGGAGGGGAACATCACACACTGGGGCCTGTCAGGGAGTTGGGGTCAAGGGGAAGGATAGCATTAGGAGAAATATCTAATGTAGATGACAGGTTGATGGGTGCAGCAAACCACCATGGCAAGTGTATACCTGTGTAACAAATCTGTTTGTTCTGCACATGTATCCCAGAACATAAAGTATAATTTAAAAAATTAAGAAAAAAAAATGTTAGCAAGATCAAAAAAAAAAAAAAAGTAGTAGTTATTTTATTAACAGAGATTTACTCTGTGTATAAAATTTTTTAAAAAGTCTTCTACCATGCCTAAATATTCTGGTTATTGCAGTGGTCAAATAAGATATTGTTATGAAAGACCTTTCTAAAACACACATTTCTATAAATAATGGGTATAATATAGAGTTATAAATGTATATGCAAACTTGGTGATAGTTTAAATTTTTTAAGCTTTACTGTTTTAATGTATATTTTACTATTTTTCTTGCAATAAATGTTTCATATATTTGTATGATAAAGGCAAACTTGGACACTGTTTATAACATTTTGAAACATTTTGTTTTATCTCATATAATTAATATTTACCCATAGGACCAAATTACTCATGAATCACTGCTGCTTTGAAAACATAAAAGTTAGAGTCTGCTATAAAATGAATCAACTCAGTTTTGTTCTGAAACTGCATGTTTTTCAAAGTTAGCTATTATATTTCATAAAATATGTCTGTTAAAATATTTATGTTGAATTTCTAAATTCATTCATGTTGACAAATAGCAAAACACCACTACAATTCACCTAGGAATTCTAGTTAATTAAATACCAGTTGATCTGTTCGTGCTTCTATTATGTTTTCTATAATAACTTAGAATAAAAAATTCATTGAAAAGACAGAAACACTTCGTGGCAAATATTGGATGCTGTGTTAGAAAAAAGTTGAAGCTTTTTGTTCTACTTTAGAAAATGAGGTGTTTATTAACAGTTTTTGAATTAATAATTTAAATAACTACCAATAATCGCACAAGGGCACAGCCTACTGTCACGAAAGTTAATTTATTAAAAGAAACCACTAGGCTTCCTAGAGAAGCACTTAATTTGGGAGACTCATGGCTTAGCAGAACTATTAGAGTACCAGAATTGTAAGTTTTATTTATAATTCACATTTACTGTTTATTAAATATAAGACCCTAGATGTTGACATTTTCTCTCTATTCCTCAAATTCTTTCTCTGTAAAAAAACACACACTTGAACTATATGATATTTATCATTACTTTCTGCTCCAAAAAGAAACAAGTTCATGAAATATATGCAAATTATTATTATATTTAAATAAAATATTTAAAATATTTAAATATTTAAATTTTGTTACATTTAAACACTGTTAATAACCTCATTGTTATTTAGAAAACTCTCCCCATAACTATTATGACATATAAATAGGAGAATACGATAATGGAAACAGATAATATTTTGCATTCCTCTTAATCCAAAACAAAACCAAAAAATCTTTTTAATTATTATACTAAAAAATTGTTTTAAAAACAACATAGCAAGACAATAAATTCCAAATCTGGAACAACATATTTACAAAATCTAATAACACATTTCAGTTTTTCAGTTTTATTAATATCATTTTAATTTTTAAAAAATAATATCACTATAAGTTTGTATTCTGCTGTACTTCTGAGAGTTGATCATGAGTTCGTTCTTTCTTGTCCCACCCAACTAAAACACAGTCAAGATGCTTGGGGGAATAAAGTACTGAGCATATAACATTGCTCTAAGAATGCAATTTTGGGTGAGCCTGGCTGCTAGAACTGTTTGCTGTAACCTAGAACCAGTATCTAATGGATCTGCTGTAACTGTAATAGTTTCACTTATTGTCCTCTTTCATTAATCCAAACTTACCAGCTCTCCACAACCTTACTATGCCAATTAACTTTCTCAAAGAATACATATTTCTTTTTTGCATAAAATCTCTAACCTTCTCTTTGTTCTTTGGACACACCAAAGACAACTCAATCTATGTGTGTGCTCCAAATTGCAATTCTTTCTTCTCAAATAAAATGTTTAACTTCAGAGATTTGTCTCTGTATGTTTTATTTTACTTTACCATACATTATGATACAAAAGGAATTACAACATATGAGTTTAAAGTGAATTTTGATTGTTTTCATCCATTATTGGTATGAATAGCAAAAACAAATGTTGCTGTCTCATTAGAATTTGAGATCCTTAAAATCTACATATAGTAGAATAAGACTTTTATGGTTCACTGAGTAAAACGTTCTTAAGTGTTTTCTATGTGTAACAGAATATGCTGGGGAACTTTTCTTGTGGCTTCAAAATTTTACTAGAGCTTCAAAGCAGAGGAGAAAGCATACTACTGTGATCAGGTTTTAAGTAATGGTGCTAAACAGAATTTGGTGAGTCAAAAAATGTAAAAGATTGCCATTCCTCCTATTAGCTCTATCACACAACTACTGTTCAAATAAGGGTAGATTAGATTTCTGAGGAGATTCTTTAAGGAAATCATAGATGCAAAGAGATCTGGCATTTTTATCAAGAAAATACTATATATCTCCCCAAGTTTTTGTTTGTTTTATTAATTATTATTATTATTATTATTATTATTATTATTATTATTTTTTGAGACTGAGTCTCACTCTGTCGCCCATGCTGGAGTGCGGTGGCGCGATCTCGGCTCACTGCAAGCTCCGCCTCCCGGGTTCACGCCATTCTCCTGCCTCAGCCTCCCGAGTAGCTGGGACTACAGGCGCCTGCCACCACGTCCGGCTAATTTTTTTGTATTTTTAGTAGAGACGGGATTTCACCGTGTTAGGATGGTCTCGATCTCCTGACCTCGTTATCCGCTCCTCTCGATCTCCCAAAGTTCTGGGATTACAGGCGTGAGCCACTGGCCCTGGCCATTTCTCCCCATTCTTTTCCTCAGCCTAAGGTGGGCATTCCTGGGAAGTCTTCCATAGACACTGGGGTTGCCACATAAGAGGACATTTTATCTCACACTCTTCCTATATATGTGTGATACTGTTGATACCTGTATACACATTCACTGGATGAGGAGGCAAGATCTGGTATTTATTTCTCAACTGGGAAACTCTGAAGACAGGAGGTGACTCATGATAACAAGGCACTATAAGAGGGGAGCATGAGCCAAGCTGCATGTTCACTATTTACTAAGGTTGAAGGTACGTTTTATTTTCTTGGGGAAAAGATGGACAGAGGAAGGTAATGAAACTGAAGTTGTGATAAAAGAAATCTACCTAAGTTGGCAGCCAGCTAGAGTGAGGAAATTTCTACCAAAAGAAGCTATGATTGAAGTTCTAGAAGCAGGAATTGAGAAAAGGGTTTAAGAGACGGTATCACCTATCACATCAGCCAAGTAAAAGGAAAATTGCACTTCTACTTACCGCCTTTTTCTCTTCTTTAACCCTGATGTAACCACAAATGTCCACTGTGGGGGAGAGACAGAACAGTATTTGAATGAATCCACATTTCTGCAACTCCCGACATCCACTTCTGCAACTGCTCGTCTCTAGGCCACTGGTCAGGCCTCTACTTAGAGAATGAAAGGAGGTTCAAAGTGGACATGAGTTTTAAGTTTTGATGTACTCTGTTCTTAAATAAGTCTATTCTACTTTGTGAGGCCAAGGCAGGTGGATCACTTGAGGCCAGGAGTTTGAGACCAGCCTGACCTACATGGTGAAACCTCATCTCTACTACAAATACAAAAATCAACCAGGTGTGGTGGCAGACATCTGTAATCCCAGGTACTCCAGAGGCTGAGGCAAGAGAATCACTTGAACCCAGGAACTGGAGGTTGCTGTGAGCCAAGATCATACCAATGTATTCCAGTGTGGGGGAAAAAGCGAGACACTGTTTCAAAAAAAAGAAAAAAAGAAAGAATCTATTATAGTAGCTGTTCGTTAATAAGAACCTTTAAGATTTGCTTGAGATGGGCTGAGCGCGGTGGCTCATGCCTGTAATCCCAGCACTTTGGGAGGCCGACGTGGGCAGATCACCTGAGGTCAGGAGTTCGAGACCAGCCTGATCAACATGGAGAAACCCTGTCTGTACTAAAAATACAAAATTAGCTGAGTGTGGTGGCACATGTCCATAATCCCAGCTACTCAGGAGGCTGAGGCAGGAGAATTGCTTGAATTCAGGAGGCAGAGGTTCAAGTGATCTGGCTCGCCGAGATCACACCATTGCACCCCAGCCTGTGCAATAAGAGTTAAACACCATCTCAAAAAAAAAAAAAAAAAAAAAAAAAATGAGACGTCATGAAGGTTCAAAGAATATTAAAGATTACTGATACTGTTAAAACACTGTGTGTGTGATAGAGGTATGATTGTCCTCATTTTCAAATCATAAAACATAGCTACTAACTGTAGGGGATTTACCAAGACTTAAAACTTAAGTTCGTTAGTCTTTGAAGCCTTTGCTATATTTTACTACTCATTTCATCGTTCCTGTAAGAATTTTATAGCTCATCATTTTAATTTTATTTAGTTTTTACCATATGAGGTGCAAGCTCAGATAAATAATTTTCCAGATCTTTCATTAGTGTTAAGTCCTGTTAGACAAAATGCACTTCAAAGTAATTTCTAACATTCATAGGTACTTTTCAGCAAGGCCAGACTTCTGACTACCCCATGATATGCCTTCCCTATTCCTGTGTCTAACTTTGCCTGGGCCGGTTCTTTCTCTAATAGCAATTTGTCCCTTCTTGTCTGCTTACTTTGAAGGTATACTTTGAAGGTATATCTTACTTTTAAGATCCAGATCAAGCCAGTTTTCCCAACACAACAGAGCTTAACATGACTTGTTCTTTTCCAGGTAATATAACTATAATATTAACAAGCTAGCCTTTGAAAGAAAGGTAGAAGAAAATTTTAAACATTGTTAAAACACGACCACACCATTACACAAACTCATTTAAAACAATTTACTTACCAATGAGACAAATTGTTTTTGTTGATTGCTATTTTGTAGTATAAGTTTGGATTGTCTAAGCATTGTAGGAAGGAGAAAGCTGATCTGGGAAAGACATCAAAATAAAGAGGAGTGTTATGCTTTAAATGTAAAAATATAATTTAAAGCATTAACTATTTGGAATATATATTACAAGTTCTTATCGATCCTAAAAGTCTAGAAATGGAAATTGGGAAGATAAATATATTATTATTAGTGGTTAGAGGAAAATGAAAAATCTGTCTAATTTTCAGATGACAGTTATTAATGTTATTTCCCCATATCTATAAAATAAAGGTATTATTAGATTACACACCTATTTATTTGTTACATAGCTGTACTATATACAGTGATGTAAATACATTTATAGTTATATATATTAGTATCACTTAGGTATAATGATTGACTACTAATTAAGAACTGATGTGTGTAGATCAGTTATATGAAAGACACAAAGAATTATATTCTAAAATTACATCATGAGAAAAAAAGTCCCAATATCAATGAATACATTTTATTTCTTAATTTAATGACATGATATTATCAGTAAAAGAATATTCAAGGCAGTACATAACTTGGATGTGAATTTAGTTTCCATAAAAACTTTAGTCTTCTAAATTTACTCATCGACTATACACAACCCATGCCCTGAATCCACCGTGTTGTTCCCTTGATTTTCTTTGTTTTAGGAGACATACAGAAACTCCTAAGAATCTAGTAAAAGTACAAAGAGAAGAGAGAGAGAGAGAGAGATCCCCAAAGAAATTAACAGCCCCCTAATTGCTAATTAAAAGCTCTTTGCTTTCTCTCCACATGGCCAGTACAGCTGCTTCACATCCTAGCACTGAAAAGAAACACATAAATTCAAAGACAATATTGAGAGCAGCACCTGGTTCTGAGTGCACCTGTCGTGATGAGAGTATATTTCATACTGTCAGCAAATTAACATTTTCTAGGGTCCCAAAAGATGATTTTTTTTCCCTCATTCAACTTCTTCCATTGTCCCCAGTGTAAAGAATCACTAGTTTTGCTTCCATTTTCGATACTAAATATATCATATTGTTGTTTGCTTCACTGGTGCAGACACCTGCCTCCTGCTGTAAATGCTGTGTTCCAGCTCTAAAAGATTTCCCCAGGGATTCCCATTCAAGTATTGGCTTGTAACTATGGCTTAATATCGTGTCAAAATCTCTTAAGGAAGCTACAGCCTGTCATGTCATTTCAAGATTGAACCTTCATCTACTGAGATTCTGAAAATGTCCTTTGAGCGTTTGAAGCATGAGCAGACAAATAAAAGGCTAACAAGTCATTTGTAAAGATAATAGCTAACAGCATGCATTCGCCTTTCCTCCCCCCTTTCCATTAAATGTTGATAAAGAAAAAAGAGAGCAAACTGCAAGGCCCTAGTTTTCATTATTTATAAACAGGTCAGATGAAGCTTAAAACACAAGCGTTTTAGACATGGAAAAAAAAAAAAAAAAAATCTCCAACATCCTGCAAGAATTCAAGCATCACTGAAACATGGATGAGATGTCAGTTTTCTGAAGAAAATAATTGTACAGACTCAGGATAGAGATGTGGTTGCTAAAATGTTTTTAATGAGTTTTTAAATTCACTATATTGTAGAAAATAAACTGGGTCTACTTTTACCTCATGGTGGCTTTAATGCTTGGTTTGAAGAGTAGTAGAAAAAGCTTTACAAGTTTGGAAGAAGATCAGGAAACCCTATAGAATTTGGTAAGTGGAATGGTCAGTTCTACATTAATGAATTGCCAAAATTCATACAAATCTCATAGATGGCAAATAAATAACTTTAATCTTTGTCATTTAGGAGAATCAAACTTCTCAATTTACAGATACTCCTTGAGTTACGATGAGATTATATACAATAAAGCCATTATAAATAAAATATATTGTAAATCAAAAATGCATTTAACACCCCAACGAATCCATTTTAAAGCTGAGAGGGGAAAGAGAGTCATCAGGTCAGGTTTGTATTTCTTTTTTTTTTCTTTTTTTCTTTTCTTTTTTTTTTTTTGAGACAGAGTCTCACTCTGTCTCCCAGGCTGGAGTGCAGTGGCGCCATCTCAGCTCACTGCAAGCTCCGCCTCCCAGGTTCACACCGTTCTCCTGCCTCAACTTCCCCAGCAGCTGGGACTACAGGCGTCCACCACCACACCTGGATTTTTTTTTTTTTTCTGTATTTTTAGTAGAGAGGGGGTTTCACCGTGTTAGCCAGGAAGGTCTCGATCTCCTGACCTCGTGATCCGCCCACCTCGGTCTCCCAAAGTGCTGGGAGTACACGCATGAGCCACCACGCCCGGCCAGCCAAGTTTGTATTTCTCAAATTCACAATCATTGTCACCTTTGTTGCAGAAGTGATTGGCCTGAGTTTGAAATTTAGTCCTCCTGAAAATCAGAATGAGATGTTCCTAAATAGCATTAACAGTATTTCTCAAAGAGAAATAAACAGGGCAACAGAAAATAATGTCTCAAATAGAACATAACAAAACCCACACCAAAGTTGAACATAACAAAGAAACCATTCTTAGAGAACATTGTTGATGTCCTACAGCTAGTATCCCCAGCCCTACTTCTTCCCTTCTACATCTTGAACTAAGATTACTGAAATATTAAATTCTTTAACTGCCCTTCTTTGGGAACAACATCAAGTGTATTAGATTGGAGCAAAAGTAATTGCGATTTTGCAATTAAAAAAAAAACACTGCAAAAAATTATTTTTGGGTACAAAAATGAAGTGGACTTTGCTTCTCTGATCCTTGATTGGAATCACTCGCCACAAGTCCAAACTCTGTGAGAATACCTCCCCACTCAGCCTTTCTGAAATAAACCATGGTTACTCTAGTGAGGATTCTTCTTTGCTGCATTAAGCTATTAAATGTAACTCTGTTTGAATACAAGTATGCTCCTGGAAGATCTCGCAGATTGGTGTTTGTTAGTGAAAATTTCACTATGACTTGATTAATATCCTTGCTGACGCAGACTAGGACTCAGTTTCAGAATGAGATTCATTGAGTCTCTACTTCCTCAAGAACACCTTGCTTAAAATAGCGAGGCAATTCTTACACTGAATCTGAGCTCTGAATACTATTTTGAGTCCTTTGGTATTAGTCTTATTTTATTTGTCATAAGAATAAAATCTTCAAGGAATTTTTGGTTATATTGTCAAATTTGTGCTTATTTTTTAATGACAATTTTGTTACTGAAATTCTAGGGCTTTAGTCTAGGTCCTATTAGCTTGCCACACAGAAAGTCAATCACTGAGACAACGAGTATTGCCAGGGCTGGAGTCTTTATTCAGGTGATGTAGCCCAGGAGATGGGCAATTAATCTCAACTCCATCTCTTCAACTGACTGAAATTAGGAGTTTATATAGCAAGAAAGAAATGTAGCCATGTGTGGGAAAACAGGAATAAGGGAGGGGTAAGGAAGATAGTTGTCAATAGGAAGTGTGTGGTTGGTTAGGCAGTCATGATGAATGAGGGGTCTGGTATCTCATTGTCCAGATATGGTGACTTGGTAAGTTTCAGTTTCTTTACAGTATCTGGGAGGTCTTATGGTTTGTTTCCCGAGAAACGAACTCAAATAAGCCAGATGTAACTTTCTCAAGTTTTAAGACTGGGAAGATCAACTTCTACGTTTATTCAAAAGAAACTACAAACATCAATTCTATGGGATAATTAGGACAGTTTCAGTTTGACAAAGCATGAATTTGTTCCCAGTCTTTCTGTTTGTCTAGTTATTATCAGAACAATTGTCTGTATATAAGGATAGGTTATATAAAGTAGGACATATATATGGGTTTTATGAGCCTGTATTCTAAGCCAGTTCCAAACCCTAATGAGTTCAGAAGTTCTATCACAGCTGCATCCTTTGCTTTGCTTTTCAAAATTTAATAGGAATTTCTTCCGTTTTGGATTTGTGAAACCTGCTTTGAGATCAATCTCCTGGCCACATATTTGATGACCTAAAATAAGCACATTGTCAATATTGCTTTAGTTTGTCCACTAATAAGTTTGTGCTACCTCTGGAAGAATGCTGTGTTCTTTTATTATTGTTATTGTTACTATTATTATTTTATCTGTCTTTTTAATTGGTGTAACACTGACTTGACCATTTCAAATTGCAGTGGTTATTTAGAAAATGTTTGACACCTGGAAGATTGTTCATTTAAGAGTTACCTAAGAACAACAACAACAAAAGCATTCACAGGGAAATCATGTGTTTTATCTTTGTAAAAGAGGGATGAATTTGTTTAGCATAACAGACATCTTTTCTTTCCACATTTGAGCATTAATAACTATTTTAATCATATACCATTTTAATGATATACTTTTAAAGGAATTTTCAAAGCCAGGTTCTTGATTAAGTTTTCTGTAATATGCTGAATTATTGAAGATACATAAACATAAAAGTTTTCCTTCCTAATTGATAAGGAAATTCATAATTAGCCTCCTATAATAGTAAGTCCATATATAGTAATATTTGTGTTTGAGTATCTGGCTTCTTCCAATTTCTTCCATCTCCTTTTCCCCAATGTTTTTTTCTTCTCATCTCTCACAGTTTTCTAGGAAACTTTAATAATTAACTAATAAAAATAAAATTCCACTCACTATACTATTTCAGAATCTTACATCTTAATGTGCTAGGGCTATCTCAATATTGACTCATCATGAAATTTGTTCAGAATAATTCATGGAATACAACAATGTATAGCTATGATTAATCCACCCTACAGCCTATGAATACAATACATCTGATTATTGAGTTTGCACATATTTATTTCCTTTTGTGGTTTGCATAATTTCCTTTGGAGGTAATTACAAAATTGACTACCAACAAAATTACTGGCATATTTCACCTTTACTACAAAGCTGTATGATTTATTTCTAACTTAACTAGCCTTGGAAGCATTATTTTCACAGAATCCATGATAGCAGTTTTAAAATACTCAGGTGTAAGCATGGACCCTGAGTGGCCTTCAAGATGGAAATTAAATGCATAAAAGTGTATCAGTTACAACACAAATACAGAACAGAGTTTTCTTACATTATAAAAGTGATGCTAATCTTCAAGATAGTTCCTGATATCACCTAGGGTACCTTTAGATCAATCAGTTTTCCCATTCAGGAAGTGAAATATTGAAATAACTTCATCCGAGAAAGAAAAATGCCTGAGTCTCAACTTGAGTCTCCCTTTTTACAAAGGGAGTGTGCCACATAAAAATTAGTTAAATCACAAATCATTAAATCATTAAATCAAAGACCCTGTTCTGAAGTAGATACTTGAGGATGCTAACAGTCCAATAATCCACAAATATCCACAGTGAATAATCTGAGATTTAAACTCACACTTTTTAAGCACCCCTCTGTTCCATTCTCACAATAATTTTTCAATGTTAGTTCTTATTTTTGAAACTTGCCAGCATGTTTCTTGGTTGAATGGTCACCGAGCAAAAAGAAACCAAATCCACTTTCAAACCTTAAGGTAGGTTTGAAATGCATCTCTAAATGCAACATAATGCATAAAAAAGTATTTTTCTCTACTCTCTGATCTGTATCTGAAACCAGATCAATTATACCATAGATTTTTTTTTGGACAAACATAGAAATCGATCCTCCTAGTCTTAAAGCTTGAAACTTACATTTGTCTTATCTGAGTTCCTTTCTCAGGAAACTGACCCTCAAGCCTCCTAGATAGTATCCAGGAACTGAAATTACATTTCCTTACCTTCCCTAATTCCTGTTTTCCTAACTGACTGCTTGCTTCCTGTTGACAAACTCTTCTTCTTTACTCCTCTCTAATTCCTGTTTTCCCTCACGTAGCTATATGCCTTCTCCACTAGAGAAGGCCCCAGTTTTAATCAGTTGGGGAGGAAGATTTAAGATTTACCTCCCGTCTCCTCAGCTGCAGCGTCCAAATACAGCTTTTTTCCTCGGTAATACTCATTGTCTCAGTGACTGGTTTTCTTTGTGGTGAGCAATGAGACCTAGCTCAAACTCCTGGTATTTTAGTAACATATCAATTACACTGTGTGCTTATAATTTAGATTCTATTGACATATAAAATTTTGCCTGAAAAGTAAGGGAAGAGAGTATATTTTGGAATATGCAGGTATAAGGTATGGATTTATTTATATACTCTCTACTCACATCCCTTCTATAAATACACACACATATAATATGTATTTATACTCCCTTTTCTTATATTTTTTATTCAAAATGGTAAGTAACAGTGGATCTCTAAACAATATATTTGGATTTAATATACATCAAATATATAAGGCATGCACTATTAAGTACATCAAATAATAATAGATTATAATGTAAACAATGAATTCTTGATTTAATAAGATTATGTATCTTCTCAAAACATGATGGAATTGAGGAAATTAATAAGGTTTCATCTAATTTTAAGTAGCACGAACACTATTTATCCTTCAAGTCAGCTTTTGTCTTTTTCCTATGTGCTGCAAGATAGAGAAACCATCATGAGAAAAATTTTGAGACTTTGGAAGTATGGGAAAGGAGAAAATACAGAACAAGAAGTTGGAAAAGAAATATAGTTTGTAAAATAAATCTCAAACATTATTGACTTTAAGAATCCATTCTGGATTGAAAAACATTTTCATCTTTTCTGTAAATGGTTTTTTATTCAATAAGAGTATGTTCTTTCTTTTCTTTCTTTTTCATCTTTTCTCTCAAGATCCTGTTGAAATTATTTCTTTCAAAGAATCTGTTTCTTTTTATTCCTTCCCTCCCCTCCTTGCAATCCATTTACCAATTTCTGTAACATTCTCAAAATTTATGTAAAATATAAAAAATTATTTTTATTATCCACCAACTTTCTCTGGTTTCTTCATCACAGTACTATATATATAAATAGACCGCATGTAAATAGTACAGTGTATTTACCAAAATGAGTACTGAGGTAGGGTTTAGCTCCTCCATTTGTAATTTATTTTACAGACAATAAAATAGTTTTTCTTATGACTCCCCTATGAATACAAATTTCTGAAAACTTACTGAGATATACTCCTCATATTGATCCCTTTCTAAAAAGATGGGCTTTCTGAGTTCTCTGAACCAATACAAGAACATTTCTATTCTTAACATTTGTACTCTTATTTCCCAACAGATTCAGTCACAAGAACATATTTATGTTGTTATTTTGGGTAGAAATCCAATAATAAGTACATACAAACTATATCAGTAGAATCAATTATTCACTTACACACCACAAAGGAAAACAAGAGAAGATATTCATAGTATCTATTTTTATGGAAATTTTTGGCATACATTATAGCATCTAGTTATCATAATTTATTTTTATCTCTTTTCCTAGTAAATAAACGTAATTTTCTCACCTTTAATTTTGTTTACACAATGAAGTCTTAATTATTATGGGCTTTGGTCTCTTTGTTATTGTTGAAGTGTTTATTATTTAAAATAATTTACAATTTTTATTAAAAAGACTTCCAGTAATATTCATAATGGATATTATAAGAAACATCAGATTGTTTCTATTTTTTTGGATTTTATTTCTGCATTAAAATAAGCATTTTAATTACATAATTTCAAGCAGAATACCACTTACCAAAATCCTACTTGCTGAGATATATATTACATCAACAAAAAAATGGAAAGAATAATTTAAATAAAATGTTCAGTTTATTCTATTTCTATCATCTGCACTCCACACCCCTCTTTCAATACATCACCAAACAACTCTATTGGTTTGCAGGGGCGGCAGAGATGGACAGTGGATAATGTCAATCCCCAACTCTGTACTACCCTCAAACATCTTTCTCTTTAGGCTTTCAGTGATTATTCTCTAATAACCTACAGCAAAAACCTGTAAGACTTTCTAATAACTGAAAATACCAATCACACACACACACTCACACACACACACACACACACTTCTGTCTTCCCAAGGGGGTTCTTACGAGTGCAATAGTAACACAGTTTTATTGAGAGCAAACAATTAGTGTTGTTAACAGCAACTTTAAATACTACTTGTAATAAATTCATGCTTGTATTTTCTTTATATTTAGTACACCAGAATTCAAAGCACACCATAAAACCACCACCAGGTTTTGTGGCTTACCCAAATGCTATGTCTTCTACCAATTTATCTTGGCATTCATAAGTTAAGCCAGTAGCTAACATAAGTAAAGATTTAAATATTATATAAAACATTTCTAGAAATATAGAGACATACAAACATGTGTTCACATTGATGAAAAAGAAAAACAAGCACACAAGATACCTTAACTAGCTATACTCTTATTGTAGAGTACATGTTAATAGTTTACATTACATTGAAAATCTCTTATTAGTGCTTTTCTATACATTGCATGGTTTTTATGTTAGCTTCCACTCACCTATTAAGTTCAGCATGTAAGTATCTTCGTGTCTCTGTCAAGTTTTGCTGTAAAATTGTTGTTTGAGCTGGAACATCACCATGCGACCTTTAGTTCTGGAATACAATTATTTTGTGATAAGGATATATGTTACATAAGTTTACATTTTGTCTTTGACGACTTCATTAACGTCATGCTATATTGATTTTTTAAATATTTGTCCTTCATGTATCTATGTGATTTGTGTTCAAAATGATACATTTTAATGTAAAGTGCTAATTCAACAAATAGTAGATGTAACTGCTTCATTTAGACATAATACCTATCCAGCTATCTACTTATCTATCTGTCATCTATTATTGGTAAATACATCTTAGGAAGAATTAAACTTGCTGCCTATAGCTGGATATAAGGACAAAAATCTTCAGTTGGAAAATATGTTCAGTTATTGGTTCATTCTTTGTTTTTTATTCAAATTGCTCTAAGTCATTCTATTACCACTTTTTCTTCTTGAACATTATTGCTTTAAATGTCTACTCTGAGATTGTGTGGAATAGCTTCCTTCTGATTGCTAAGCAGAATAATTTTGCCTTTCTTAAAAACGGCCACAAAAAGGAGACTAAGTAATTGCATAATTGTGATTATATTGGTAAAGTTGAAAATGTTATGATAACTTACAAAAAAATTCAGGGAACTTATACAACAGTCATTTACCCATCACTTTTGGCAGGTGTATTTTATGGTTGAATTGCTTTATTGCAAATATCTATTATAAATCCCTAGAGTAAAGGCTAAATAGCGTTTTATCACTCTGAGGCAAAAACACAATGGAAACTCTTCATAGAAAAAATTGTGAAAGCGATTTTTAAAATGACACCTTATAGTGGCATGAAGAAAATATTTTTACTTTTTAAAACATGTTTTCATTATTTACACATGAGATTAAAATATAGTACATTTATAGATATGCAAATACTTTTTATCCTACACATCTTTTGAAATAGGCTTACTTTTGAAATAGTCATGTTTAAGACTTAATAATTAGATTCTCAGGCCATGGAAAGTAAAGTTGTGTAAATTATTTAAAAAGGTTTTTATTGTGAATTTAAAGCAAAATGTAAACCACTTTTCTATTGTATATAAAATTTAATCTGCATTATTTTATCTGAGTTTTCAGAAAACTCATAATCAGCTTACTATCTGTATGTAATATCACACTTGAACTCATCACTTCAACTAATATCAATCATGTACCAAGATTCCTTAAACCTGGTATGCTTATTTTTAATCTCTAACTGGGTTAATATGTATAGATAAGGTTCTTGCTATCATGGAATTTATAATGTAACAGGATATTTAGTTAATACACAAAACACACAGGCAAGATAATTTCAGATAATGATGACTTCTAGGAAGAAAACTAATTCAAATAGTGATACGATAAACAATTACATGTAGGAGAGAATGGTTGAGCGGTATTTTTTACTGTGCTATGAAATATCCTTTCAGAATTAAATGTTGGAATTTTTTTAATGATTTCAAGAAGTTTCTCAATGAAGATCTGAAAGAAAAGTTTTCAAGTGCAAAGGATGCGTTTAAGTCTCATGTCAAGGTCAAATTTTACTTTCTGTGCAATAAATGGAAATTCACTGTGGCTAAGTATTAGGAGTTGGGGGAATGCTATTTGGAATGAAGTCAGGAAAGCATATAGATGCTGTCAGATGTAGAGGCTTATAGTGCATGGTAAAGAGCCTAGTTTTACTCTAAAAATAAAGAAAAGTCATTGGAGAGTTGTAAGAAGCAGAATGGCCTAATTTTACCTAAGTTTTGTTTTGTTTTGTTTTTTTAGACGGAGTCTTGCTCTGTTTCCCAGGCTGGAGTGTAGTGGCATGGTCTCCGATCACTGTAACCTCCACCTCCCAAGTTCAAGGATTCTCCTGCTTCAGCTTGCCGAGTACCTGGGACTACAGGCGCGCCATCATGCCCAGCTATTTTTTTTCTTTTTTTTTTTTTAATGGAATCTGGCTCTGCCGCCCAGGCTGGAGTGCAGTGGTGCGATCTCAGCTCACTGCAACCACCATGTCCCGGGTTCAAGTAATTCTTCCTTCTCAGCCTCCCGAGTAGCTGGGATTACAGGCACCTGCCATCATGCCTGGCTGATTTTTGTATTTTAGTAGAGATAACGTTTCACCATGTTGGCCAGGCTGGTATTGAACTCCTGACCTCAGGTGATCTGCCCACCTCTCGACCTCTCAAAAGTGCTAGGATTACAGGTGTGAGCCACCGCGCCCAGCCCAAGATTTTTGTAAAGATTAATCTATCAAGAAATTAAAAACTACGCCGGGCGCAGTGGCTCACACCTGTAATCCCAGCACTTTGGGAGGCCGAGGCGGGCAGATCACAAGGTCAGGAGATCCAGACCACGGTGAAACCCCGTCTCTACTAAAAATACAAAAAAATTAGCGGGGCGCTGTGGCGGGTGCCTGTAGTCCCAGCTACTCAGGAGGCTGAGGCGGGAGAATGGCGTGAACCCGGGAGGCGGAGCTTGCAGTGAGCCTAGATAGCGCCACTGCCCTCCAGCCAGGGGGACAGAGCGAGACTCCGTCTCAAAAAAAAAAAAAAAAAAAAAAAAAAAAATCCAACAAATAACAACAAAAAAGAGGATGGATTGTAGCAAGGCAAGGCTGTATGTAGAAAGGGCAATCTGAAACTCTTACAGTTTTCCAAGTGAGAAATAATGGTGGTTTGAATTCAAATGAGAGCAGGGTTGGGGGAGCAAGGTGAACAGATTATAAATATAATTCCAACAGTGATTACTTTTGGACTGCAAGTGATGGGATAGGGAAAGAAAATAAACCTAGATCTTTGGTTTGAAATATATTTTTAATAGTTTTGCCATTCATTCACATATGCTGTCATAACTAAGTGTGTTAAATGTTAAGTATGGGGGTTTAACCAGACCCTAGAGATCACTCCAGGCAAGGACACTCTTAAAAAATGACGTTTGAGGCCGGGCGCAGTGGCTCATGCCTGTAATCCCAGTACTTTGGGAGGCGTAGGCAGGCAGATCACCTGAGGTCGGGAGTTTGAAATGAGCCTGGTCAATACGGTGAAGCCCCCTTTCTACTGAAAAAAAAAAAAAAAAAAGGAGAAAAATAGCTGGGTGTGGTGGCGGGCACCTGTAATCCCAGCTACTCAGGAGGCTGAGGCAGGAGAATCGCATGAACCTGATAGGCGGAGGTTGCAGTGAGCCGAGATCGCACCATCGCACTCCAGCCTGGGGGACAAGAGCTAGACTTCATCTCAAAAACAAACAAAAGATGATGTTTGAAAATCTGCATAAATGTTATTTGTAGCTACAGCGCTTAGGGAAGAACTACTAATAAAGATCAGAGGCCCAAAGATCAAATTGTGTTGGCTGTTGGACACTGGAGGTGTAAAGTCCAACCTCAATATCCATGGGAATTGATTCCAGGGCCTCTGCAAATATAGAAATCTGTAGAAGCTCAACCTCCTTTTATAAAATGGCATAATATTGCATAGTGCTTATGCATATCTTCTGGCATACTTTAAATCATCTCTGACATACTTATAATACCTAATATAACATAAATGCTATAGAAATCATTAATATGTTATATTGTTATTTGCATTATTTTTTTTAAGGGAATGTTGAATCAACACTGCCTACAATGACCACTTCAGCGTAAGGCAAAAAAAAAAAAAACAGTTATCAGGCCGACCGGGTGGCTCACACCTGTAATCCCAGCACTTTGGGAGGCAGAGGCAGGTGGATCACCTAAGGTCAGGAGTTCGAAACCAGCCTGACCAACATGGTGAAACCCCATCTCTAATTAAAAAAATACAAAAATTAGCCAGGCATGGTCGTGGGCGCCTGTAATTCCAGCTACTCGGGAGGCTGTGGCAGGACAATGTCCTGAACCCGGAAGGCAGAGGTTGCAGTGAGCCAAGATCGTGCCACTGCACTTCAGCCTGGATGACAGAGCAAGGCTCTGTCTCACAAAAATAAATAAACAAATAAAAGTATCAGAGCTTGTTAAAGAACAACAGCTGCATCCTTTATACGTTTGTTAAAGAAACATACTTTTCCTTGGGTTAGAAATGAATTACAAATTTTATTTCTCACATAAATATGTAGAGGAAATGTTAGGATTAACTTTCTTAATGTTTCTGCTTAGAATATTCATATTTAATTAATATAAGATTTGATTACACAATAAACAATGAGGTCTTAAGTAGTAATTATCCCTATGTTTATTGATAATCTGGTCATTAATTGAATTGCCTACAACAAACATTCTCACAAATTGAACTTCTATTAACAATCATATTGTTAGTATATTCAGTTACCATTCATGCTTATGTAAAGGAAGCTTTTCAGTAGATAGAGCCTCAAGGCCAAGATTATATTAAATAGATGACAAAAAATGAAACTTTAATTATTTAAAGAAATAAAATCTTTTTTCTTTATTGATACTGTGCATATACTATATGTTGAAAAAATTATCAAAAGTCATACTAATAATTGAATAAAATTAAGTCAAAGATGCACAGTAAAATTGAAAGAATTTTTTAATAGTTTCAGCGTGAGAGAGAAAGAATAACAAGAGAATTAGATAAGGCTGACTGTATGGCCCTTCTGGAAGTGCTTGTTGATTTGAAAAACCAAAAGGCTGCCATTTCATAGTGAAGATGGGACAAACAGGAAATCTATTTTTTTTTTTTTTTTTTTTAGATGGAGTCTCACTCTGTTGCCAGGCTGGAGTGCAGTGGCGCAATCTCGGCTCACTGCAACCTCTGCCTCCTGGGTTCAAGCAATTCTCCTGCCTCAGCCTCCGGAGTAGCCGGGACTACAGGCACACCACACCCAGCTAATTTTTTTTTTTTTTTTTTTGTATTATTAGTAGAGATGGGGTTTCACCATATTGGTCAGGATGGTCTCAAACTCCTGACCTTGTGATCCACCTGCCTTGGCCTCCCAAAGTGGGGAGGGATTACAGGCATGAGCCAGTGGGCCTGGCTCTGAAGCTCTTTGAAACTTCAGAAAATTTTACAGAAGAAAAAATGTCAATAAATGGCAGAGGGTTTGACTGTGTCCCCTCCAAATTCATGTTGAAACTTAATTCCCAATGAAAGAGTTTGAAGAAGTGGGGCCTGTAAGACATAATTAGGCCATGAGAGCCTCACTCTCATTCATGGATTAGTGCCTTGTAAAAGGGCCTGAGAGGGTAACTTCACTCCTTCCATCACTTCTGCCATGGGAAGTCAGTATTCATCCCCTCCGAAGGATGAGCAATGAAGCGCCCTGTTGGAAGGAGAAGGTAGCTCTCACCAGACTCTGATCATGGCAGCACTACAATCTTGGACCTTCCAGCCTCAAGAACGATAAAAAAAAAAAAAAAAGAAAAAAAAGAGAAAAAAATTATATTACTTATTAGCTACTCGGTCTCAGATACTTTTTATAGCAGCACAAAGGGACTAAGACAGGGAGACAAAAACAAAGCTTTCTGTCTTGTCCAGGGCTTTTTCTAAAAAAAAGTTTAACACACACATCACATCACATCACAAGAAAATAGTCTAAACATACCAGCTGAAAAGGCGTGTCACAATGTAAAGGAAACATTAGCGAGGTCCCATACTTTAGCCATGTGTTAGACATGAAACTTAGTAGAGGTTTTAAACTACGGTTAGATCCTTCATCTTTTGTTTCTTCAAAACTAAGGGAAATCTCTAAGGGTGAGTGAAAGAAAAGTACAATGACCTGAAACCAGTACATAGAACAATAAACAGTATATAACAGAAAAAGCAGGGTGGCCTAAAAGGCAAATGATAATATAAGGATTGAGATCTCAAGTCTAAAATTCAATCTGCTACAAAGTAGAAGGATATGGATCTGAGTACTCAACTTAAATCTTAGATGTTAGAATGGATCTAACATAGTCCCAGGTCAACACCAGCTCTTGATAATGGGCAGAATCAAATGGAAATTCATCCTGAACAAAGTTTTTCCAATAAAGCTTTTTAAATATATAAGGATGAACTCTTATCAAAATATGATATCTCAGAAAATTATAAAAAGTGGTAATAAGCCACAATGAGTTAGAAATAACAAAATCAATTGTAAAAATATATTCAATTGGAAATAGATCTAAAAAACAATTGTTTGAAATATTAAGGAAATTAAATGTGAAAAAAATTGTGAAAGGAAAAAGAGATTTACCAAAGATGCCAAACTGATGTGGTAAAAACTCTAAACAGAAATTTTATAAAGGAAAAATAAATTTGTTGAAATTATACTTGATTGATCACCTAAACAGCAGACTAAAAACTGATAAAAGGATATTAGTAAATTGGAAAGTATATTTAAGAAAATTATCTTAAGAAAATATTATATAAAAGTTTAAATTGTGAAGGTTAGATAAGAACATATAACTTAGATCTAGTAAGTTTTCGACACTTAGAACTATAAACAATGAAAAATGTAGTATTTGCTGGAAAATGAGAAGTTTCCAGAATTGATAAAATTAATGAATATAGAAGGCACAATATATCAAAAGTGAAATATAAAGAAAATTGCAAAGAGATAATTATAGTAAAGCTTTAGTTCATTAAGAATAAAGAAAAGTTCTTAACAGAAATAAAAGGTTGAAAAAAATCCACGAAGTAATAACTATTTGGTCTATAACCAAATTTCTCAAAACTGATAATGGAAATTAAAAAAGAGAATATTACACTTATATTACTAGAAAGAAAAAAAAGTCAATCCAGAATTAGCTATCTATAAAATTGATTTCGTGCTTGAGTGTAAAATAAAGATATTTATGTGCAATGAGAGAAAAGGAAATGATTAAGAGACAAATTTTAAGTAAATTTCTAAAAGAAGTGCTACATTAAAAAAAAAAAAAAATGAACCTGGAAATAATTTTGATACAAAGGAAAAACTCTTAATAAACTAAGCAATTCTGAAGAGTATGCCTCTAGAGAACAAATAAGATATTATCAGCTTATTAGGCTAAAAAGGGAAATTGAGAGATGACAACGTGCTAGCACCCCTCGCTCACTCTAGGCGCCTCGTCAGCCTTGGTGTCCGCTGTGGCCGCGCTTGAGGAGCCCTTCAGCCCTCAGCTATGCTGTGAGGGCCCCTCTCTGGGGCTTGCCCAGGCCGGAGCCCGCTCCCTCTGCTCGCCGGGAACTGTGGAGGGAGAGGCGGGGGCAGGATCCAGGGCTGCGTTCAGCGCTCGCTGCTGTCGCGGGTTCCGGGTGCGCGCGGGCTACGCGGCCCGCATTCTGCATAGCCGGCTTGGCTTGTTGGGCTTCATCCAGAAACAAGCTCCCTCTGGGCTGTAGGAGTGCCCAGGCTAGGTGCAGCAAAGTCCTAAGGCGAGTGCTGGTGAGAGGTGAAGCCGCTGTGCTTCTGAATCAGGTAGGGACTTGGAGAACCTTTCTGTCTAGCTAAAGGTTTGTAAATACACCAATCAGCACTCTGTGTCTAGCTAATCTAGAGGGGACTTGGAGAACTGTTGTGTCTAGCTAGAGGATTGTAAACGCACCAATCAGCAATCTGTGTCTAGTTAAAGGTTTGTAAACACAGCAATCAGCACCCTGTCAAAATGGACCAATCAGCTCTCTGTAAAATGGACCAATCAGCTCTCTGTAAAATGGACCAATCAACAGAATGTGGGTGGGGTCAGATAAGGGAATAAAAGCAGACTGCCTGAGCTTGGGGTGGCAACCTATTTCTGTGCTTTGAATGTTTTGTATTTTTTGTGCTTTTGCTTTTTTGTAATAAGTCTTGTTCACTCTGGGTCTGCTGCCACGTATATGAGCTGTAACAAGCATTACGGAGGTAGCGTCAGTTCAAAAACCAGCGAGACCAGGAACTCACCAGAAGAAATGTGCCTCCTTAAAGAGCTGTAACACTCATTGTGAAGGTCTGAGGCTTAAGTCCTGAAGTCAGTGAGTCCACGAACTCACAAGAAGGAAGAAACTCCCAACAAAACCCCACCATGTGTGAGCATCTGAAGGAACAAACTCTGGACACACCATGTTTAGGAACTGAAACTCTGACTGAGAGGGTCTGCGGCTTCATTTTTGAAGTCAGTGAGACCAGGAATCCACGAATTCTGGACACAAAATGATATATAAACTGGACAAAACAATATGCAAATTAAGATGCAAATGGAAGGACATGCTTTTTCTGAAGAATGCCTTTTCCGTTGCAATCACTTTAATTCTTTTTTAAAGGTATTTTACAGGCATATATTTCTTAATGTTCCCTATTTTCAGGAAGTGAAAAAAGAGCAAGTCTGAAAATAGACATGTAAATTGGGATGGAGATATTTTTCCTTCTTGTATTTTCTGGAAAGCATTGAAATACTGATTTAAAACTTTGTTAAACATACAAAGTAAAGTTTAAAAAGTATATTAAAAAGGAAGGAGTGAAAAAAGATAAAGCAGTTGAATGTTAAAAACAAAGAAAAATACAGTATAAATAATAGAAATAATACAAATAAGCCTAAGGTAAGAAAACAGGAATTAGTAGAAAATTTGATTATATCACATGTAAAAGAAATAAGAAACCTCTGGAAACAAAAGAAAAACTCTAGCTTTTACAATTTAAAAAGACATAAAGCAAAAAGTCACAGCCAGACTTATTCAAAAGTAAAAAGAATGAGAATCTATACGCTAGTAAAATGCTTTTCAAGGAAGATTTTTAAAAGAACATTGTAAAATGAAACATTTTTAAGAAAAATCACATCCTTCAAAACATCAGTCTCAATACGAGAAAATACTTAATTTGCATGTATCTAATAAGATAATCTAAAAATATATAAAACTAGATTTCATGGAACTACAGGAAGAAATTGTTAAAGTCACCATTAATGTGAGATTTCAATATGCTCTTCAAAATTATGAGTAAAGTACGAAAATATTAAACTTTTAGAAAATACACATTCTTATTCACGTTCCTTTTTTTTACAAGAGTAAACAGCATTTTAAGACATTAAACAAGTTTCACATTTCAATGAATTGGTGTCATGCAAACCACATCAAACTGCAATAATATCAAATTAGAAATCATAAACACATAAGAAAAACTTTTGAAAATTAATAATTATAAGACTAAACAACTTGTAGGTTTTAGAAAACAATATAGGATCAGCTCCTTGATGTATTGTCCGTTTAGGTGACTTCCCAGAAAAGCCAGAAAGAAATCAGTGGAAAGGAATGAGTCAGTGCTGAGTCAGAGTATATAGCTCCGAGTAGGCCAGAGAAGTTGAAGAGGTCACCTGGAGCAACCATGTGATGTTATGTTGTGGTGTCTAGGTGCACATGGGTGTGTGTCTGTCCAGTGAGAAGGATATAGGGGATGGAGTTTCTCATCAAGTGCTGAACTCTCATTTTCCTCATCTCTAAATCAGTTCCTCATATAATGTTTTTCCCCTTGATAAACATTCTTAGCATCACCCAGTCACGGAGGCTTCAAACCCTGGAACCCTTTTGACTCCTGTCTTGTTTTCACACCCCACATCAGTCAACCTGTTAACACCCCTTTCTAAATGTAGGCAGAGTCTGATAATTCTCACAACTACCCTATTAGCTCAAAACCAATATGATCTGTTGCCTGGACCACTGTAGCCCGATCCTAATTAGTCTCTCCGCTCACACACAGTCTTTACTTGCACCAGCTATGAACATTTTTTTTTTTTTTTTTTTTTCTTAGACAAGGTCTTTCTCTGTAAACAGGGCTGGAATGCAGTGGTGTGATCATGACTCACTGCAGACACTACCTCTAGGGTTCGAGATATCCTCCTGCCTCAGTCTCCCAGTTAGCTGGGACTACTGGTGTATGCCACCATTCCTAGCTAAATTTTGAAGAGATGGGGTCACTGTGTTACCCAGACTGTCTGAAATTCCTGCCCTCAAGCAATCCTCTTGCCTTGGTATCCCAAATTCCTGGGTTTAGAGGAGTGAGCCACTGTGCCCAACCTGAAGAAATTTTCTTTTAAAGAAAAGAGATACTTTGCATAGATAAGGTCAGACTGTGTTTTTTTTTTTTTTTTTTTTTTTGAAAAGTCTCTCTCTGTTGCCCAGGCAGGAGTGCGGTGAGGTGATCTCAGCTCACTGCAAGCTCCGCCTCCTGGGTTCACGCCATTCTCCTGCCTCAGCCTCTGGAGTAGCTGGGACTACAGGCACCCACCACCACGCCAGGCTAATTTTTTGTATGTTTAGTAGAAACGGGGTTTCACCATGTTAGCAAAGATGGTCTCCATATCCTGACCTCATGATCCGCCCTCAGCCTCCCAGGTGGCTCACGCCTGTAATCACAGCCGAGGAGATTACAGGCGTGAGCCACTGTGCCCAGCAAAGCTCAGACTCTTTTAACGACATATCATCACACTTCAGTCTCTTCTATACTCAATCTACTCTAGTCACACTGGTCTCTCTGATTTTTTTTTTCAGGAACACCAGATATGATTCAAGTCTTTGCATTTGAAGTTCTCTTTGCCTGAAACACCATTCACCATGTAGGTGCAAGCAGAGGAGGATCTATTTAAGCTATTTAAGCTTAAAACTAAGATCAAAGCTTAGGCAAGAACACGTGAGATTTTAAGCTTGTGATTAGAATAATTACATTAAAAACTATACCATGCCACTTGAGTATTTTAGGCAAAAATGATTTGTTTGTAATATGTGTGATTGCAGAAAATAATGCTGTATTCATGTAAGGGAAAAAGGAAGAAGAGAGTTTTGCAATAATCCAGCAGACAAGCTAATGTGTCGTCAATGAATTGATGGGAAGAAAAATTAAGAAATGTTAAAAGAATATATTAAGCAAGAAAAACCCCAATACATGATTACTAACTTGTAATATGAATATGATTTCAAGTTTTTAACTTAGTCAACAAATTCGTCAGTAGAATTATTCATGAAGATAGGCAACAAGGAAAAGTAATTGGATATAAAGTCTGCAAAAATATTTCTGCAAATGGACAAGAAGTTAAAGAAGCCAGGCGCAGAAAGACAAATATTACATATTTTTGCTCATATATGGGAGTTAAAATAGTCGATTTCACGGAGGCAAAGAGTAGAATAATAGATACCAGAGGCTGGAAAGGGTGTGAGGTGGAGGGTGATAAAAGGTTGATTAATGGTTACAAACATACAGGTAGATTAAAGGAAAAGGTTGTGACTCATGATAGCAAAGTAGGGTGACTTTTTAATAACAATGTATTGTATATTTCAAACTAGATAGAAGAGAGGACTTGAAATGTTCCCAAGATACAGAAATGACAAATACATGCGGTGTTGATTACCCCAAATATCCTGATTTGATCACTGTGTATTCTATGCATGTAAGTAAATATCACATATACCCTACCATATGTACAAATATTATGCATCAATTTAAAAAATGCAAAGACAAGTGTAAATGTATAAAATTATCACCACTAAAATAATGGTTAATAAAGCTGTCAATTCACATCAAATTTTAAGATCCAAGATTTCCAATTGTATACAGATTTATCTTATTTGTTAGATGCTAATATGTACGCATTGTACAGAAGAGATTATTGAGGTTTGAGTAATTAACAGTTGAAATTACACCATGATACACGTTACTTAAATCTACTAAATAGGCTCAGAAATACATACAAAAATCAAAGATGTTAAAACATGTTCTTATATTTCTAAAATTTTAAAGTTTTGATTTTTATATCTACAATTATTTCACCAAAACTTTAAATTTTGGTGTGTGTATGTATGTATTGTGTGTGGATTGAGTCAACTTTTGAAATGTAAATGACCATTTATAGTTATCTAAATGTACAGTTTGCTAAGTGATATTACAATTTATGAACAAAATATGAAATAATTATATCAAGTTAGTTAACCTATCCATCACCTGAAATACTTCACATTTTTTTGTGGTGATAACATTTAAAATATGCACATTTTTCAGTTTTGAGATGTACAATACTCTGTTACTAATTATATTCACCATGTAGTGCAATAGAACTTAAAAGACAAAAATCCTCTTGTCTGAGATTTTGTATCCTTTGACCATCATCTCCCTTTTCCCCATCCCTACCTCTCTAACCACCATTCTGCTCTCTGCTTCTATGAGTTTGGTTGTCTTAGATTCCACATATATGTGAAAGCATGTAGTATTTTTCTTTCTGTGCCTGGCTTGTTTCACTTAGCATAGTGGTCTCAATTCTATCTATGTTGTTGCAAATGACAGAATTACCTTATTTTTTACAGGTTAAATAGCAATGCAATGTGTGGGTATGTGTATATATATAATGTATTTTTATACATATGTATATATGTATAAACCTTTTCATTGATTTCTCTGTTGATGGACACTCAAGTTGATTCCATTAACTTGGCTATTTTAAATATTACTGTGATTAATATGGCAGTTGCAGAAATACCCAGAATTTGAATTGTTGGGTAATATAACAATTCTATTTTTACTATTTTAGGGACCCTCTATACTATTTGTATGATGGCCGTACTAATTTACCTTCCCTCCAACAATGTCTGAGAGTTCCCTTTTCTCAACATTCTTGCTAACACATATCTTTCATGTTTTTGATAAAGGCCATTTTGATAGGTGTGACATGATACCGCACTGTGATTTTTATTTGTATTTCCCTAATGATCAGTGATGTTGAGCACTCTTCCTTATATTTAGTGGCAATTTGTATGTCTTCTGAGAAATGTCTATAATTAGGTTTTTTTTTTTTTTTTTTTCTGCTTGCTATTAAGTTGTTTGGATATTAACCTCTTATCAGATGCATGGCCTGCAAATATTTTCCCCCATTTCAAAATAGATTGTCTCTATACACTGTAAATTGTTTCCTTTGCTGTATAGAAGATTTGAGATTTCGAATAGGAACAGCTCCAGTCTCCAACTCCTGGCGTGAGCAACACAGAAGACCGGTGATTTCTGCATTTTCAACTGAGGTACTGGGGTCATCTCACTGGGGAGTGCCGGACAATCGGTGCTGGTCAGCTGCTGCAGCCCGACCAGTGAGAGCTGAAGGACAGCGAGTTATTGCCTCACCTGGGAAGCGCAAGGGGGAAGGGAATCCCTTTTCCTAGCCAGGCGAACTGAGACACACAACACCTGGAAAATCGGGTAACTCCCACCCCAATACTACGCTTTAAGCAAACGGGCACACCAGGAGATTATACCCACACCTGGCCGGGAGGGTCCCACAGCCACGGAGCCTCCCTCATTGCTAGCACAGCAGTCTGCGATCTAACCACAAGGCAGCAGCGAGGCTGGGAGAGGGGCGCCCGCCATTGCTGAGGCTTAAGTAGGTAAACAAAGCCGCTGGGAAGCTCAAACTGGGTAGAGCTCACAGCAGCTCAAGGAAACCTGCCTGTCTCTGTAGACTCCACCTCTGGGGACAGGGCACAGCTAAATAACAACACGGGAAGCAGCAGAGGTCTGTGCAGACCCGAACGACTCTGTCTGACAGCTTTGAAGAGAGCAGTGGATCTCCCAACATGGAGGTTGAGATCTGAGAACGGACAGACTGCCTGCTCAAGTGGGTCCCTGACCCCTGAGTAGCCTAACTGGGAGACATCCCCCACTAGGGGCAGTCTGACACCCCACACCTCACAGGGTGGAGTACACCCCTGAGAGGAAGCTTCCAAAGTAAGAATCAGACAGATACACTCGCTGTTCAGCAATATTCTATGTTCTGCAACCTCTACTGCTGATACCCAGGCAAAGAGGGTTTGGAGTGGACCTCAAGCAATCTCCAACAGACCTACAGCTGAGAGTCCTGACTATTAGAAGGAAAACTACCAAGCAGGAAGAACACCTATACCAAAACCCCATCAGTACGTCACCATCATCAAAGACCAGAGACAGATAAAACCACAAAGATGGGGAAGAAGCAGGGCAGAAAAGCTGGAAATTCAAAAAATAAGAGTGCATCTCCCCCTGCAAAGGAGCGCAGCTCATCGCCAGCAACGGATCAAAGCTGGTCAGAGAATGACTTTGATGAGATGAGAGAAGAAGGCTTTAGTCCATCAAACTTCTCAGAGCTAAAGGAGGAATTATGTACTCAGCGCAAAGAAACTAAAAAACTTGAATAAAGAGTGGAAGAATTGATAGCTAGAATAATTAATGCAGAGAAGGTCATAAATGAAATGACAAAGATGAAAACCATGACATGAGAAATACGTGACAAATCCACAAGCTTCAGTAACCGACTGGATCAACTGGAAGAAAGAGTATCAGCGATTGAGGATCAAATGAATGAAATGAAGCGAGAAGAGAAACCAAAAGAAAAAAGAAGAAAAAGAAATGAACAAAGCCTGCAAGAAGTATGGGATTATGTAAAAAGACCAAATCTACGTCTGATTGTGGTGCCTGAAAGTGAGGGGGAAAATGGAACCAAGTTGGAAAACACTCTTCAGGATATCATCCAGGAGAACTTCCCCAACCTAGAAGGGCAGGCCAACATTCAAATTCAGGAAATACAGAGAACACCACAAAGATACTCCTCAAGAAGAGCAACTCCAAGACACATAATTGCCAGATTCACCAAAGTTGAAATGAAGGAAAAAATCTTAAGGTCAGCCAGAGAGAAAGGTCGGGTTACCCACAAAGGGAAGCCCATCAGACTAACAACAGACCTCTCGGCAGAAACTCTACAAGCCAGAAGAGAGTAGGGGCCAATATTCAACATTCTTAAAGAAAAGAATTTTAAACCCAGAATTTCATATCCAGCCAAACTAAGTTTCATCAGTGAAGGAGAAATAAAATCCTTTACAGATAAGCAAATGCTTAGAGATTTTGTCACCACCAGGCCTGCCTTACAAGAGACCCTGAAGGAAGCCCTAAACATGGAAAGGAACAACCGGTACCAGCCATTGCAAAAACATGCCAAAATGTAAAGACCATCGAGGCTAGGAAGAAACTGCATCAACTAACGAGCAAAATAACCAGTTAATATCATAATGGCAGGATCAAGTTCACACATAACAATATTAACCTTAAATGTTAATGGACTAAATGCTCCAATTAAAAGACACAGACTGGCAAACTGGATAAAGAGTCAAGACCCATCAGTCTGCTGTATTCAAGAGACCCATCTCACATGCAGAGACATACATAGGCTCAAAATAAAGGGATGGAGGAAGATCTACCAAGCAAATGGAGAACAAAAAAAAAGCAGGGGTTGCAATCCTAGTCTCTGATAAAATAGACTTTAAACCATCAAAGATCAAAAGAGACAAAGAAAGCCATTACATAATGGTAAAGAGATCAATTCAACAGGAAGAGCTAACTATCCTAAATATATATGCACCCAATACGGGAGCACCCAAATTCATAAAGCAAGTCCTTAGAGACTTACAAAGAGACTTAGACTCCCATACAATAATAATGGGAGACTTCAACACTCCACTGTCAACATTAGACAGATCAACGAGACAGAAAGTTAACAAGGATATCCAGGAATTGAACTCATCTCTGCACAAAGCGGACCTAATAGACATCTATAGAACTCTCCACCCCAAATCAAAAGAATATACATTCTTCTCAGCAACACATCGCATTTATTCCAAAATTGACCACATAATTGGAAGTAAAGCACTCCTTAGCAAATGTAAAAGAATAGAAATTATAACAAACTGTCTCTCTGGCCACAGTGCAATCAAATTAGAACTCAGGACTAAGAAACTCAATCAAAACCGCTCAACTACATGGAAACTGAACAACCTGCTCCTGAATGACTACTGGGTACATAACGAAATGAAGGCAGAAATAAAGATGTTCTTTGAAACCAATGAGAACAAAGATACAACATACCAGAATCTCTGGGACACATTTAAAGCAGTGTGTAGAGGGAAATTTATAGCACTAAATGCCCACAAGAGAAAGCTGGAAAGATCTAAAATTGACACTCTAACATCACAATTAAAAGAACTGGAGAAGCAAGAGCAAACACATTCAAAAGCTAGCAGAAGGCAAGAAATAACTAAGATCAGAGCAGAACTGAAGGAGATAGAGACACAAAAAACCCTCCAAAAAATCAATGAATCCAGGAGTTGGTTTTTTGAAAA
>NC_045455.1:54826619-54845880 GCF_002776525.5 Piliocolobus tephrosceles
AAAAAAAGCCCAGGACCAGATGGATTCACAGCTGAATTCTACCAGAGGTACAAGGAGGAGCTGGTACCATTCCTTCTGAAACTATTCCAATCAATAGAAAAAGAGGGACTCCTCCCTAACTCATTTTATGAGGCCAACATCATCTTGATACCAAAGCCTGGCAGAGACACAACAAAAAAAGAAAATTTTAGACAAATATCCCTGATGAACATTGATGCAAAAATCCTCAATAAAATACTGGCAAACCGGATTCAGCAGCACATCAAAAAGATCGTCCACCATGATCAAGTGGGCTTCATCCCTGGGATGCAAGGCTGGTTCAACATTCGCAAATCAATAAACGTAATCCAGCATATAAACAGAACCAAAGACAAGAACCACATGATTATCTCAATAGATGCAGAAAAGGCTTTTGACAAAATTCAACAGCCCTTCATGCTAAAAACACTCAATAAATTCGGTACTGATGGAACGTACCTCAAAATAATAAGAGCTATTTATGACAAACCCACAGCCAATATCATACTGAATGGGCAAAAACTGGAAAAATTCCCTTTGAAAACTGGCACAAGACAGGGATGCCCTCTCTCCCCACTCTTATTCAACATAGTGTTGTAAGTTCTGGCTAGGGCAATCAGGCAAGAGAAAGAAATCAAGGGTATTCAGTTAGGAAAAGAAGAAGTCAAATTGTCCCTGTTTGCAGATGACATATTTAGAAAACCCCATTGTCTCAGCCCAAAATCTCCTTAAGCTGAGAAGCAACTTCAGCGAAGTCTCAGGATACAAAATTAATGTGCAAAAATCGCAAGCATTCTTATACACCAGTAACAGACAAGCAGAGAGCCAAATCAGGAATGAACTTCCATTCACAATTGCTTCAAAGAGAATAAAATACCTAGGAATCCAACTTACAAGGGATGTAAAGGACCTCTTCAAGGAGAACTACAAACCACTGCTCAGTGAGATAAAAGAGGACACTAACAAATGGAAGAACATACCATGCTCATGGAAAGGAAGAATCAATATCGTCAAAATGGCCATACTGCCCAAGGTTATTTATAGATTCAATGCCATCGCCATCAAGCTACCAATGAGTTTCTTCACAGAATTGGAAAAAAAGGCTTTAAAGTTCATATGGAACCAAAAAAGAGCCCACATTGCCAAGACAATCCTAAGTCAAAAGAACAAAGCTGGAGGCATCATGCTACCTGACTTCAAACTATACTACAAGGCTACAGTAACCAAAACAGCATGGTACTGGTACCAAAACAGAGATATAGACCAATGGAACAGAACGGAGCCTTCAGAAATAATGCCACACATCTACAACCATCTGATATTTGACAAACCTGAGAAAAACAAGAAATGGGGAAAGGATTCCCTATTTAATAAATGGTGCTGGGAAAATTGGCTAGCCATAAGTAGAAAGCTGAAACTGGATCCTTTCCTTACTCCTTATACGAAGATTAATTCAAGATGGATTAGAGACTTAAATGTTAGACCTAATACCATAAAAACCCTAGAAGAAAACCTAGGTAGTACCATTCAGGACATAGGCATGGGCAAGGACTTCATGTCTAAAACACCAAAAGCAATGGCAGCAAAAGCCAAAATTGACAAATGGGATCTCATTAAACTAAAGAGCTTCTGCACAGCAAAAGAAACTACCATCAGAGTAAACAGGCAACCTACAGGATGGGAGAAAATTTTTGCAATCTACTCATCTGACAAAGGGCTAATATCCAGAATCTACAAAGAACTCAAACAAATTTACAAGAAAAAACAAACAACCCCATCAAAAAGTGGGCAAAGGATATGAACAGACATTTCTCAAAAGAAGACATTCATACAGCCAACAGACACATGAAAAAATGCTCATCATCACTCGCCATCAGAGAAATGCAAATCAAAACCACAATGAGATACCATCTCACACCAGTTAGAATGGCAATCATTAAAAAATCAGGAAACAACAGGTGTTGGAGAGGATGTGGAGAAATGGGAACACTTTTACACTGTTGGTGGGATTGTAAACTAGTTCAACCATTATGGAAAACAGTATGGCGATTCCTCAAGAATCTAGATCTAGATATACCATATGACCCAGCCATCCCACTACTGGGTATATACCCTAAGGAATATAAATCGTGCTGCTATAAAGACACATGCACACATGTGTTTATTGTGGCACTATTCACAATAGCAAAGACTTGGAATCAACCCAAATGTCCATCTGTGACAGACTGGATTAAGAAAATGTGGCACATATACACCATGGAATATTATGCAGCCATAAAAAAAGATGAGTTTCCGTCCTTTGTAGGGACATGAATGCAGCTGGAAACCATCATTCTTAGCAAACTATCACAAGAAGAGAAAACCAAACACCGCATGTTCTCACTCATAGGTGGGAACCGAACAATGAGATCACTTGGACTCGGGAAGGGGAACATCACACATTGGGGCCTATCATGGGGTGGGGGGAGGGGAGAGGGATTGCATTGGGAGTTATACCTGATATAAATGACGAATTGATGGGTGCTGACGAGTTGATGGGTGCAGCACACCAACATGGCACAAGTATACATATGTAACAAACCTGCATGTTATGCACATGTACCCTAGAACTTAAAGTATAATAAAAAATAAAAATAAAAATAAAGCGAATGTAAAAGCATATGCTGATTTGCTCTTTATGAGTGATACAGATTATTAAATTATCATATGTATGCTGAAAAAAAAAAAAAAAAAGAAGATTTGAGATTTGTAGGTTGATGCAATCCCACTTGTCTGTTTTTGCTTTTGTTGCCTGCAAGTTTGGGGTCTGATACGAAAAAAATTGTCCAATCCAATGTCATGTAATTTTTCCCCTGTTTTATTCTAGTAAGTTTAGAGTTTCCAGTCTACGTTTAAATCTGTAATCCATTTTCAGTTGATTTTTGTATATGCTACAAAATAAGGTTCCAATTCTGCATGTGGAAATGCAATTTTCCAATCACTTTTATTGAAGAAACTATCCCTTTCCTATTGTGTATTTTTGGCACCTTTGTCAAAATCAGTTGACCAATGCTAATGAATCACTGAGTTCATTTCTGGACTCTTTATTCTGTTCCGTTGATTGATGAGTCTATTTCTCATTGCCAGTACCAAGCTGTTTTAATTATTTCACAGTATATTTTGAAATTAGGTAGTGTGATACCTCCAGCTTTGTTCTTTTTAAAAACTATGACTAGTATTTTTTGGTTCCATATACATTTTATTTTTATGAAACATGTTATTGGAATTTTGATTAGGTATTGCATTCAATCTGTAAATCACTTTGGGTAGTATGTATGTTTTAGTAATGTTAATTCTTCCAGTCCATGAACATTCCATTTATTTATGTCTTCTTCAATTTATTCTATTAATATTTTATAGTTGTTAATGTACAAGCCTTTCACCTCCTTGGATAAATTTATTCCTAAGTATTTATTCTATTTTGCAGCTATCGTAAATAGGATTGTTTCCTTGAATGTATTTTTAGGTAGTTTGTTGTTGGTGAATAGAAACACTACTGATTTATATGTGTCAATTTTGGATACTGCAACTTTACTATATTTATTTATTTATTTATTTATTCTAACAATTTTTTGGTGGAGTGTGAGGGCATTCTATATATAAAATCATGCCATCAATAAGCAGTGGTGATTCACTTCTTCTTTTCTTATTTAGGTGCCTTTTATTTTTTTCTCTTGACCCATTGCTCTAGGGAGGACCTCCAATACTGTGTGGAATAGAAGTATTAAGAATGCATATCCTTGTCTTATTTCAGGTCTTAGAGAAAAGGCTTTCAAATGTCACCATTGAGTATAATATTACTTATGGGCTTCTCATATATTGCCTTTATTATGTTGAAGTTTATTTTTGCTGTACCTAGTTTGGTAAAAGTTTTTATCATAAAAGAATATATTCAGTTTTATCAAATGTTTTCTGCATTGCATGAAATGATCATATTTAAAAAAAAAACTATTCTGTTAAGATGATATGTCACATTTATTGATTTGTATATATTGAGCCATCCTTGCATCACAATGATAAATCTTACTTGAACATGGTGAGTGATCCTTTAATGTGTTGTTAAATTCAGTTGGCTAGTATTTTTGTGAAAGATTTTTGAATCTATGTTCATCAAGGAAAACAGCCTATATTTTTATTTCCTTGTAATTTCCTTCTCTGGTTGTATATTAGGGTAACGATGGCTTCATGAAAAGAGTTTGAAAGTAATTCCTCCTCTTTGTTTTTTTGGAAAAGTGTTAGAAGTGTTTTATTAGTTTTTCTTTAAATGCTTGGTAGAACTCAGCTATGAAGCCATGAGATCCTGGGCTTTTCATTGATAGAATACTTTTTTTTACTGATTTGATCCCCTTACTCATTATTAGTGTGTTCAGATTTTCTATTTCTTCATGATTCTGTCTTGAATGGTTGTATTAGTCTAGGAATTTAATCATGTTTTCTAGGTTGTCTAATTTGATAACATATAATGGTACATAATAGTCTCTTATGATCCTTTGTATTTCTCTGGTATCAGCTGTAATGTCTCCTCTTTCATTTTTGATTTTATTTATCTGAATAATCTCTCTTTTTTTCAGGCAAGCTAAAGTTTTTCAGTTTTATTTATCTTTTAAAAAACGCAGTTCTTGGTTTTCTTGATCCTTTGTATTGTTTCCCTAGTTTCTAATTCATTTGTTTCTACTCTTGTCTTTATTATTTTCTTCCTTCTTCTAACTTTGAGTTTAGCTTGTTCTTTTACTTTCTGGTTCCTTGAGGGAATGTTATTTTAATTATTTGAGCTGTTTCTTCTTTTTCCAGGTAGGCATATATTGCTATAAAATTTTCTCTTGTAAGTGATTTTGATGTATCCAATAATTTTTGGTATTTTGTGTTTCTGCTATTGTTTGTCTTGAAATATTCTTTAATTTTCATTTTGTTCTCTTCAGGGATCCATTGGTTGTTTAAGAGCATGTTGTTTAATTTCTATATATTCATGAGTTTTCAAAATTTCTAGTTTTATACCATTGTGATCAAAAGATACTTAATATAAATTCAACCTTCTTAAATTTGCTGAGGATTATTTTGTGTCCTAAGCTTTGATCTATCCTGAAGAATGTTTTGTAGGTGCTTAAGAAAAATGTTTATTTTGTTGCTATTGGGTTAAATGATCTGTATATGTATGTCAAATCGATTTGGCCTAGAGTGTTGTTTTATTTTTAATTAATTTTCTGTCGAGTTAATTTTTCTGTTGTTGAAAGTGAGGCTTTGAAGTTCCTTACTATTATTATATTGTAGTCTATTTCTCTTTAGATCCTTTAATATCTGTTTTGTATATTTAGGTGCTTCAATGACAGGTGCATATAGTTTTATAATTATTATATCATCTTGATAAATGACTTATTTACCATTATTTCTCAAAGAATTTTTTTCTACTCATATTTTCTGTATCTTTTAATCAGAATAGGAATGTGAAGCTAGAAATGGAAAAATTATGGTTTAAGTTTTTACATAATTTTAATTAATCTAGTTTTAGATAAGTTTATACACAGACATAAATATTAGGGCATACTGACTATATAAAATTAGAGCAACCAAATATGGACCTGTTATCAAGATTTCAGTTTTTTTCAATTTCTTAAACATGCTAAGCCTGTTAGAAATTCAGACGATTTTGCACTGGCTCTTTTCAATATCTGGAAGGTTTTTGCGCCAGCATTTTTCAGTGTCTTATTTTTATTAGGTCTCTCCACAAATATTTCCTCCTTATGTAAATCAACTCTGAACAGCCTATTAGAAAAACAAACAAACAAACAAACAAGAAAACCTCTGTAGTTATCTAATCTTTTGCTTGTCTTTAGTTTATCTTAAAAATTACATTGCATATCTTTTTTTTTTTTTTTTTTTGAGACGGAGTTTCTTTTTGCCCAGGCTGGACTGCAGTGGCGCAATCTCGGCTCACTGCAACCTCCGCTTCCAGGTTCAAGTGATTCTCCTATCTCAGCCTCCCGGATAGCTGGGATTACACACATCTGCCACCATGTCCAGCTAATTTTTGTATTTTTAGTAAGACGGGATTTCACCATGTTTGCAAGGCTGGTCTCTAACTCCTGACCTCAGGTGATTCACCTGCCTGGGCCGCCCAAAGTGCTGTGATTACAGGTGTCAGCCATCACGTCCTGTCTGTACAGCTATTTAAAACTATGTAACTCTAAAAAATGGGTTCCTGTTACATAAAAAGACAGAATATACATTGATCGTATCATACTCAATTTCAGGAAAGTTTGACTGTGAATTTGATGGCCAACCTTTGATTTGGATATGTTGATAAGACTTCTATTATTTTTCCAATAATTAGAGATAGGAAAAAGAATCACTAAAAGGTAGATGTTAGAAGGAACAAGTCTAGGCAATTCCTTCCCTGCTTTATCTCTCTCAGTTTGAAAAACCAATCAGAGAAGCCTATCATATACAAAAGAAAATCCTGGAAATACGTGAAATACACACTCTGATTTCTGCGTTTTATTTGGGAACCTTAGAATTCTAATGACACTCTTGTCAGCACCATTTGTAATAACCTCTCTGGAATATTTAACACAAGCAAAAAATGTGTTGAGACTATGCACACAGAAACTTGTAAGTCACACTTGGCTGTGCTGTATGGTATCACCAAAAGGCAGTGGTGAAACAGGGCCACGCTGATTAAGGAAGGGAACTTCTCATCTGCATTTTGTTATTTATAGTGTTAATTTTAGTACTTCTTTGTTTAAGCCACTACAACTTTTTTTTTTTTAGTTGTAGGTCACAAAGTCCTAAAAAATGATAACTTCCTTGTTATGAAAGTTACATTTGCTTTGCATTATTCGTCAGTTTACTTGGTTCCTATATCTCTGAATCGTTGAGTAGGAACACAAACACTTCCAAATATCTGCAAGAGTAGCTTTGTATCAGAAATTCAATGTAAAATATTCAGTGTTCTGAGCTCAACTGATTATGGAAAATTGCCTTTTTCTGATGAAGTAATCTGCAATTAGATTTTTGTCACCATGGTGAAAGCAGCTTCCTCCAAATTTGTTTTAAAAGGAAGTTTGTAGTTTGGAAATAATTTTCACTTCTTTTTAGAGAGAAAAATATTTTTGAAAAATTCTTTTTTCTTTCAAAAAGACCCTGATGCTCAAAATGTCTTAAAATATACTTAATTGACTTTTTTTCAAAATTTCCTTTTCCAATTATTGGCCTAAAAAGACATTTTAAAGTCATAAGTAATCTATAATAAAATGAACACAGATCATAATATAAATCACTAGTAAGTACATTTTGTATTAAAATATCAATTTTGCATATTTATACATAAAATGAGTCCTTGAAAAATGAAGTTTTATTGATTAAACCGAACAATAAAATATGATAGATATAAAATATAAACCTTCCCTATAATAAATGTTCACTTTTTTTTGAGATTTTTATCATTTATTTAGCTTGAAATTGTCTGACAGCTTAAGCACCCAAAGAGCTATTGATTTGGCCAAAGATGCAAGGCCACCTAGGAACAGCATCTGGCCTCAGAGACACTTCCCTGCTGTTCCCCTGCTCCTTTCATTACAATGAGTATGCTGAGTCATTCTGAGGGTTACAACCAAGTGAACAATGGATCTGAAAGTAATTGTTATACCTTAAGTTTTAGTCATTTTGCAGCTCAAACATAAGGCAGGGCAGTATACTAAATACTTAACAAATCTAAGAAAAGATTTTCTGAAATTTTTTCTTAGATTTGCATAATAGCTCTGCCTCCCATTGACTTTGAGATTTTAGTATTTAATTAACTTTTGGGTCTTTGTTTTCTCATAATAGACGTTCTATAAAAGGTAGTTATTATTATCTCTGACCACAGTAAATGTATGAAAGAGTTGAAAGACTGGCCTACAATTTCTTATATATGAAAAAAAAAAAAAAAAAAAAAAAAACACTTGTGAAATGTAAAACAGTGAGTTAAGATAAAGGTATTGTGAATATTAAACAAGGACAAGACAAAGATTTTTTAAAGTAGAAGGTGACATTTCAAAAAGAACCACAGACATCATTTGAGTCTTCTGGGTTATATGATACTTGAATCCACAGCACATTAAATATTGGATAACAGTATCCTCAGTATACTGACTATGAGGTATGCGCTAGGCATAAAGTTCAAAGTTAAACCAAATATAATCCTTGTCCTTAATGGAAGTTAGTACAAGTAAATCAGCTAGTATACTGTAATGAAAGAAATAATAGATGTGAAATATGATGCTAAGTGATTAGAGAGGAAAGGTTTGGTTAACATTGTGCTTGTGTGTGTTGGGGATTGGTGGGCACTGAGTATGTGCGACATAGCAAGAGTTAAAGACCAATGAATGAGGAGATAACAGAGGAGTTGCTTGACAAGTGAATTAAAATTTGCTTTTACCCTTATAATTTTATCTTATAACATTTTATACAATCTGTCATTTTATCAGTGTGCAATTGTGGATTTAATGTCTAAATTTCCCACTGAAATGTAAGTTCCATTAAGTTATGTCTCTTTTGCCTACTATTTTTTAAAAATAAATTTTATATTGTATTGATGTTACAAGATATATAACATCATGTTGGATACAAAATAAAATGTGTTTAAATAAAGGGCTTATTATAGTGGAACATATTTAATACATGGATCAATTCACATCGTTACCCATTTTAACCCTGTGGCAAGAGCAGCTATAATCTACTCATTTAGCAAAAATTTTGAGTATGCTGTTATTAGTGATAGTCCTCATGTTGTATATTAGATCTTTTGACTTGTTTATCCTACAGATCTGCTTTGTATTTTTTTATGTATATTTTCTCATTTCATCCCCCCTCGACAACCCCAACCCTGGTAACCACTGTTTTATTCCTTATATTCCATATATTAACATTTTTTAAAGACTCCACAAATGAGATCATGGAATATTTTTCTTTCTGTATCTGACTTATTTCATTTAGCATAACGTCCTCCAGTTTCATCTAAATGGTAGAAAGTCCTCCTTTTTGAAGGCTGAATAATATTTCATTGGATGTGTATATACCAAAGTTTCTTTATCCATTTGTTCATAGATGGACACCTAGGTTGGGTCAAAGTTTATTTGGTTGCAATCAACAGGACCTAACCTTGGTTAACTACAGCAAAATTGGAAGGATGGGGATAGTTCAATGATCCAAAGGAAAGGCTACATAGTAAGGACTAAAATATAAGTGGATTTAGAACCACCCTTTAAACCTAAATATATATAAGAATATTAGAAATTATTTTAAAATAGAGAGATATTATTAGTTTACTTTTAGAAATTATTTTAAAACAGAGAGATATTATTAGTTTACTTTTTATTACAGTGGTAACACTTTGGAACATTGAATTTTAAGTCATTTGATAGTATTTTTAAAAATTATGTTCCTCTGTCAATAATATCTATATTTTAAATCCACTTACGTTTTGAATAAAATAATCATAAAAAGCAACATCATGTTAAATGTGCAACCTATATGGTCTCTAATACAGGGTGTTTAGATGTATGTAACGAAATGAAATAAATGAAGAGCAAATTACTACATAATAGAAAACAGTGATGCCACTGTGATAAATTCAGTTTACAGATAGTAATAATCAATAGTTTAATGAAGCCATTTATTAGCATGCAGCAGAAGAAAAATATTAGATGATGAAATTCGAAACAATAACTTGCCACTTCCCAAATGGATTATAGAAAGGCAAATTATCAAAAATAAAACTTCAATCATCACTGTTGTTTCCTTAAGTGTACAGTTAACAAAGGCACATATATAAAAGAAAAAGGACCAAAAATAATATGTGTAAGAAACAGTTATGAAAATAAAATTTTAATAACAAATAAACCTAAGAGAATTTCCAAAACATGTTACAATAAACACTGTATTACATGAAAGATTTTAAGTCTATATTGAAAATCTGAAACTTGATTACTGAAAAATACATATTCTAAATATTCTAAATGTTGCTATGGCAATAATTTATGTAGAAAACGAAATGCAATAGCATCATAGATACTGTTTGGCTCCAAAGCATAGCTACATATACAAGGGATATTAGCCAGCATAGGGCTTATTGCTGTCATTTCTCTGCTTTTTTTTGGTTTATTTTTATCATCATGACAGGTCATATTTTCATCCCTCTTTTCTTTCCTGTTAATTGTTGATTGAATGCCAGACACAATAATTTCACCTTATTGAGCACTGGACATTTTTACATACTATAAATATTCTTGAGTTTTGTTTTAAAGTGCAATCAGCGTGCCAAGACTGAATAATATTCCATTGTATATGCATACTACATTCTGTTTATTCATTAATCAGTGACATTTTGTTTTCATATCTTAACTATTATAAATAATGCTGCAACGAACATAGGAGTACAGATATCTCTTTGAGGTAGTGATTTCATCTCTATTTGGTATGTATCTGAAACATGGACTGCTGGGTCTTATGTTACTTCTATTTGTAATTACTTTAGGATCTGCCACATTGCTTTCCATATGGCTGTACTGGTCTACATTCCCACCAACACTGTATTAGGCTTCCCTTAACTCCACACTCTAACCAGCATTTATTGTCTCTTGTATTTTTCATAATAAACATCCTTACAGGTACGAAGCGACACTTTGTAGTGGTTTTAATTGGCATTTCCCTGATGATTAGTGATGTCAAGCACCTTTTCATATTATTTTTAGTAGAGACATGGTTTTGCCATGTTGGCCAGGCTGATCTCAAACTCCTGACCTCAGGTGATCTGCCCTCCTGGGCCTCCCAAAGTGCTAGGATTAGAGGTGTAAGCCACCGTGCCCGGCCATTTTTACATATTCATTAGAGAAATGTCTGTTCAGTTCCTTTACCCACTTTTAAATTAGGCTATTTGTTTTTCTACTATTGAGTTGTAATGATTCTTTATAAATTTTGATGCTAACCCCTTATCAGATATATGGCTTACAAATATTTTTTCACAGTCTGTATGTAGTTTGCCTTATTTTGTTTATTTTTGTTTGGTTGTGCAGAAGCTTTCAATTTTGATATAGTCTTATTTGTTTATTTTTGCTCTTGTAGCCTGAGCTTTTTCTTTGATATTTAGAAAGTAATTGCCAAGACCAAATGTTGAGGTGCTTTTCTCCTATGTTTTACTTGAAGACTTACGTGGTTTCATTTTTTACATTTAGGTCTTTTATCCATTTTGAGTTGATTGCTGTGTATGACATGACTTCAATTTCACTCATCTTCATGAAGAAATTTCGGTCTTCCTAGTAAAGACTATCCTTTCCCCATTGTGTCTTTTTGGTGGTCTTGTCAAAAATTAGGTGCATTTATTTCTTGGCTCTCTATTTGGGCTAATTTTTTTCACCTCTGAGGCCATACCTCTCTGAGTTGTCTACTCAATGGTCCATAAATTGCATATTTACTATTCGCATTAAAGTGGTTATAAATTGTTCATTTTGGAGAAATCTGTTCTAGCAGGAAAGTAGCTGGTAGCAGGAGCAGGGTTGAAGTTCTATAACCTTATTGCACTTTATGTCAGAAGGCTTAGTACCTAGGCTACCTCAGATATTATAGAATACAGATTTTTAAAAAATATTACTGCTCATAAGGGTTTATTCCCAGGCTCCAGAGTTTCTGATTTAGTAAGTCTAGAGTGAGATGCAAGCACACACATTTTAAAATTGATCTCTATATGATACTGATGCAGTGGTCTGTGAGTTCCACTGTGAGGAACTCTGATCTGAAAATTGAGATAAACAAGTAAATGGGATTTGAACTGGTATTGATTATAGTTCTATAGAAGTAAATAGAAAAAAAGCCTGTAACTCAAATTCAAGGACAAAGAAAGTTCCATGAGGAGTTAATTTGAAGAATGTTTAAGAGATGGTGAGGCAAAAAGATCAGTGTCTCTAAAGGAAGCAGTAAAGTGACAGAGAGTCCTTAAGGTAAAGTCAAACATAAAATACTTAGACAATGACATGTTTTTAAATATGACTGGATATCTGTACACATTTGTTGATTCAATATTAGATAAAAAGATTGCAAAAAAAGGAGAGAAAAATATCGCAAACTAATCAATATACCGTTAACCCAACACTCACAAGCCATCCAAAGAGGAATGTCCCCTCATAATGTTAATTGTGACCATACTCGTTAATTGATACTTTGATGCACTCTCATTAAATTATTTTATTTTATACATAATGAACAGTTATTTGAAATGTTTTATATGTATGAAATGACTACATTTCTAATTTTCTAGGGTTAAACTGACTTATTTTTCTGGACAGTCATTTATGACAAGTACCTATCTTAGTCCATTTAGTGTTGCTGTAAAGGAATACCAGAGACTGAGTAATTTATTTATAAAAGGTTTATTTGGCTCATGATTCTGATGACTGGAAAGACTGAGGTTGGGCATCTGCAACTGGTGAGGGCTTTGGGCTCTCTCTATTCATGGTGGAAGGCACAGGCGAGCTGGTTTGTGTAGAGATCACATAGTGAGAAAAAAGGAAACAGAGAGGGGGTAGGTCCCAAGCTCTTTTTAACAACCAGCTCATGAGAACTCATCCCTGAGGGACAGCCTTTATCTGTTCATAAGGAATCCACCCCCGTGACTTAAACACCTTCTATAAGGCCCCCTTTCTAACACTGGGAATCAAATTTCAACATGAAGTTAGGAGGGAACAAACATTCAAACCAAAGTAGTAGCACATCATTTAAGGGTTTTACAATATCCTACAGAAATATTTTCCTATCCTTGGGAATATTATCTATATAACTTGGCTTTTTACTTAATCAATTAGAATTCACTAACACTTTTTTATACACAACACACATGGCAGGGAGATTTAAATCCTTAACACCCATAAATGATACTGTATCAGATTTCCTTCCTTCTCCACAAAAATGCTATTTCTAATGCCTGCAGTTGTGATTAGAAGCCATTGTTCAGTAAATTTTGAATTTCATTTGGGAATAAACATAAACATTCTGGAGATAACTGATGATATCATAATACAGGCTGTTTCCAACTTAGACTTTCAGTTATTATTAAATAACATTCTTCATTTAAACCCCAAAGACAAGATATATTGTTGGTCCTTCATTTCTGGCAAAGTAAACCATGGGAAATACAATTTTCTTTATATGCATCGTACTTGAGTTAATGGAGAACAATTGCAAGATCTTACTCCTTGGTGATGTCCAGCTACCACTTTAGCATAGTGTTTCTATTTTAGAAATGAAACGCCCACCCTCCAGACCGCTAGAAATTTTGGCCACTGTGATTTATAATATCAAATTTCATAATTGTTAAAATAATTTTAAATTATTTTTGTGAGACTGCAAGACCTCTCCCAGCATTGTTGATGAGACTGGTGTTCCATCAACTTAACAATGTGCTTAATCAATCTTAATTTTTTTTTCTTTCTATACTGATTACCAAGTTAAGTCTCAGAGAAAGTCTCCCATTAGTGCACAAAGTAGGGCCAGCAAATATTTTCCAATGTGATGACAAGCCTCAAATATTTTAATTTTGGTGTGATTCAAAATTCTGAATTTTATTCTTAAAGCTCCTGTTGACTTATTGAAACTAGTACTGACTAAACTATCATATATAATTTTGTTACTGGCAGTTAAGGGAATGTGTGCAATAAAAAAGCACAAAATTAACCCCAGTTTATGGGTTGCTCTATGAAATCATCTGTTGGGCAGTAAAATCTGACATAATCCACTTGTCATTGTATGCAGAACCTAGACCTCAACAAATTTTTCTAAGACATCCGTAAGCACTTTCTTTTCTAATGATACTTAGCACAGTCCTTTAGCATGATAGTTGTTCACAGAATTTGAAAGGAGTATACTATCATTTGGCTTATCTTTGGGTTGCTTGCATACTTCTGTTTAGACTTATTATATTAACTCATGTGTCCAGTACTAAGCATCTGTGCAACGCATCTGCCTTACAATTCCACTCCCTTTCCATGCCAACCACTCAGTCTGAGTTCTCTCTCCACATTTCCACAAGAACTCATCCATAACTAAATACCCCATATTGGTAGTGTCCCATCGTCTAGGGTCGATTTGCCTGACTGCATCCTAAGACGATTGTAGCAGTCTAATAATCTGTACATATTTTAATATTTTTCTGAAAACATATATCTAATTTATATTAACACTTCTCATTAGTGGACAGTCAGCTTTACCTATGGTATCACAATTTATTCCCACAGTTTTCCACCCAAATTTGACAAACTACAGGCCTTATTTTCAGAGATTTCTAAATCATAGCATGGCTTCCAACCAAGGGGCTTTCATTAATAAATCAAAAAGCTTGTTTTGCCTTGATAGCAAGGGAAGTTATACTTTAATTCATACAATAATATGAGCAGGGAGGTTCTAAGGTCTCCATCGTTAATCCTAAAGAAATTCAAGTAGGTTTTTCATTAAAAAGAAGAATTCCTCCAGACATTTTATATCACATAATCTTAAACATTGAATTTCTCCCTCTTCATTTAAATATTTCTCTGCTATTTCACAAGACATGATAGGTATTTCTGGTCTCAGGGTTTTCTGGTAGAATTTTATGTTGAAAACAGACTCTTTGCATGTCCAGTAAGGAGCTTCCCATTGTCCTTCAACAGTTGTATTGAGTTTCCACAATGGCCTATTTCAAATCTAAAATCCATGTGGTATTTACAAAGTTGTAGTTTGAATCCCTTCCAAATACACCATGCTTCATTTTTTTTAATTACTTACTTTGTATTAATATATTGTAGTTATGCATTTTTGGGGTGCGTGTGATAGTTTGAAACCTGTATACAGCGTGTAATGATCAAATCAGAATAATTGTGATATCACCTCAAATATTTTTCTCTTTTTTGTTTGAGGAACATTACACATTGTCTTTTCCAGCTATTTTGAAATATAAAATAAATGCTTGTTAAGCATTTCCCAATGGTAAAATTGAATACTAGAACTTACTCTAACTACAAATTTTAAAACTTATTTGAGTGCCTAGATCATAAGATCCTAAAAGCAATGTCTCAGTCACATTTGTAAAATATTAAATATTTATGTCCTTTCAGACCTCATTAAAATACAAATTTTATTAAAATACAGGTATCAGGACCTTGTAGAAAGGGCTCAGCATTATCCCTACATGAGAGATGTAATTCACCAGAACCCAAGCTGCTGCTCCATTAGTCTCTGTACTTCTTATTTGTTGTGGGAGAGAAGGGGTCAGTAAAAGATAGTAATCCATTTCTCATATTTGGGAACATAATCTAGCCCATTTTGATTGTTCCACATTTCATGGACGTTGCTGGATGTTGTATTTGGTCTGATTAAATCAGTCATTCTTTAGTTGTCATGAATGACCACTGACCTTACATTTTTCTGTCTTTTTGAGAAACAATTATTATTATATTTTCAAGTTAACGCATCAATTAATTCTATTGATTTTGAAGTGTAAGTACTGCTGTAATACTTTATGATAGCATGCCATTGAATTAAATGTTCATTTGGGAGACCTGTGAAAGTGTACTAAAGTTCACTCCACATAAATGAACATTAAATGTGGCTATATTTAAAACAATACGGATAAGAGGGGCTAGCCAAATCTGTTATGATGACACACCAACAATCCTTGTTAAATGTCTTGCTATATTGGCTTTATCATGTCAACTCCAGGTAAACCTCTCAAGGAAATTGCTTTGTTTGGTCCCTAATCTCCTTCTTGTCATTCTCCATGAACCAACTGCCTTGTATATCTACAAGATGGAGTTTTTAAACAGATAGTGGAAGTCTTTTTTTTAAATCAGAGCAATATTAACTTGTTACCTTCCTAGAATTCTATATCAGTTAATTTTTATTAGAGAAGAATGTCAGGGAAATTCCAAAGGCTTTTAGAGGTCCAATTATAGTCAAGACAAGGGTACATTTAGCTCACATTCAATTTAAAAATTGTAGGTTAATGTATTTTCTTTTTTACATAATGTCCTCATCTCACTCATACTTTAATGTAATGGTGACATAACACAAAGCATATTATCTCCTGTCATGTTTTTTGATTTTCCACCAGGGCATTTATGTACCCTCCACATTGTACCTTTGGGCCTTTCAGAGTGTTCTCTTCATCCCTGCCATGCACGTTGCACACTTACTGTCTATATCTAGTCATCTCTAAAAGTTTCTCATATTTCTTGTAAACATTTCTCTTATATCATTGCCTAAGATCCTGGCCTCTTTTTTCAGGGATTGTGGTAGATCTCTTCCTTTCAGTTGATGATTTTGAGATTCTTTCCCATTTAAGCAAGGAGGAGAATTGAGCCCCTCATCAACTATTTTATGCCTCATTTGTGATTCTCATCACTGAATTTTAATTCAACCAAAATAAATACGTGGAGTATATATTATATCTAAAGTTGAAACTATTTTTCAATCTCTCAGCTACTGTTAATGTGCTACCAGTTCTGCAGTGGCAAACTCATCAATTTTCTCTTTTATTTGTAATTCCGTTTTTCAGTAGTTATGTAAACAATTTCACTTGGTTTTGTTCTTCCTCCTTTTCTTCATCTTCACTTTACTTATACTTTTTAATTGGTAGCAAGTTGTTCAAGGGGAGAAAGTATCAAATTTTTATGCTTATCTAACACATATATGGTAACTACCCTCTGCATATTTTCTTCCCAGCCCCGAAGTCAGGTTACCAATAGCACCAAAGGTAAGAAGATACACAATTTGTATCAATAATATCAAATTATTGATGATCTCTTATTCTCACATTGCTGATCTAGATTTGTCTGTTTCCTTTACATTACTATTGATTTGGAAAGAGTATACTATACCACTTGTTAGTTTGGGAGGGAGTAGAGCAGTTTGGCTTTCTCGGTGTATGTTTGCTAAATTTCCACCTTCACCCACTGCCATCAGTTAATATTATAATCTGCGAGTGTCTCATCACAAAAGTTTGTAGCCACATTGGCTATAGAATTATTTCTTTCATTTAGTAACTATCTAAATTAGTGGTATACTTCTCCAATGATTTATTCTAAAAATCCATGATAGCAGGATGCACTGGTCTTCTAACACTTCTCTTTATATTGTTCTAACATAATGCAGTTTAAATTTAGCTATAATCTTGATATGGCCTCTATCTCCTTGTGGATTCTTTGGGAAAATTAATAGCTATGGATTAGCTTACGGATAAATATCACTTCTTCCAAGATAACATCAACAATAGAAGCATCAGAAGATTTTTTCAAAACTGCAAGGCAGTACTACTTACTTTATTTTGTTTTAGTTTCTATATTTATTCTACCTTCAGGGTTTTTTTGTTTTATTATTATGATTGTTGTTGTTATTTAATTTACAAGTACTGTCACAACAGTAAGGGAATGGTCTAGCTCCTTTTTGCTCTATTTGGTGAATCATGATATATACACTAACAATTTTCAATTATATGTTATACAAATTTATTAAGACTTCTGTAAAATGATTTGCTGGACTTTGAAAAACCTGACAAAAACAAGCAATGGAGAAAGGATTCCCTATTTAATAAATGGTGTTGGGAAAAGTGGCCTGCCATATGCAGAAGATTGAAACTGGACCCCTTGCTTACACCTTATGCAAAAATTAACTCAAGATGGATTAAAGACTTAAAGGTAAGACCTAAAACCATAAAAACCCTAGAAGAAAACCTAGGCGATACCATTCAGGACATAAGCATGAGCAAAGACTTCATGACTAAAACACCAAAAGCAATGACAACAAAAGCCAAAATTGACAAATGGGAACTAATTAAACTAAAGAGCTTCTGCACAGCAAGAGAAACTATCATCAGAGTGAACAGGCAACCTACAGAATGGGAGAAAAATTTTGCTATCCATCCATCTGACAAAGGTCTAATATCCAGAATCGACAAGGAACTTAAACATATGTACAAGAAAAAAACAAACAACCTCATCAAAAAGTGGGCAAAGAATATGAACAGACACTTCTCAAAAGAAGACATTTATGCAGCCAACAGCATGAAAAAAAGCTCATCATGACTGGTGATTAGACAAATGCAAATCGAAACAACAGTGAGATACCATCTCAGGCCAGTTATAATGGCAATCATGAAAAAGTCAGGAAACAACAGATGCTGGAGAGGATGTGGAGAAATAGGAACACTTTTACACTGTTGATGGGAGTGTAAATTAGTTCAACCATTGTAGAAGACAGTGTGGCGATTCCTCAAGGATCTAGAACAAGAAATGCCATTTGACCCAACAGTCCCATTACTGGGTATATACCCAAAGGATTATAAATCATTCTATTATAAAGACACGTGCACATGTATGCTTATTGCAGCACCATTCACAATAGCAAAGACTTGGAACCAACCCCAAAACCCATCAATTATAGACTGAATAAAGAAAATGTGGCACATATACACCATTAAATACTATGCAGCCTTAAAAAATAATGAGTTCATGTCCTTTGCAGGGACATGGATTAAGCTGGAAGCCATAATTGTCAGCAAACTATCACAGGAACAGAAAACCAAACACTGCGTGCTCTCACTCATAAATGGGAGTTGAACAATGAGAACACATGGACACAGGGAGGGGAACATCACACATCAGGGCCTGTTGGAGGGTGGGTGACAAGGGAAGGGATAGCACTAGGAGAAATACCCAATGTAGATGAGGGGTTGATGGGTGCAGCAAACCACTGTGGCACATGTACACCTATGTAACAAACCTGCACGTTCTGCACATGTATTCCAGAACTTAAAGTATAATAAAAAATAATAACAATTTGCTGGGAGGATTTGCCCTTATTTAACTGGGATTGTGTAGGCAGATATTCTGGAATAAAAACATCATATTGCTTTTTTAAATCCCCTTTCATTTTTTTGGCAGAAAGTTCATTAGAAATTTTGGTTCATAGATCTGTAAAAATTCCACTTCTATAACCAATTGGTATCATCATAAATGTTAAATTGTAAAACAAATAAAAAGAAAGAAGGAATGAAGGAAGAAGCAGCAAGGAAGGGAGGGAGGAAGAAAGGAAGGAAGAAAGGAAGGAAGGAAGAAAGGAAGGAAGGGGCATGTTTTACTTAACATCAGTAAAGTAATCTTTATTATTATTATTATTATTTTTTTTTTTTTTTTTTTTTTTTTTTTTTTTT
>NC_045455.1:54845980-54900168 GCF_002776525.5 Piliocolobus tephrosceles
ACAGGCGCCCGCCACCTCGCCCGGCTAGATTTTTGTATTTTTTAGTAGAGACGGGGTTTCACCACGTTAGCCAGGATGGTCTCGATCTCCTGACCTCGTGATCCACCCGTCTCGGCCTCCCAAAGTGCTGGGATTACAGGCTTGAGCCACCGCGCCCGGCCTTAATCTTTATTATTGATTAGTAAAGCATACAATCATAAAGAAAAGCATAGTTCTGGTTGCTGAAAAATCAGACGCAGCTCCCTAAATTTACCATTTTCTTCACTTGGATGCATTTTGAGCACAGAGTCAGACACCTGTCTGGAAAGGAAAATCACTTAGATAAGGATTCTCACAGTTTTAAAAATACCTCGATAGTCACTAGCCACATTTATTTGCTGTTTATTCCCCATACTCACTTCTCTTTCATTTTAACTTTATATGCAACTTTTCTAATGCATTTGATGAGGGTAATTTTATTTTTATGTGTTCTGTAAACCTATGTACTACTGTTTCTGTGTATTTTTAGGTTAGTTGTACTGTGCAATAGATTTCATAATTTGTATTTAGTTTTACCCTAAAATTTTAGAAAATATTCATGTACCTTATGAATATTGATAGTATTCAACCATGTTCTTTGTGAATTTTTTCCTAATCCATTGCTTTAGAAATGGAAAACCAGATTGTTGTCATTCCTCACTACTGCAATCTCTAATAATATATACATTATATAATATATGTGTGTATATTATATATATATATATATATATATATGCCCACATTAGCATGTGTGAGCATGTCTCTGTATGCACAACAAAAAATAAGATTTCTGGATCGTAGTGCTTATATGATCAGTTTGATCAAATATTGCCTGATTGCTTACCAGAATGGCTGCATCAGCTTTGTTTGTTGCCAGTGGTGCATGAAGCTTCCACATTCCATGTCATTGACAACACACGGCATTACCTGTCATTATAATTTTTGGATTCCGATGAATGGAAAGTGAAGAGCAACACTGTTTTAAAATTGCATTAATTAATGTATACATTTGAACACATATTTATGTGTTTGTTACTTTTTGACTTTCTTCTTTTATAAATTGCATTTTCCCTGTTATTCTATTTTAATTATTTCATTTCGTTATTGGTATTTAGGAGTTCCTTATATATTCTAGATATTAGTAATGATTAGATTTTAGATGAACATATTTTCTCTAAATAGGGTATTTATCTGTTAAATCTGTCTGTTAATTCTTAATTTTCATTTTAGTCTTTATGGTTCGTGTTCTTGATGTCTTGTTTAAAAAAATCACACTTCAAAAGAGTTGAATGTGGGTGTTTGTGAACTATTTATCTTATAAATATTATTAAAATTTTAGGAGCTCTTCATTTTCAGCTTGAATTTGGATTGAGATTACAATGAATGTACAAATTTATCCTAGAAAGTTAATGTCTTTATATATTGAAATCATCCAAGCCAATAGCATGCAAAATCTCTCCAAGTCTCCATTTAGTTCCTGTGTGATCCTTTTTAAATTAATTTCTAAAATGTGTTTTTTTTTATTGCAAGTATGTTATTTATATTTTCTAGTAGAGTATTGCTGATTTTGAAAATATATTTGATTTTTTAAATTTGATTTTAGTCATCAATCTTTTTCAATCATTTGCTGATCTTGTTGGTTTTCTTTGTTGAAGAAGGTCAGTGAACCCCAGGACTAAGAGAGAGCCCCAGATACTGGAAAACTGTAATCAACCATCTCTGTTTGTCGATTCTCCAACAGCCTATGTCTATAGGCAAGGACTCAACCATACATCTTTATTTAAAAATCAGAACTGGAAGTATTATACAGTAATCCATCGGCTTAAAAGGTTTGTAGGGACAGAGGTTGGAGAGATGCTTAAATGAGATTTCATCAGGTTCTCTGCACCAAATGCTTTTACTCTGCTCTGAAATTTTTATGCCAACACTGACATTGGATGGTTTGTGCCTATAGCAGAGAAATAAAAACAGAACTTAAAAGATCATATCTTCACTGCTGACCTTGGTGTGTTGTCACTGGCTGCTCATCACTCCATATAAGTCCGGAATATCCTTAGATCTACCTTGCAATTTATCAGCGTTTAATTTTCTATTGATATACATTCTTCCCTCTCTTTTCTGTAGTTTCTAGGGCTGCTATTGAGGGGAAAAGCCAAGAGTTGATGCTAATTTCTCATTTTATCAACAGGAAGACTGCATTTGAACTTTCAACTTATTATTTTTATTTGTATAAACATTTATACTTAGCTAAAATTAAAATTCATTATTGATATAATTACAACAAAGTTTTAGTATAACATTCAATTAAAAGTAAACAAAGTTATCGAAGTTGAAGTATCAGGCAAAATGAAATGAATGAAACCTGTAAAAAGTTATACCAGGTTTTTAATTCTGAAAAAAGCTGCTCCAATCAAAAGTATTATTTAGCTCAGTTATATGTCTCTAATCTTGGATTTGGATTATCCCTTATTTATTTATTTTTACATACATTTATCCTATTTTATTCAACTTTCTGATTTTTTTAATTTTTAAGTTCTTAAGTAATTTTAACCTTTATTTTAGATTCAGGGACATATATGCAGGTTCATTACATAGATATATTGTGTGATGCTGAGGACAGGGGTACAAATGATCCCATCACCTAGGTTGTAAGCATAGCACCCAATAGGTTTTTCAGCACTTGTTTCTGCCACTCTGTCCTTCCTCTAGTAGTCCCCAGTATCTATGTTTTCCATATTTATGTTCATGTAGGATAGTCTATTTTTATCATTCATTTTCAATATTCTTTTAGAACACTGATTTAATTGTATATATCTCTGTGTACTGAGGTTTGAGAGTGGAGCTAGGCAGGTGGAACTGCACAGCATATGTATTAATAACGTAAATCGTAAAAAAAAAAAAAAAAAAAAAAAACATAAATCGTGGCTGCCAACTTGGTGATGAATAAATGTAGAACAGGAAAGGTACATATTTTGAGTATTTTAGAAATTATTAAAGTGTAGTTTTAAACAATTAAGAGTGATAGATCTTACTGCTTGAATCAGTTCCTAGTTCTGCTAGTTATTTAGAAATGATGTGATTCGGATCAACAGAATTAATCTTCCTTTTAGTTTCTCCATTTATAAAAAGGAGATAAGGATAATGCCTATTGTTGTATTATATATATGCTAATGTTATAAAACACCGCAATATAAATGGACTTTTCTAAAACAACTGGCCTGCATTCTTCAATACCTTACCATCACATAAAAATAAAGCTGAGGCATTTTTCTCTATTTAAGGAGACTAAAGACACATGAAAACAAAATGCAATTCATGTTCATTCTTTGGATGCCAGATTTTTTTGATAGCTATAAAGTACAACTTGGGGACACTTGAATTTCATATTGGTTTTATATGAGCTAATAATTGTTTAATTATTAATATTGTATTCACCACAACTGACACCTTAACATTTCCTTTAGTTTAACCAAGCTTTAGACAGGCTTCTTCCTGCCTCCTCTAAACTTCCTTTTACCTTTAGTCCTTAGAAAATCAGGTTGGCATAAGCAAAGAGCTTCCTCTCCTCTCTTTTTTTAGAGTATTTACTTTAGGTAACTTATAATTTAAAAATATTCTTCTGTCTGTTTAAGATGTAAAGCTTTAAAAGCCTGTAGTCAGTTGTTGTAAGCCACAACGTTTTAATTTTATTTTATTGTATTTAAGTTCTGGGATACATGTGTAGGATGTGCAGGTTCATTACACAGGTAAACTGTGCCATGGTAGTTTGTTGCATCTATCAACCCATCCCCCAGGTATTAAGTCCAGCATAAGTTAGCTAGTTTTCCTGATGCTCTCCCTCCCCCATCCCCCGCAGGTGAACCCCAGAGTGTGTTGTTCCCCTCCCTGTGTCCATGTGTTCTCATTGTTTAGCTCCCAGTTAAAGGGGAGAACATGTGGTGTTTGGTTTTCTGTTCTTGCATTAGTTTTCAGAGCATAGTAGCTACCAGCTCCAACCATGTCCCTGCAAAACACATGATTTCATTCCTTTTCATGGCTTTATAGTGTTCCATGGTGTATATGTACCACATTTTCTTTATCCAGTCTAGTAGTGATGGGCATTTGTGTTGATTCCATGTTGTTGATATTGTGAATAGTGCTGCAATGAACATACACAAGCATGTATCTGTATAAAAGAATGATTTATATTCCTTTGGGCATATATGCAGTAATGGGATTGCTGGGTTGTATTAGTCCATTTTCATGCTGCTGATAAAGACATACCCAGACTGAGTAATTTATAAAGGAAAAGAGGTTTAATTAATGGACTCACAGTTCCACATGGATGGGGAGGCCTCACAATCATGGCAGAAGGCAAAAGTCACGTCTTACATAGTGGCAGGCAAGAGAGAAATGAGAACTAAGTGAAAGGGGTTTCCCCTTATAAAACCATCATATCTAATGATACTTCTTCACTATCATGAGAATAGTATGGGGGAAGCCGCCTGAAGGATTCAATTATCTCCCACTTGGTCCCTGCCACAACATGTGGGAATTATGGGAGCAGCAATTCAAGATGAGATTTGGGTGGGGACACAGCCAAACCATATCATGGATCAAATGGTATTTCTGCTTCCAGGATTTTGAAAAATTGCCACATTCTCTTCTACAACAGTTAAACTAATTTACATTTCTGCCATCAGTGTAAAAGCATTCCTATTTCTCCACAGCCTTGCCAGCATCAGTTGTTTCTTGATTTTTTAATAATCGCCATTCTGACTGGCATGTAATGGCACCTCCTGGTGTTTTTGATTTGCATTTCTCTAATGATCAGTGATGTTGAGCTTTTCTTCATACATTTGTTGGGCACATAAATGTCTTCTTTTGAGAATTGCCTGTTCATTACTTTGCCCACTTTTTAATGGGACTGTTTGCTTTTATCTTGTAAATTTGTCTAAGTACTGTGTAGATTCTGGATATTAGATCTTTGCAACATGGATAGGTTACATAATTTTTCTCTCATTCTCTAGGTTGTCTGTTCACTCTGATAATAGTTTCTTTTGCTGTGCAGAAGCCCCTTAGTTTAATTAGATACCACTTGTCAATTTTTGCTTTTCTTGCAATTCGTTTGATGTTGTTGTCATTAAACCTGTGCCCATGCCTATGTCCTGAATGGTATTGCCTAGATTTTATTCTAGAGTTTTACAGTGTTGGGTTTTACATTTAAGAATTTAATCAATCTTGAGTTAATTTTTGTATAATGTATAAGGAAGGGGTCCAGTTTTAATTTTCTGCAAATGGCTAGCCAGCTTTCCCAGCACCATTTATTAAATAGGAAATCCTTTCCCCATTGCTTGTTTCTGTCAGATTTGTCGAAGATTGGATGTTTGTAGCTGTGCAGTCTTATTTCTGAGCTCTCTATTCTGTTCCATTGATCTATATGTCTGTTCTCATATCAGTACCATGCTATTTTGGTTACACTAGCCTTGTAATATAGTTTGAAGTCAGGTAGCATGATGCTTCCAGCTTTGTTGTTTTGCTTAGAATTGTCTTGCATATAGGAGCTCTTTTTTTTGTTCCACATAAAATTTAAAGTAGTTTTTTTTCTAATGCTGTGAAAAATGCCAATGGTAATTTTATGGGAACGTCATTGAATTTATAAATTACTCTGGAAAGTATGGCCATTTTCATGATATTGATTCTTCCTATCTATTAGCATGGAATGTTTTCCCATTTGTTTGTGTCTTGCCTGATTTCCTTGAGCAGTGGTTTATAGTGCTCCTTGAAGAGGTTCTTCACTTCTCTTGTTAGCTGTATTCATTAGTATTCTGTTATCTTAGTAGCAGTTGTGGATGGAAGTTCATTCCTGATTTGGCTCTCTGCATATTTATTGTTGGTGTATAGGAATGCTTGTGATTTTTTCACATTGATTTTGTATCCTGAGACTCTGCGGAAGTTGCTTATGAGCTTAAGAAGCTTTTGGGCTGAGACCATAAGCTTTTGTAGATATACAATCATGTCATCTGAAAACAGAGACAGTTTGACTTCCTCACATTCTATTTGAATACCCTTCAATTCTTTCTCTGGCCTGATTGTTTTGGCCAGAACTTCTAATACTGTGCTTAATAGGAGTGTTAAGAGAGGGCATCTTTGTCTTGTACCAGTTTTTAAAGGGAATGCTTCCAGCTTTTGCCCAATCAGTATGATATTGGCTGTGGGTTTGTCATATATAGCTCTTATTATTTTGAGTTGTGTTCCATCAATACCTAGTTTGTTGAGAGTTTTTAACATGAAGGATTTTGAATTTTATTGAAGGCTTTATTTGTGTGTGTCTATTTAGATAACCATATGGTTTTTATGTTTAGTTTTGTTTATGTGTGATGAATTTCATTTTTTGATTTGCATACTTACATCTCAGGGATAAAGCCAACTTGATTTTGATGTGCTGCTGGATTTGGTTTGCTAATATTTCACTGAGAATTTTTGCATCGATGTTCAGGGACATTGGCCTGAAGTTTTCTTTTTTTGTTGTATCTCTGTAAGGTTTGTGTGTCAGGGTGATGCTGGCCTCATACCACGAGTTATGGGAGAGTCCCTGCTTTTCCATTGGTTTTTAATACTTTCAGAAGAAATGGTACCAGCTCCACTTTTTATCTCTGATAGAATTCAGCTGAAAATCCATCTTGTCCTGGGCTCTTTTTCATTGGTAGGCTACTTATTACGGTCTTAATTTCAGAACATCTTATTTGTCTATTCAGCGATTAAATTTTTCCTGGTTCAGTCTTGCGAAGGTGTATGTTTCTAAGAATTTATATATTTCTTCTTCTAAATTTTCTATTTTATTTGCACAGAGATGTTTATAGTATTCTCTGATAGTTGTTTGTGTTCCTCTAAAGTCAGTGGTGATATCCCCTTTATCATTTTCACTCTATTTTATTTCTCTCTCTTTTCTTCTTTAGAAGTCTAGCTAGTGGTATATCTATCTTATTATTTTGGTCAAAAAACCAGCTTTTTACCTTTTTTTTTTTTTTTTTTTTTTATCTTTGTCTCCTTCAGTTCCACTCTGATCTTGGTTATTTCTTGTTTTCTGCTAGCTTTGGGGTTTGTTTGCTCTTGTTTCTCTAATGCTTTTGTGTAGGATCTGGTTTGCCAAATTAGGATGTAGGTTTGAGATCTTTCTAGCTTTTTGATTAAACCACATTTTTTTTCAGGACCTGGGATCCATTCCTTTGCAATGTAATCATCAAGGAATATAGTGTTCCTATCTCGGAGTCTTTGTAGGAGAGTAGACACCTAATTTTTGTGTGTTTTGCTCCAAGCAGTAAAACCACCTACTATCATGAAGATAAAATAAAGTTGACTTTTACTTTGGTTAAGAATAATCAGGAAACACAGAAGGTCTACCCCAGCTTTTAAAAACCCTGCCATTGCTTCAGTGGAGGTGAATTCAGTCTATGGTCTGATCTCTCTCCAGGATTGAAATAGACATTGAGTATGTTTTTTCTTAACTATTGAGCTTAGACTGGTGAAATTTCTCCTTTGGCAGTATTAATGTTAACTTTTCTGAGTTTGGTAATGTATTATGATATGTAGGGCAATGTTCACGTTATTAAGATATACTCAAGTGTTTAGGAGGTGACACATCAAATAATATCAACTATCCAATTATTTAGCAAAATGTCTCTCTCTCTCTCTCTCTCTGGGCATGTGTATATGCATAAGTAATTGACCAATAGTGAGAGCAAAGTGAGAATGAGAGTGACAGAGAGAGACAGAAGAGAGATGCTGGTGAATAACCAGATGGTGAAATGGAATGAATGGACATGGCCTTATGAGATAGTATATACAACATATTATCACATCTGTTATAGTGATTCTAGGGGCATGGTCCTCTTCATCCCTTAATTATAAGAAAATCTTTGTCTCTATTTAAGACTTGATTTTTTTTTTTTTCTGATGGAAAAAAAGATAAAAAATGCTTGTGTCTAAGCATTATACTCTATGATTGTATTATCTTTAATCTACACCTTGAGGTGATTAATTAACATTTGAAATACATTAACAGAATCAATGTAACAGATGTGCTTTCTTGTACCTATTAAATATCATTATTGAAATCTGTACCAGAGGGCATTTCAATTAACCAGAGAAATATTAAAAATCAGTTTTATTCACGAAATGAATGGTTTCAAGAAAAGTGCGCGGGACACACTGTCTTTGTTTTTATGGGTCTCACAGTTTTATGGAACTCACTTTTGTTGTGAGAATGAGTTACAAGAAACTAGAAAGCTGATCTTTGAATACCTCCTGAGCAGTGCCAGACTCCAATTCCCGTTAGTCCTGTTATTCCCCTACTTCATAGAGAATACTGTCTCCTCACGTAATTTCTGCTTCTGGATAGATAAAGTGTGAGCCTTTCAGTGAACCTATGAAAAACAGGACTAATGCATTTTGGGCAGAATTTACTCTAATATTTGTTTTCATAATTATATTCTACATATTAGTGAAGTTAGAAAATACCTCTGGAGAGTCCACCACTCAAGTTAATTAATATTTACCAAAAGAATTTTGCAATTAAGAACCACTACTAGATTGACTTCAATTAGTCTGCAACATTAGTTTTTAGAACTGTTGTGATGATTTAGAGAGATAATAAATATGTTGCTTATAATACTACCTATTATATTCTAAAATTCAATAAATTTCAGATGTTATTTCACACTAATATTAAACATGTGCTGCTTCTATTTTTTATTTTGAAATTTTTGGTTGAGGCAAGGTCTTGTTTTATTGTCCAGGGTTGTCTTGAACTCCTAGTCTCAAACTATTCTCTACCTCCCAAAGTGCTGAGATTACAGGAGTGAGTCACAACTCCTGGCCAGTATATTTGCAACTTAATAAAAAATGTCGATATTAATTTTTAAAAGTTACAACAGTCCTGCCATAAAATCACGCTTATTCAGTAATACACTTTATCAGGCAGAGTTACTACAGTGAACAGGATTCTCCTAATGGTTCAGATGAAGGGAATATTTACAGATTTGCGAGCAGGCTTATCAGAATATAGAAGAGATGATGAGCTATTTAGAGAAAAGCAACTGCGAGGAGCTATTATAACACTCACGTCTGTATTGTTGAGGGCAGAAAATGGTGTTAGAAAAATCTGAGAAGCGTACTCAGAAATGCTGTAGTACAGGAAAGGAACAACTATTCTCTGACAGGCAGTGCTAAAACATGGAGAGAATGGGAAGGAATGGCTGACCTTCCTCTTTCTCTGATCTCCTGTCAGTAACTTGCACTGTATATATAATAGAAAGCCAGAGAGCAGTGGAGCCCAGATGATATAACCCACAGGCTCAGTCTCCAGGACGTCCGGAAGGCACAGAGAGATGGATAATTTAAGGCAATCAGGAAATAAGCTGTCCACATTCTTTTATTGTCAAATGCAAATTATATAGTGTTAAAAAATTTGCAACAGATGGCAAACTACATAAACCATTCTCCAATATTTTTTGGTTGTTTTAAACTGACACAGATAGAATGAAACACATATGTCTGTCAGTTAATGCTTTGTGAGGCATAGGTTAGTTCAAACCTCAATCTAAACTGCTGAGCACCTCTCCTATCTGTAAACAATGTCTTCATGCACTAAGGCTTTAAATTTCTATGACTATATAAACATCTTCACTGACATGGACTTTTTTTCTTTGGTATCTCATTTTACAGTGTTTGGTATTTCTCGTTTAAAACCAATGACTTCTCATTTGACAGGTGATAAAAATAAATGTTTCGTTTACCACCACATTAAAATAAGTTGACAAAAGTTCTTTATTGTTATTTCCTGTCACTTTTCTTCATCAGGCCTTTTCTTTTTTCTTTCACACTCAGTGTAACAGTAATCAATATGCCCTCAAAATGTATTATGTTTTATGGTTATATTTTCCCCAAATTCAAGCTATGGAAGTTAATATTTTATATAGATCTGCATAGGTTACAGAAAAATAAGTGATAGTGCACTTAGGGAAGGTACATTAACTACAGATAGATATCACATCGCACCAAATGGCACGTCTATTCTGTACTGAATCTTGCTAACTGTATTTTTAGAGAGTGTTTTAAACATTTTAGTGTAATGTACCCATTTGAGTCTAATTGAATGTTAAAAAAGGCAAAGAGAAAAAAATACATGTCTACATTAAAAGGCTGCGATACAGTGTTTTTACTTTAAGGGAGAAAATAAACTTTAGGCATTTAAGAAATCCGTTTTTTTATCACTGAAAATGATCAAAATAGGCATTTAGAAAGTTAATTAAGGAGCATATTCTAAGCATCCATGTGTTAAAAATAGAACACTTTTAACGTTTAGACTTTTGTTGTGGTATTAGTCATGCAACTTGGTTCTTGTTTCCAAATATGGTTTGGCTGTTATGGAATCTTTGCATGTGGATACGAATTTTTGAATCAGCTTTTGAAGTTCTTCAAAAAATTCAACTAGGATTTTGATAGGGATGCATGAATCTATAGATAAGTTTGAGAAAGATTGATGTATTAACAATATCAAGTTTTGCAAACTAACAACAATACATGTCTCTCCAATTATTTTTCTTTTATAACTACATTATTTTGTATTTTTATTGATTTTTTTTAAATTGCAACTTTTATTTCAGCTACAAACGGTACATGGATATATTGCCCCAGGTGGTGAACATAGTACATTATAGGTAGCTTTTAAATCCATGACCCGCCCCCTCCATCCCCCACTAGCAGTCCACAGTGTCTCCTGTTCTCATGTTTATGTCTGTGTGTACTCAAGGTTTAGCTCCTACTTACAAGTAAGAACATGTGGTATTTGGGTTCCTCTTCCTGCATTAACTCTCTTAGGATTATCACCTCCAGGTCCAGTTGCTGCAAATAACATGATTTCTTTCTGTGTGTGTGTGTGTGTGTTTTTTTTTTTTTTTTTTTTTTTGAGATGGAGTCTGGCTCTGTCGCCCAGGCTGGAGTGCAGTGGCCCGGGCTGGGCTCACTGCAAGCTCCGCCTCCCAGGTTCCCTCCATTCTTCTGCCTCAGCCTCTGGAGTAGCTGGGACTACAGGGGCTCGCCACTACACCCTCTAATTTTTTTATATTTTTAGTAGAGACGGGGTTTCGCCTGTGCTAGCCAGGATGATCTCAGTCTCCTGACCTCGAGATCCACCCGCCTCGGCCTCCCAAACTGCTGGGATTACAGGCGTGAGCCACCATGCCAGACCGATTTCATTCTTGTCGTGGCTACATAATATTCCATGGTGTGTATGCACCACATATACTCTGCAGATTATCCTGTCCACCACTGAGGGACACCTATGTTTTCAGTATGGTTAATAGTGTACTGATGAACACATGAGTGCATGTGTCTTTTTGATATAATGGTCTATTTTCTTTTGGGCGTATACCAGTAATCTTTTTGATATAATGGTCTATTTTCTTTTGGGCGTATACCAGTAATCCCAGTACTGGGATTGCTGAGTTGAAGGGTAGTTTGTTTTAAGGTCACTGAGAAATCTCCGAACTGCTTTCCACAGTGCTGGAACTAATTTACATTGTCACCAAAAGTATATGTGTTCTCTTTTCTTTGTAGCCTCACCAGCGGCATCGGTTGTTTTGTGACTTTTAGATAACAGACATTCTGACTGGTGTGAGATGTTATCTCTTTGTGGTTTTAATCAGCATTTCTGGAATGATTAGTGATGATGTACATTTTTCAAATATTTGTTAGCTGCTTGTATGTCTTCTTTTGAAAAGTGTCTGTTCATGCTCTTTGTACATTTTTTAATAGAGTGATTTGGTTTTGGCTTTTTGCTTTGTTAAAATTCCTTGTAGATTCTGGATATTAGAACTTTGTTGGATGCATAGTTCATGAATATTTTCTCCCATTCTGTAGGTTGTCTGGTTCTAATTTTTGCTTTGTTTTGTTTTGAGATGAAATGTCACTCACTCTGTCGCACTGGCTGAGGTGTAGTGGCACAATCTCGGTTCACTGTAACCTCCACCTGCTGGGTTCAAGCAATTCTCCTGCCTCAGCTTCCTAGGTAGCTGGGATCATAGCCTGCTATCATGCCCTGTTAATTTTTGTATTTTTAGTAGAGATGGGGTTTTACCATGTCGGTCAGGCTGGTCTTGAACTCCTGACCTCGAGTGATCTGCCCACCTTGGCCTTCCAAAGTGCTGGGATTACAGGCATGAGCTACTGTGCCAGGCAGAGGTTGTCTGCTTATTCTGTTGATACAGTTTATTTTGCTGTGCAGAACTTAGATCTTTAATTTATTTTAGTAATATTTAGGTTATTTGTAATGTAATTACTTAGTTTAAAATTTATCAACTTGCTATTATTTTCTGTTTGTCCCATCTGTTCCTTTCTCCTCCTTTTCCTCTGCCTCTGCCATTTTTTGATTGACTGATGCTTTTGATTAACTGTTGTCTTCCAGAACGCTCATTAGCTATAACTCTGTTTTTTTTATGTTAGTGTATGCTTTAATGTTCATAGTATACATCTTTAATTTATTATCCTTTTCCTTCATACTGTGATGATCCACTACATTCCTAAAATAAACCTTCAAAATTCTATTCGGTTACCCTACTCCTAGCCCTTGTGTTTTTTTGGTCATACAATATTTAAATACATTACCTTTATTTACATCTAGAAATGTTTAGTTCACATTTTAAATAGAGTAATTAGACTCATTGCAACAAATGGGCCTACATGAACATCAAATAATATATTACTATTAAGGACACTATATTGTTATTATGTTTAATTAAAGTCAATTTTCCTCTAAAGGTAGTTAATAAGAAGAAAAGTCTGATATATTTAATTATGTTGTTACCATTTCTAATATTTGTCCTTCCATTAGGTATATCTGAATATCCATCTGGTGTCATTTTGCTTCTGCGGCAGGCAGTCTTCAAGATTGTCCCATGATCCCCAATTCTTGTTATCTACAACATATGTATTTTCCTCTTATGTTGTACTCCAGCTATATGATGAATCCTGAGCCAGTGCTATGCAGATAACCTAATCATAAATTCTTCATAATATGAAGCTTAGTGAATTAATACATATTTATTGCTTTAAATTACTAAGCATTATATGGATTGTTATGCCACAGTATGTAACTAATAAAGATTTTGATAACTGGAAGTAAAGTGTTGTGATCTAGGAATTGCTTTGAAATGACAGTAGGTATTAGTGAGGGTCTAAAATGACTTGAAGAGAGTGACATAAATGTTATTTTAAAATCTGGACAGAGATAGGCATCTAATTACATTTTTCTGCATATGATTAACCAGTTTTCTTAGTACCATTTACTGAAGAGACTGTCCTTTTCTCAATGTATATTCTTGGTGCTGTTGGTGAAATTACTTGGTTTGTAAAAAAAATGAATTTACTTTTTGGTTCTCTATTCTGTCTTACTGTTTATTTGCCTATTTTTTATTCTAACACCATGCTGTTTTGGTTGGTATAGCTCTGTAGTGTATTTTGAAGTCAGGTAACGTGATGCCTCCAGCTTTGTTCGTTTTGCTCAAGATTCCTTTAACTATTCAGAATCTTTTGTGGTTCCATATAAATTTCAGGATTGTTTTATCTATTACTGTGAAGACCATCATTAATTTTTGGAGATGGATTTCACTGAATCTGTAGATTGTTTAGGGTAGTTTTGGCATTTTCACAATATTAATTTTTCAAGTCAATGCGCATGGAATATCTTTCCATTTTTTGTGTCCTTTTTAATTTTTTTCATCAGTGTTGGGAAAAATAGATAACCATACGCAGAAAAGTAAAACTACACTTCTATCTCACATCATATACAAAAATCAAATCAGAATTAACCAAAGATTTAAATCTAAGACATGAAAGTATAAAACTAATAGAAGAAAACATTGGGCAAATGCTCAAGGACATTGGTCTGGGCAACGATCTTTTGAGTAAGATCTCAAAAGCATAGGCAACAAAAACAAAAATAGACAAATGAGATCACATCAAGCTGAAAAGATTCGACAGACCAAAGGAAATAATCAACGAAGAGACCACCCACAAGAACTGGAGAAAATATTTGCAATTTATTCATCTGACAAAGGATTAATAACCGAATAGATAAGAAACTCAAACAACTCAATAGCAATATTGCGGGATCCTTGGGGTGTTGTTTTTCTGACCAGAAACCTCAGTGGCAGCGGTGTCTTTGCCTGAGTTTCATTCAGGCCCACTGGGCTCATTCAGCCCACTCAGCCTGGCGGGCTGTGCTTGGGTCATACTACAGGCCTGGATTCCATGCCTGCCAAAGGCAAGCCAGGTGTGGAGTGGTGAGGGATATGTGAGCCAGCGAGTGTGCGTTCTGCCCACTGAGCACAGTCAGACATGCTGGCTCCTGCAACGGGATGGGCAGCTCCAAGTACCGGCATGGGCATCGGTCCTCCGTGAGGCTGCAGCTGAACCTGGCACACTGCAAACTGCTTCCACAGCTGCCACAGGGGAACGCAGTGGTGCTCCGGAAGCTTGGAGATTCCAGGACCAGCAAGATCCCAAAGAAGAAGTCACATCCCTGGCTTGGGGAGCTCCCAGGTCTGGGGTCCCCAAAGGATTACAGCTCTTCTCTCCTTCTCTTCACCCACAATGTGATAATAAAGGGTGTGTTTAGCCTTGTTTGTGTCACAGCTTTTACAACCATACCATTCAGCCAGTCCCAAGTCCTTGTCCTGCACGCAGGAAGAATGAGGTATGTGGACAAGCGGAGGGCGAGCAAGGTGAAGATGAGCTTTATTAAGTGATAGAATAGCTCAGAGGAGGCCCTGGAGTAGGTGGCTCCTCTCTGTAGACAGGTCGTCACATGGAGTGTTCAGCTCCCAGCAGACAGGAGGGCCTGGAGTCTGGTAACTCCTCCCTGCAGCTGGTCATCTCAATGTCTGCTCAGTTCTGGCTGAGCCCAGGCTTTTATGGGTCTCAGAGGGCAGGAAGTGCACACTGATTGGTCCATGAGTGGCCATGAGTGGGCCCCAATAAGGCACCACAAGTTCCCACTCCAGTTGTGGGACTGGCAGCCTGGACACCAGAATTCAGGCCCTCCCTGGTCTGAAGATAGGGCCTCACCAGGGACCTGTCCCCTTCTACCCAGGAACCTGACTGCCTTCTGTTGCCGTTCATAGTGCCCAGGCTGTAGGTGCCAAGAGGCACATGCAGGCCAGTGGAGAGCTGCCCTCAGCCCCTGCCATTGGCTTCCCTCCTGTGCTCAGCGGCACTCAAAGTTTGGAGGGAGCTGAGGTGGTAGGGGCTGGCGTGTCAACACTGCCCCAAGCATGTGCACACCTGTCCAGGCTGTGACAGCACCCAGGTTTGGCCCCAACTTTGTTCTGAGATCAGAGCGGGTACTGACAGCAGGGACAAGTCAGGCAGTGGGAGCAAACATTTCCAGGCCTTCAAGCGTGGCGGGGACCTTCCTAAGTCCCCAACAGTGCAGGGATGCCTGGGTCCACAGCTGCAGTTTGGGTAGCTCCAGCTGTGGTGGGGGCGGGGCGGGGACATCAGCGCTCCTTCCTGCTCCATGGCACAGGAGGCCCAGATCTGCCAATTAGGCAGTGGCAACTGGCCCTGGAGAGCAGGGCTCCTGTCTGCTCATGGCCCCCTCAGGTGCACAGGGAGGCCCCGGAGGGTGGGGTTTCTGCCAGCTCCATGCAGCAGGAAACCTGGGTTCACAGTCATGATTTGGGCAGCTGTTGCAGCACCCAGAGACTTCTGCCCTACCAATCTAGAAGTGGGACTTTTATTTGTCCCCATCTCCTGGCTCCACGGAGTGTGCAGCAGTGTGAAGTCCCAATCGCGCCTCCCTGCTACAGCCAGCATGGTGATAGCAGCTGCTCCAGTTGGGCCTCTGCTGCCATCAGCAATAAACCCAAATAATCTGATTAAAAATAGGCAAAGTATCTGAATAGACATTTTTCAAAAGAAGACACACAATAAGCATATGAAAAAATGTTCAACAGGACAGGCGTGGTGGCTCACGCCTGTAATCCTAGCACTTTGGGAGGCCGAGGTGGGTGGATCACCTGAGGCCAGAGGTTTGAGACTAGCCTGGCCAATGTGGTGGAAACCCATCTCTACTAGAAATACAAAAAAAAATTAACCAGATATGGTGGTGGGTGCCTGTAATCCCAGCTACTCGAGAGGCTGAGGCAGGAGAATCACTTTAACCCGGGAGGCAGAGGTTGCAGTGAGCCGAGATCGTACCATTGCACTCCAGCCTGGGCAACAAGAGTTGGCAACTCCATCTCAAAAAAAAAAAAAAAAAAAAAAAAAAAAAGTTAAACATCACTGATTATCAGAGAAATGCAAATCAAAACCACAATGAAATATCTCACTGAAAGTGAAATGACTATAGTAAAAAGGGGAATAACTGATGCTGAAATGGATATGGAGAAGGGAGAACCCTTGTACACTGTTAGTGCTCATGTAAATTACTACAGCCACTACGGAGGTCCTCAAAACATTAAACTTAGAACTACAACATGATCCAGCAATCCCACTACTGTGTATATATCCACAAGAATGGAAATCAGTATATTGAAGAGTTTTATGAACTCCCATGTTTACTGCATCATTATTCACAATAGTCAAAATATAAAATCAACCTAAGTGCCCATCAATGGATGAACGAGGAAAGAAAATGTGATATATATGCACAGTGGAATATTTTTCAGCCACGAAAAAGAATGAAATTCTATCATTTGTAGCAACATAGATGGAACTGGAAGGCACTATTTATTAAGTGAGTTAATCCGGTCACAGAAAGACAAACATCATATATTCTCACTCATATTTAGGAGCTAAGAAAGTGAATAAATGAAAATAGAAAGTAGATTGGTGGTTACCACCTAGCATAAAGAAAAGATAAAAGTTTAAGGTGATAGATATCATAATTACCCTGATTTGATCATTACACTTAATATAAACATGTCAAATTATCACATGTAGCCCAAAATATATGCATTTGTTAAATAAACACTGTGGGGGGTTCCTGTGATGTAGGGGCAGAAAATTAAGCAAGACTGTCATTTGTAGTTACATGGAAGTTAGAATTGCCTTGATAAAATGAGTTTATAAGCTAGGGAGAATTCTAAACAGATTTTCAAAAGAGCCAGTTAATTACTTCCTGTTTCATATTGTAAGATGTGAGAAAATTATTCTGCTGCAAACATGTCCTAACTTTCAAGGAAAAGAAGAATGAAAAGGTAGAACCTGGAGCCCAGATGGCAGAGCTGAGAGCCATGGAGAATTCGTTTGTTTGTTTGTTTGTTTGTTGACGAAATCTCACTCTGTTGGCTAGGCTGGAGTGCACTAGTGTAAGCTTGGCTTACTGAAACCTCTGCCTCCCAGGTTCAAGTGATTCTCCTGCCTCTGCCTCCTGAGTAGCTGGGATCACAGGCGTGCACCCACCACTCCTGGCTAATTTTTTTTAGTAGAGGCGGAGTTTCACCATGTTGGTCAGGCTGGTCTCGAATTCCTGATCTCGTGATCTGCCAGCCTCGGCCTCCCAAAGTGTTGGGATTACAGGCATGAGCCACCTTGACCGGCCTGCCATGGAGAATTTTTCTCAGGCATTGAGAGGTAATCAAGGAACTTCCAGCATTTGCCTGGCAGGATTTCAGAATTGACATGAATGAGGCCTTGCTTTTGCCTTTTATTTTATCCCCTTTTGAATGTGAGGATCTATAGTGGATTTTCTATGCATATCCCATGATTATATTTTGTGTGGGTGAGGGTTGAATAAATTGTTAAATGTCATAGGTTATGAGAAGCTTTAGTTGAGGAGCTGTACTAAATAAAACAAACCCAAGGAGCAAAATCCAGACTTAGACGTAATTCAGAGGACAAGATTCTATATTTTTAGGTGATGTTTTAATGGGATGAGATTTTGTAGGTCTTGAGAAAGTATGCAAATCTTTTGTGAGTTGGAGTTATATTAATCCTTGGGGGCCAAAGGGCTGACTGCGGTAGTTAACCTCAAAGAGGCCCCAGTGATTCCTACCTTCTGTAATCATACCTTTGCGTAGTATCCTACCACGCTATACCAGGGTTTGTATGTGAGACTAATAACATACAGTCTAAGTCATGGATGGCACTTCCAAGGTGAGGTTATAAAAGATTATAGACTTCTGGGCCGGGCGCGGTGGCTCAAGCCTGTAATCCCCAGCACTTTGGGAGGCCGAGACGGGCGGATCACGAGGTCAGGAGATCGAGACCATCCTGGCTAACACGGTGAAACCTCGTCTCTACTAAAAATACAAAAACCAGCCGGGCAAGGTGGCAGGCACCTGTACTCCCAGCTACTCGGGAGGCTGAGGCAGGAGAATGGCGTATATCCGGGAGGCGGAGCTTGCAGTGAGCTGAGATCCCGCCACTGCACTCCAGCCTGGGCGACAGAGAGAGACTCTGCCTCAAAAAAAAAAAAAAAAAAAAAAAAAAGATTATAGACTTCACAATGACTACTGGATCTCTCTCTCTGTTTCTGATCACTTGTTCTGTGGTAACTCAGTCAACATGTCGTTAGGACACTGATGCACCGTTTAGAGAAACCCGTTATGACAAGGAATGGAAACCTCTGGCCAGCAGCCACTAGAGATTGAAGTTTGCTAGCAATCAATTGCCTGACTGTGTTAGCAGATTCTCAAGCCCCAACTGAGTGTTAAAATAACCAAAACCCCAGCATGACTAAATATCTGTGTAAGTCTTTGTGCCAGATCCCCTCAGCTAACCCATTCTTGGAGTCTAAAGTCTCAGAAAGTTTGTGAGATAACAAATCTTTATGGTTTTAAGATGCTATGTTTTGGGGTAATGGTTTATACATGAATAGACATGCAATACATCATCTACCTGAGGAAATTCCTTTAATATTTCTTGTAGTGCAGGTGTGCTGGTGATGAATATTTTCTGATTTTATATTTACAAAAAAAATCTTTATTAACATTTTGAAAGATATCATTAATAAATATAGATATCTTGGTTAACAGCTTTTTTTCCTTTCAGTGTTTTAAAGATGGCTTCTTTTATCTTCTGTATTCTTTTAAATAAGAAGCCTCCTATTATTCTTACCTTTGTTCCTCTACATTTAATGTACTTCTATCTCTGACTGCTGTATTTTTTTTACTTTTAAACACTGAGTTTGAAAAATTTGATTATTATGGTAAGTAACTTCTAAGATGACCTCAACATTCTTTACTTTCTGCTATTTAAGTGCTTGTGTAATTCCCTAGACTTAAATTTGTGAGTTGGACTTTGCTTCAAATCAAATAAATATCAAAAATGTAATGGGATGTCACTTTTATGATTAGGTTACATAAGATGGTGACTTCTATCTTGTTTACAGAATCTCTCTTGTTGGCTTTGATTAAACAAATTGCTATGTTAGACAGTCCCACCTGGCAAGGAACTGAAAATGTCCTCCAGTCAACAAACAGCAAGGAATTTAGCCCTTTTAGATCAACAATCCTTGAGGATATGAATCCTGCAAACAACACCTAAGTGGGCTTGGATCTGGATCCTTCCCCAGTCAATTCTTCAGATGAGACTTAAGCACCAGTTGGTATTTTGATTGAAGCCTTGTGAGACAACCTGAAAAAAAAAACCCAGATAATAAACCAACAGAAACTGTGAAATAATAGATGTGTGTTGCTTTAAGCGTCAAAGTTTTAGGGTAATTTGTTATGGAAAAATAAATATTATAATGTGCATTAATAAATAAACTTTTATTTGTTATTCAAACAAATCATTATAATCATTGTCTATAATGTAGTCTTAAATGGGAGAGGCCTTTGAATTCACTTTCTTTGAATAATCTTTTGCTGAGATATGTTTTCCATGTTGGCAGAAATAATACTTAATGTATAGTAATCTCTTTACTAGTAACAGTCATACGCATTTCCAAATGTATTTGTGAGAATATTTTGAATCAATAAAGTTAATATGGAGAATATTTGGGTTTTAACTACTTGATTGCTCTTTTTAAAAGTTATTACAGTTCAATGAATCTCATATTGTATATTTGCATAGGATTTTCAATTCAGATTTCTGTGTAAAAAATATTGTAAATGAAATGACCCTCCAAAAAATAAATGTGGATTTTGTCTGAAAGCAGACCAAATAAATGTGTTTGGTTATATGGACCTCTAAGAACAATTCCAGGCACCTTTTGAGGATGTGGCTCATTTCTATATATACATATCATAGATTTGTAGCTATACAAGAACATACCATGCACACTAAGATATATAAAAAAAAGTTAAGAATCTTTAAAGTATACCAGGTACTATCCAGCAAAAAGCCTTTTAAAGTGGCTCAGAATGTAATTTTTTAATGTTAGGTTGTGGAAATTAAAAACTGTTTTAGAAATGTCTTTGATAACAAGAGTAGTTCCCAAGATTTGTCTATCAGAAACAGCTGATATTAAGATATCTACATGGTAATTTTTCCTAACTTTAGTTATGTGTCATTTTTTCGTTATGATAATCTTACAGACAGACTCTGAATCACAATTACTCTTTATTAACATTGCCTAGGCTGTTCTATATTCCAACAGCTAATTGTCTTTGTATATAAATATAGGTATACATACACATATACATATATGTGTATATGTATAGTTATACATATAGATATATAGTTATATATCCTTAATTCCTACTATATTGAAGTAATTATTTACCTTTCCCATTGGGGAGTTTGCAATTATTCCTCTTTTACTGGAGTTAGTGGCCAAACGGACTCATTTACCATCTTTGCATAGAAAAATTTCTAATCTGGTTATTTTGGCAATAAGCAAATTTTGCACCTGAAGTCTGGAAATCAAACTCCAATTTAAGATAACTGCCAAATCATAGTAATAACTGAAGTAACTGAAAAACTGATCTAAAAGCTAGCACGGTATATCAGAAGTGTATTACCTCAGCCTGTGAGGCAAGCTGCTCATGAACACTGTGGGTTACATCCTGAAATCATTTTTTGTTTTGAGTTGTCACTCATTTTCAGCTACAAGTTTCCTAGAATTTATGGGGAAGATAATGAGATTGTAATGTGCAGATATATTTGAAAATTATTCAAACATTTAAAAAAGTCTATTGCTTATTGAAAAAAAAGACCCTTACAGTTTTAAGAAGATATTATTTTATAGAAATATATTAAAATTATTTCTTTTTCTCAGAATTTCTTTTATATAAGAAATCTAGTAGTTATATGCTATATAAGGGTACATGTTACTCAAATATTTTGCAAGACTTCTTTGGTGTTCTAGGTTATGATTTATCCAGAAAGAAATCCAGCCCAAGCTTGATCTGCTGAGTGGTGGGTTCTTCAGGGTTCCTATTAAATAGCTGGGCTTGGCCTGGCACAGAGGCTCACGCCTGTAATCCCAGCACTTTGGGCAGCCAAGGCGGGTGGATCAAGAGGTCAGGAAATCGAGACCATCCTCACTAACACTGTGAAATCCCGTCTCTACTAAAAACACACAAAAATTTAGCCAGGCTTGGTGGTGGGCCCCTGTAGTCCCAGTTACTTGGGAGGCTGAGGCAGGAGAATGGCGTGAACCCAGGAGGCGGAGCCTGCAGCGAGCAGAGATCACGCGACTGCACTCCAGCCTGGGCGACAGAGGAGACTCTGTCTAATAATAATAAATAATAATAATAATAATAATAATAATAATAATAATAATAATAATAGTTGGGCTTTAACCAGGGCTTTGTCAAATACTAATGAAAAAGGCCACCTGCAAGTCAACCTCCAGGCCCAATAGGAATCTGGGCAGTTGGATTTTAGTTCTTATTCATGACAATCAGGAAGGAGGAGAAAAAAATTAAAAATATTCATTTTGAAGGATGTAGTTACATATTGAAGAAACCAGAGAAAATTGAAAATTTGGTATGGATTGACAACTGTGGGAAAGGTAACAAAATCTAGTCTAATATTTAACTTGGTACCAACACTTCCTCCCCTACAGAATGGTGCGTAATAAATGATGCATAGTTTTATGTTGAAACATGAAATTTTGCTCTACAGTCACAATTCCACATTTAAATGAAAATAACCTAAAAGAAATTATATTTAAAAATTGTATACATGGTGCACTACAGGATGTATCAATATGCATATAAATAGTAAAATGATTACTATAGTCAAGTAAATGAACCATCACCTTCCAAAGTTACTTTCTTTGTGCTAACAAAACCTAAAATTTTCTCTGTTAGCAAATTTTTAGTATACTATACTTTGTTATTAACTGTAGTAGCCACACTGTACATTTGATATGTGGACTTATTCGTCCTACATAACTGCAAGTTTGTACCCTTTGATGTTCTTCCCTGTATTACCTCCCCATCCCTGCTCCTGGTAACCTCTGTTGTACTCTCCATTATATGTATTCTACTTTTTAAACAAAATCACGTATAATTGATATCATGTGGTATTTTTTTCTGTGTCTTATTACCCTAAGTGTAATTCTGATTACAAAATGATGCTAGTCTTATCAGATTCTGGCTTGATTATTTATGTAGGTGTAGCAATAATGGTAACTTACCAGACTGGGGAATGACTTTGTAAATAACTTGTAAGGTTTTAAACACGTAAGTCTAGGAACACTGTAAACCAAATATCTGACCATGTTTCCCAAAAAAACCTTGTAAAAATTGACTCCATGAAGCAAAGACTAATTGCATAAAAGTGTCTATTCATACCTTATTAAATAAGCATTATTCTCAAGTGTGATATTTCAGGTGAGACCTTGGTTACATGTCTAATATTTATAATCAAATACTGGTTACAAGGAGGACAGATTCTTACAGAACAGATTCTTACATGTCTGTAAGTCTGTAAAACTTACAGACATGTAAGTTTTATTACATGTCTATGTAATAAAACTTAGACATCACCAAGTTCTAGCGGGCTCAGGCAGGGAGAAAAATATAGAATTTGCAAGTGTTTAATTTCTGTTTATAATAACATTAATTGCTAATTTTTTAATAATTTGTAGGAAGCTTAAGGGAAAAGAGAAACAACTTGTTTATTTTTCTGGAAATTCTAAGTTTACCAGAATGGTCTCAAGGTTGTATAAGTGATATCAACTTACAGATTATTTATAGAAGACTGCATCCAAAAATATATGGCATAGTCCTGTTTTGGGGGGTTCCAAGATAGTCCTTACTTCGTTTAAAAACAAAACACTCAGGCTGGTAGTTGAATGCAAGAGTCTTTAGGGAAGAATCAGAAGTAAATAGTAGCATACATTAAGAGTTATTTATTGCTAAACACATCTGAGAATGGTTGTAATAAATGCACTAATCTTGGCTGAACTCTTTATATGCTGGGGTATGGATAGGTTGACTATTAGCTTCTCTAGGCTTGCCTAGGCTAAGACATTTCTGACTATCTAATGGGCGATGTTAGACATATAGAATATAGCCAAGGCAACCAATCATCCTATTGATGGTGGAAGATGCAAAGGCGTGTGGGTGATAACAGATGAGGGTGCAGGAATGGATAAAGCATTAATGCAATCAGTCTATCACAAAGAAAACCGAGTGATTTAATACAAGTAAAGCAAGTAATAATATCTTTATCATTAAATTAATACACTCAGTACAATTTATTTTTTTCTTAAATTGCATGGAAGATGTGAAATTCTTCATAGTTTTCCCCATACTTATTTACCAACTATTTGCTAGTTACCTACAGCTGTTCAATGTGTTTTGGCCGAAAATCGGTAATATATATCCTCAAATAACACACAATTTTTATGGGTTCTTAATGACTAAAATGCATGGTAACATGTTTTTTAGTGTCATAATAATACTATGTGAATTCAGAGAAGGAAGCAATCCAAGCTAACTACTGGGGGATGGATAATGTACAATGCTTCGTTGCAGGTAACATGTTAGCTGAAGCTTGACAGATAAATAGGACTTCAATAGATAGAAATGACAGTGTTTAGCTATTGCAGAAAAAAACAGTGTAAATAAATGAAGGCAATAAACTACAGGACATGTTTTGGAGGAAGTCAATGACTATATGAAACTATACATGTAGGTGAAAGAGTTGGATTAGAGCTGCACTAACTTCATATAAACCTTAAAATTTTCTTTGTAAAGTCTATCATTTTACATGTCCTCTGTATTTTTCTCATAAAATTTGAGGATGAACGAAAACACAGTCTAGTTTTTTTAAAGCTTTAACTGTTAAAATCCCTGAAAAAATTTTTAGTTTACAGTGTTTGTTTTATTCCTTGAGTTGACCTTTATATTTAAAATGTCAAATACAGCATATACCATATCTGCACAATTATTTTAAAAGATTACATGAACCAAAATTTGCATTTCCAAGAAAGACTTAATTGTTAACATTCAAATTGTGTCCAGAGTTGGTTCCCGCTCCTGGGTTGAGGGTCTTGCTGACTTCAAGAATTAAGCCACCGACCTTTGAGTGGTACAGCTCTTAAAGGTGGCACAGACCCAAAGAGTGAGCAGCAGCAAGGTTTGTTGTGAAAAGCGGAAGAACAAACCACAGAAGGAGACCCAAGTGAGTTGCCCTGCTGGCTGGAGTGGTCAGCTTTTATTCCCTTATTTGTCCCCTCCCATGTTTTGTTTCTGTCCTATAAGAATACCCTTTTCTCAACCCTCCCTGCAACTGGCTACTTTGAGAATCCTGCTGATTGGTGCATTTTACAGTGCACTGATTGGTGCGTTTTGTAGAGTGCTGATTGGTGCATTTTACAGAGCGCTATTAGTGCGTTTTACAAACCTCTTGTAAGACAGGAAAGTTCCTGATTGGTGCATTTTACAAACCTCCTGTAAGACAGGAAAGTTCCCCAAGTCCCCACTCCACCCAGGAAGTCCAGCTGGCTTCATCTCTCAATTCCCCCTCTAAACAGCAGACCCCAACCCCTCTTGGGAATTGGGCAATGATTGCTCTAGCTGCTTCCTGCTGGATAGGGGCAAAGAAGGGGCCCTGTAGTTGTAGTGTCCTCCAGAGGGGAACACTCTAGGGTATTTGAAGGGCCAGTGGGTCAGTCCAGGGATCCTCCATAGATGTTGTCAGTTGAGCTCATTGGAGGTTCCATTTGTAAGACCCTGTGTAGCTTGATGGACTCATTCCTGGAGGAAACAAATTTGACAAGGAGGTTAAAAATATAGGACCTGAGGGCAAGTAATAGCAAGATGGCTGTCATGGGACCTAGAAAGGGGAGAAGCCATGTCGCCAAACTCCAGAGGTTGATATGAGAGATTGAGAGGTGTTGTCTAATTTCAGAAGCCTTTTCCTGTAAAAGCCGGGTGGCATCTCATACTATCCCTGACTGGTTAGTGTAAAAATAACACTCTTTCCCTAAGAAGGTGGAAAGTTCTTCTTTCTCAGCAGTGGGGAGGTCTAGGCCTTGGCGGTTTTGGAGAGTCACTGTTGCCAAAGAGTCTATTTGGGATTGTGGAGTAAGGATAGATTTCATTGTTTCTTGCAAACTGTCTGAGAAATCCTTTGAGAGTGTGTGGTAGTAGGATAATGAAGTAGATAAACTGGCTATTCCGGTTCCTGTAGCAGTGGCCATTCCTAACCCTATAAGTAGGGGTAATCGTTTTATGGCCCTGTGCTGACAGACTGGAGCTTTGAGGGGCAATGATAGGGTCTGATTTCCTGGGACTATGTCAATGTTGGGACTTAGGAAGACTAAGGTGCAGGTGCCTGTCCATTTGCTGGGGAGGCAGATACAGGTTGAAGTTCCATATAAGAAAAATATGCCTTGGCTGGGTAGACAGAACTGGTTGTGTATGCTAAAAATGCATGTGAGTTTGTTGTTTTCATTTTTCCATACTCCTAGAGTACTTGCCAAGGTAGCTCTGGTGAGTGGCTGGAAAGGGATGTTGGGAGTAAACTGAGTGGCTCCCTGTGTTTTATTTTCCCATTGGAGAAAAAATTGTTTTGTATCCACTAGGAACTATTCAAGAGAGCAATTGAAAGAGAGGATGAAAAGGCATTCACTAATGGTGGGGTCGCTGCTGCGGGAGGTCCAGGGGTGAATGGTCATGCAGGGCGTATGTTGGCCATTACAAAACCCAGACTGTTTGTTAAGCAGGGAAGAAGTGATGATTCTGGGAGGACCTGAGAAGCGGACAAGCCGTCTGAATGGAGCTGCTTGGGTGACTCGGAAGTTACTATGATCAATTGGGGTTTGAAGTTGTAGGGTGTAAATACACTGATGGGCTAGTAGGTGCCCCAGGGGCAGGTTGCATTGGATGTGGTATTCACTGCTACAAGGCTGTGTGAGGGCTTTTCATTGCTCGTGTAATAGGTGAGGTTAGAAATGTTAAGAGCATTAAAAGATGGATTGTGTGTCCTGTTAGGGTCTTTTTTGTTCTATCAGAGATGGGGAAGTCAGCTAATGATTGCATATTTAGAAGTTGGAAAAGGTTTTATCCTTCATAACAGGGGTGGTAGGTTAAGTTAGTAAAGAAATCCCCTTGACTTAAGCCTATGGGTGAAGTCTAATTGCCAGTCCTCTCCAGGATAGTGCCCTATTCTTTGTTACCCCAGAGGGCACTTACGATGGACCAAAGGATTATTCCTCTGGCATACCTCACAGGCTTTGACTACTTGCCGGATGGTCTGAAGGAGATGTGGTCCTGCAAATAGGGATTTGGCCATTTGATGAGTGTTCTCAATACCCATATGACAAGTTTGGGGGAGGTTCTTTAGTATTTTCCACTGGCTGGCTTTGGGTATGAATACCTTTCCCTCTTCTGTCATTAACTACCCCAAGGGGAGAAAACTATGCCCCCGTGAAAGTCCCCATTCTATTTTGGTCAGGGAGTATTGGGGCTTAATCGCTTGGAGAGGGTTGTTCCGTACCAAGAATCCTTCCATAGGTATTTCTAATGGGAAGTTCCGCCTGGCAACAGTTTTGGTATCAGCATCTGCCCAATAGTTTCCTTCTGCCTTTTTTCCTTCACCTTTGTGATGGCTTTGGCAGTGTAAGACTGCCACCTCCTTGGGTTTTTGCACTGCCTACAGTAACTCCATGATTTACTTGTGGTATTTAATGAGGGGGGTTAGGAATTCCCTTTCTTACCATATTGCAGCTTGAGCATGTAGGATTTGATAAACATGCTTGCTATCTATATACACATTTATTCATTTTTCCTTTCCAATTTCTAAGGCTCCAGTAAGTGTCACTAGTTCTACTAACTGGGCGCTGGTCCCTGGAGGAAGAGACTTACTTTCAAGTACTGTTACATCACTAACTATGGCATAACCTGCTCTTAGTATCCCATTCTCCACAAATGAACTTCCATCAGTATATAGGTTAAGGTCAGGATTAGCTAAGGGGACTTCTAAGAGATCCTCTCAGGTGGCATAAGTCTGGGCTACAATTTGTTGGCAGTCAAGCTCAATTGGTTCCCCATCCTCTGGGAGAAAAGTAGCAATATGCATATTTGAAGCACCAGTCCCTCAAGGAGTAGCGCCTGGTATCTAAGCAGGTGGTTGCCTGATAGCCATAAACTTCCTTTGGCACCTACTATATCATTTACATCATGAGTAGTCCAGACAGTGAGATCCTTTCCTTGTTGTTTTTTTGATAACCTCTGATACTAAGATGGCCACCGCTGCAACTACCCATAAACAGTGAGGCCAGCCTTTTGCTACTACATCAATTTCCTTACTTAGGTACGCCACTGGTTGTGGGGTGTTCCCACGAGTCTGAGTAAGGACTCCAAGAGCTATTCTCACTCTCTCTCTGACGTATAAAGAGGAATTTTGTCCTGTGGGAAGGCTTAAGGCTGCAGCTTGTACTAAAGCCTGCTTTAAGGTTTTGAAGACTGTTTGTGCCTCTCATTCCCATTCTACTAGATGAGTATTTGCCCTCTGAGTCCCCTTGATTAGAGTATAGAGTAACCTGGCCATCTCGCTGTATCCAGGGATCCATAGGTGGGAAAAGCCGGTGATCCCAAGGAACCCCCACAACTGTTTTAATGTCTTAGGAGGAGGATAAACAAGTATAGGCTGAATTCATTCTTTGCTGAGGGCTCTGGTTTCTCTGGCTAAGATTATGCCTAGATATTTGACTTGTTGTAGGCAGAGCTAGGCCTTCAATTTAGATGCCTTATACCCTTGATTAGCTAGAAAGTTCAAGAGATCTAGAGTACCCTGCTGGCATGAGGCTTCTGAATTGGTAACCAAAAGTAAATCATCCACATTCTGAAGGACAAGAGTGCCTGGACTTCAGAAGTGGCCTAGATCTTGGACCAGGGTCTGACCAAACCGATGAGGGCTATCCCTAAACCCTTGAGGCAAGACCATCCACGTAAGTTGGGACGTGTGGTCTGTGGGATCCTCAAAAGCAAAGAGAAACTGGGATTCAGAGTGCAGGGGAATGCAGAAGAAGGCATCCTTGAGGTCCGGAACAGTGAATCATTCTGCTTCCTCTGGTATTTGAGAGAGCAGGGTATAGGGATTGGATACAGCTGGTTATAGAGGAATTACTGCCTCATTGATGAGTCTAAGATCTTGCACTAGTCTCCACTGACCATTCGGTTTTTGTACTCCTAGAATTAGGGTGTTGCAGGGACTGCTGCATTTTCTTACTAAGCCTTGAGCTTTTAAATGTCTAACAATATCGTGTAATCCTTTATGAGCTTCAGGCCTTCAGGGATATTGCCTTTGATAAGGAAAAGTGTGTGGGGGAGTCTTTTAGCCTGATTTAAACTGGGTATGCATTTTTTGCCGATCCAAATTGTCCTTCCAATGCCCAGACTTCAGAGTTGATTCTCTCCTCAAGTAGGGGACAACAAATGGGTAACTTTTCCCCCGTATTCATGTAGATAATAGCTCCAGCTTTGGCTAATATGTCCCTCCCTAATAAGGGTGTGGGACTTTCAGACATAACAAGAAAGGCATACAAAAGGAGCAAAGTCTCCCAATTACAACTGAGAAGGTGGGAGAAATACCTGGTTACAGGCTGTCCCAGGATTCCTCAGATGGTAATGGACCTTGAGGACAGCTGTCCGAGGTAAGACATTAACACTGAGAAAGTCGTGCCAGTGTCCAGGAGGAAGTCAATTTCCTGGCCCTCAATGGTTAAACTTACCTGGGGCTCAGTGAGGGTGATGACATGAGCTGGCACTTGCCATGGGCACCTCAGTCCTGTTGTTGGATCATCTCGTTGGGGGCTTCTGGCCCAGAGAACCTTTGTCCTCTGGAGCAGTGCACCTTCCAGTGATTACCTTGGAATAGTGGACTTGGGCGAGGGAGTGGCTTCTTTCTTGTTGGACAATCTTTTTTTTAAGTGTCCTTTCAAACCACACTGATAACAAGCCCTACTGGGTGATTGGCCTGCTACGTTTTCTGTCCTCTCTGAACCACCTAGGTTTGTTTATCTGAGGGCCATGACTAAGACTGCGGCCTTTCTCTTACCTCGCTTTTCCTTTTCGGCCTGTTCCTCTTGGTCCCTATTATAGAACATGGAGGTTGCCAGATTTAATAATGCCTCCAGATTTTGTTCAGGGCTCAGGGCTCCCTTTTGGAACTTTCTCCTGATATCTGCACTGATTGGGTAATAAACTTATCTTTGTGGATCAATTGACCCTGGCGGGAGTCGGGTGACAGGGAAATATATTTTCTTAAGGCCTCCCATAGCCACTCCAGGAAGGAAGATTTTCTTCCTTTTCCTGAGTTATGGTGGATATCGTTGAATAATTCATGGGCTTTTTCCTAATTCTCCTTAGTCCTTCTAGAACGCAGGCCAATAGATGTTTGAGACTCCAGTCCCCATGATCTGAGTCGAGGTCCCAGTGGGGATCCATACTGGGTACTGCTTGCTGACTTGTTGGGAATTTGTCCTTTTCTTTGGCTGTCATTCTATCATTTATTTGACTAAGATACCAGGTATCTCCAAACTTGGGCTGCAACTAAAGACTCATTCTTTCATTAAAGGCCGGGGTTTGATCTAATAATAGCATGACATCTCTTCAACTGAGGTGGAAGGTTTGCCCTAGACACTGTAGGATATCTACCTATCAGGATCATCTGAAAACTTTCCGAGGTCTACCTTGATCTGTTTTAAATCAGAGAGGGAGAAGGGGACATGTACCTGGGTTGGGCCAAATTCCCCTCCCCCTAGAGCTTGAAGGGAACATAACCAATAGCCTGGGGTTTTTTATGCTCCCATGGATATTTCTTTGCTTGTTTCCTTCTGGGTAGGGGAGATTAGAGGAGGCTTATCATTAATAAGAAGGGAAGCTATAGGGAGTCTAGGATATGAGTGTAAGCTAAGAGGTCCTCCTGTGGGATGTAAATCGCAAGTTTTGCATACTTGTGGATTATCCTTCAATGAAAAGAAAGCTTGGACATAAGGTATTTCACTCCATTTGCCTTCCCTCTTACAGAAAAGGTCAAGCTGCAGGATAGTATTGTAATTTGTACTTCCCTTAGGTGGCCATTTTTCCCCTTTTGAGAGAGAATATTAGGGCCAGATTATAGTGCATAAAAAAGTGAGCCACTTCTTTTTCAGGGTTTCTGAGTCAAATTGGCCCCAATGCTTAGGATGCATTTCAAGGGTAAGCCTGTTGATGCCTGAGTGTTTCCCACTTGAAAGAAAAAACTGCTCATTTTGTTGTTGTTGTTGTTGTTGTTGTTGTTGTTCCCCCTGCCCAAGAACCTGCAGCAGTCCCTGGACCCTGCTGTTCGGAATAGTTGCACTCACTGAAACAGTAGCAGAAACACTGGTTTTCCTCCTAGACCAAAAACAGAACCGAGGAAGTTTGGATTTAGCGGCCCTTGCTAGCGGCCCTTGCCAAAGCATTCTCGAAACCTGCTAGTTAGAGTTTTAAGCATTTTATCCTGTTGGTATTGGGACCTTACCCTTGTCCTATAAAGATATGCCTCAACATGGAGTGGAGGGCCATACCTAGTCTGAGGAGAGATCCTAAAATTCCAGAAAGTCCCCCTACCAATGGGGCTTCAGGTGAAAATTATGTCTTTCCGACTGGTGAGGCTGCGTTCCTAAAAAAGGGAACAGAGTCCCAAAATTTATATGAGAAATCATCCCTATAGGAGAAACTACAGTACCACCAGGGACAGGGAGTGGTTTTTAGAAGTGGGAAGAAGAAGCCTTGAAGAAGAGAGGCAAGAAGGTTTGTCTGACAGGCATTAGAACCCAGGAGGCAAGGGTCAGGATAGATATGATAGATGGGCAAGTCTCACATGGGCGACGTAACTTTGAGAGTTCTGCTCATGGCTGCAGGGTCAACGAACTCTTTATCAGGACCTCGGAGCTGAATGGCTTTTCTCTGTTGACCCTCAGCTCAGCCTGAAAGTGCAGGAAAAACAGAAGCTGGTTCTAGGCAAACAAATGTTCCTGACTCTGAAGAGTTGGGGGTTGTTAGAGAGCCCTTTACCAGAAAACCTGACATCCATGTCTTTATTCTGGTGGCCATGCTAGCTGCTTTTAACTGGCTGATAGGAGCCTGGTGTTAAGCCCCCACATTTTAAGAAAAAATGGGACAGATTAGCAAGCAAAGGGTTCCAGTGGTACTCACCACATGGCACTATCCTGGATAAGACCCCAAGATGTGTCTGGAGTTGGTTCCTGCCAGTGGGTTCGTGGTCTCACTGACTTCAAGAATGAAGCCACAGACCTTTGGGGTGAGTGTTACAGCTCCTAAAGGTGGCATGGACCCAAAGAGTGAGCAGCAGCAAGGGTTATTGTGAAGAACAAAAGAACAAAGCTTCCACAGCATGGAAGGGGAGCCAAGTGGGTTGCTGTTGCTGGCTGGGGTGGCCAGCTTTTATTCCCTTATTTGTCCCCTCTTACGTTCTATTTCTGTCTTATCAGAATGCCCTTTTCTCAATCCTCCCCACAACTGGCTACTTTTAGCATCCTGCTGATTGGTGCATTTTACAGAGCACTGATTGGTGCGTTTTACAGAACGCTGATTGGTGCATTTTACAGAGCATGGATTGATGCATTTTACAAACCTCTTGTAAGACAGGAAAGTTCCTTATTGGTGCATTTTACAAACCTCTTGTAAGACAGGAAAGTTCCCCAAGTCCCCACTCAACCCAGAAAGTCCAACTGGCTTCACCTCGGAAAACCATTTCCTCTAAAATTATGAGCACTGAAAAATCAACAAATAGATAATAAAAAATGTGGGAAATATAGCTTATCTTTTTGTCAAAGGAGTTGAAAACTTTGGCTTGGTATACAAGAACTGACGATGCCAGTAAACCTTCTGAGGATCCTTCAGAAAGTACGAGTGAGATGTAAATTAAAAGTATGAGCATGTTAGAATCAAAGCTTATTTTTCTTGGACTACTGACATAAATATGCCAATATATGCCCTTCAGAAATATGTATTAAAGACAATGGATATCAGCCAGGCTGTGATTATTCTTACTCCAATAGCTTGAAATGCAACTCTCTTAAAGTTATAAAGCTCTTTCAAGGTTTCAGTCTTATTTTGGTGGCCTATTTTCATGTTTGCTGTTGTTATTTTGTTTGAGTTTGTTTATTTTCAGAATCAAAGCAAATAAATATCTTGACCAAGTCCTGGCAGATCTGTGAAATTTTTTAAAAGTCTCAAAATTGATATTGAAAAATATTACAATGTAGGACATGCCTGGCTTCCCATTGACCTTCTACCATGATTGTCAGCTTCTTGAGGCCTCCATAGCCATGCAAAACTGTGAGTCATTTAAACTCCTTTCCTTTATAAATAACCTAGTCTCAGTTATTCTTTATAGCAGTGTGAAAACAGACTAACACAAAACCAAAGTAAAAATTTGCAAATGAGATAATATTAACCTAAAACACTTCTGTACATCAAAGAAAAATCAATATATTGAAAGGAAATCTGAATGGGCAAAAATATTTGAAAGCTATCAACTTAACAAGGGATTAATAACCAGAATATATGAAGAACTCAAACAACTCAATAGCAAAAAAGAAAATAATCCATTAAAAAATGGGGAAGTGGTTTGAATAGACATTTGTTTTAAAAGATATACAAATAGCCAAGAGATATATGAAAAAATACTCAACAGCATCAATTGTCAGGTAAATGTAAATAAGAACCATGATGAGTTCTCATCCTACCCCAGGTGAAATAAATATTATCAAAAAAACAGCAAATAACAAATGCTGGTGAGGACTTGGAGAAAGGCAAACTCTAGGGGAACACTTATATATTATGCCTGTGAGTATAATTAGTGTAGGAACTATGGAAAACAGTATAGCGTTTCCTTAATAAACCAAAAGCAGAATTACCAATCATCCAGCCTTCCCACCACTGGGTATCTGCCAAAAAGAGATGAAATAAGTATATTAAAGACATATCTGCACTCCCATATTTATTGTAGCACCATTCAAAAAGCCAAGGTATGCAATCAACTTACATGTCCATCAGGACATGAATGACTAAAGAAAATGTCGTAAATATATACAAAGGAGTATGATTTACACATAAAGAAGCATGAAATCCTTTCATTTGTCTCATCATGTATGGAACTGGAGAACATTATGTTAATTGAAATAAGCCAGCAGAGATGGACAAATATTGCATGGTCCCACGTACTTGTGAGAGTTAAAAACATGATCTCATGGATATAGTAAATGTAATGGTGGTTACCAAAGATGGCAAAGACGGTGCAGAGGAGGATTGAAGAGGAGTTTGTTAACCAATAAAAAATACATTTATGTAGAAGATATAAGTCCTGTTATTCAATAGCACTATATGGCGTTGATGAATTTTGGATGCATGTCACTTCCAAATCTCATGTCAAAATCTAATCCTCAGTGTGGGAAATAGGTCCTGGCAGGAGGTGTTTGGGTCATGGGAGCAGATCTCTGATGAACAACTTGGCACTAACCTCATGATAATGAATGAGTTCTGGCTCTGAAGTCATGTGAGATCTGTTTTTTTTAAAAGAATGTGGTACCTCCCCACCACTTGCTCCCGTTTTTGCCGTATAATATGCCTGCTCCCCTTTTGCCCTCCACCATAAATGGAAGCTTCCTGAGGCCCTCAACAGGAGCAGACACTGGCATCACGTGTCCCACACAGACTGCAGAATAGTGAGCCAATTAAATGCCTTTTTTTAAAAAAAGTAAAAAACTCAGGTATTTCTTTATAACAATACAAAAATGACCTATTACAGAAAATTGGTACTGAGGAGTGGGGCCTCATTATATAAAGCTGAAAATGTGGAAGTGGCTTGGAACTGAGTAACAGGACAGAGATTAGAAGAGTTTGGAAGGCTCGGAAAAAGACTAGAAGGTAGGGGAAAGTTTGGAACTTTTAGAGACTGGTTAAATAGTTGTGGCCAAAATGTTGATAGAAATATAGCTAGTGAAGGCCAGGCTGATGATGTCTCAGATGAAAATAAGCAACTTATTGGGAACTGGAGTAAAGGTCATCCTTGTTACACCCTAGCAAGGAGCTTGGCTACATTTTCCAAATGTCCTAGAGATCTGTGGAAGGTTGAACTTAAGAGGAATGACTTACAATATCAGGCAGAATAAATTTCTTGAGGGCAAAACTTTCAAGAAGCGCTGTTACTGCTTCTAACACCCTGCAATCAGGTATAGGAGCAAAGAAATGACTTCAAGTTGGAACTTATATTTAAAAGAGAATTAGACCATAAGAGTTTAAAAATTTTGCAGTCTAGTCATGTGACAAAGAAAGGTAAAGCATTTTCAGGAGATAATACAAGTGGGTTGTCCAGCAATAATTTGCTAAAGAGATTTTCATGACTAAAAGGGAGCCGAGTGTTAATAAATATTGTCCTATTTATAAAATGGGGAAAAGGCATCAAAGTCATTTCAACGTTCTTTGAAGAAGTCTACCCCATCTCAGGTCCAGATGCCTAGGACAAAATAATGAGGCAGGGACCAGGCCTGGGGCCCTGTTTTGCCCTGCTAAGCCTTAGGACACTGCTCCCTGTATCTACCACTGTTCCACCTCTGGCCATGCTCAAATGGCTCCACGTACCTTTGGATGCTGCTCAACAGGGTCCAAACTATAAGCCTGATGACACGTAGAAAAGCCTGGATGCCCAGGCAGAAGCCTACCACAGAAGTGAAGGCCCCACAGAGAAACTCTCCTAGGGGAACGACAAGAGGAAATGTGGAGTTGGAGACCCCACAGAGAGTCTCCATGAGAACACTGCCTAATGGCGCTATGGGAAGGAGACCACTGCCCTCCTGACCCCAGAATGGTATTTCCAGTGGCAGATTGCACCCTTTGCCTGGAAAAACCACAAGCACTCAACTCCTACTTATGACAGCAGCTGCAAGGGCTGCACCCTGCAACACCACAGGGGCAGGATTTCCAAGGCCTTGGGAGCCCCACCCACTGGACCAGTGTGACCTGAATATAAGATATGGAGTCAAATGAACTTGTTTTGGAGCTTTAAGATTTATTGACTTCCCTGCTGAATTTCAGACTTGTTTGTGGTCTGTTGTCCAATTTCTTCCTTTTTGTATGGGAATGTATACCCAAGGCATGTATCATTATTGTATGTTGGGAATAAATAACTTGTTTTTCATCTTTCAGGCTCATAGGTGAAAGGAATGTGACTTGCAACTAGGTAAGACTTTGGACTTTGGGGATCTTGAGTGGATGTTGAAAAGATTTGACATTTTGGGGGACTATTGGGAAGGGATGATTTTATTTTTCAATATGAAAAGGGCATGAAATTTCAGGGGCCAGGGGCAGAATGACAGGATTTGTATGTTTGTTTCCCCCAAATTTCATGTTAAAATATAACTCCCACTGTTGCAGATGGGGCCTGGGTCTTGGGGGCAGATCCCTCATGAATAGCTTGGTGCTGTGCTTGTGGTAAACAGTGAGTTCTTGCTCCAAGTTGACATGAGATCTGATTGTTTATGAGTGTGGCACTTCTCCCCTCTCTCTTTTGTTCCTGCTCTTATGTGATGCACTTGCTCCCCCTTCGCATTCTGCCATGATTAGTAGCTTCCTGAGGCCCTCAGCAGCAACAGAAGCCAGCACCTTGCTCCCTGTGCAGCCTGTGGAACCATGAACCAAATAAACCTCTTTTCTTTATAAATTACTCAATCTCAGATATTTTTTTATAGCAATGCAGGAAGGGCCCAAAACAGGTGACTATAGTTAACAATACATAATAACAATATTATGTATTACAAAATAGCTAAAAGAGATTTAGAATGTTACTAACAGAAAGAAATAATAAATTTTTGAGGTGATGAATATCACAATTACCCAGATTTGATCATTACACATTTTATGCTTGTATCAAAATATCACATGCAGCCCATAAATATGTACAATAACTATATATCCATAAACATTAAACATAAAAATAGAAAATGACAAAAAAGATCGAGTGTGTAAATAAACTACATTCTACAAAGATTCACCTTAATGATTGTTTTGCTTCAAGCATCCACACTATCTACAGTTACACATACACACACACACACAAATAAGGCATTCAGTTTGAAATATAAAAATATTAAACTGGCTGGGGGTGGTGGCTCACACTTGTAATCCCAGCACTTTGGGAGGCCAAGGTGGGCGGATCACCTGAAGTCTGGAGTTTGAGACCAGTCTGGCCAATATGGTGAAACCCCATCTCTACTAAAAATACAAAAATTAGCTGGGCATGGTGGCATGCACCTATAATCCCAGCGACTCAGGAGACTGAGGCAGGAGACTCATTTGAATCCAGGAGGTGGAGGTTGAAGTGAGCCGAGATTTCACCACTGCACTCCAATCTGACTTCATTCCAGCTTGGGCAAAAAGAGCAAAACTCCATCTCTAAATAATAAACAAACAACTTTATGATAAGTTTTGAATAATAAATATCACCTACAGATAATTTTATGTTTCAAATGATATTGAAATACAGGGATTTAAGCCCTGTTAAACAGTATTTTTTATGTAAGTACCTAACATTTATTATGTTAAGATATATTGAGAGTCTGTAAGTTGCAATATGTTATCAGAAATCTTTTACTTTCTTGTGAGTATTATATTACATCTAGCAGAAAAATAATATACTATATAATGACATTTTGTAAAAGTAAACCTTTGTGAGTGTCTGATTTATCTCCCCCATATTTATATTTTTAATCTTGCAAGATAATTCTCTTTGATGATATTATTGGAGGTAAGCACTAGCAAAACATATTCTAGAAGAGGAACACAAAACCCATAAAAATAGACACATCACTGTAATTAAATTTTTAATGCAGAAATGTTAACTGACATTTTAGGGAAGCAATGATAGGGATTTCAAAAAATATACTAACCCAACCCATACTTGTATTAATTATTTTTCAAATTTCTTCCTTTACTTAAAAGATGTGGTAAGAGAAGGGATAAAGTCTCTTCTCTCTACTCTTTCTAATTCCTGAAGGCTACAGAATATATGGAGGATCTAATATCTTAGGAGGAAAAACAGAATTTAAAAATTGGTCCTTAATTTACTATTAATATTTTCATCAAGAGCAATGACTTGGACTGTGTGGTTTTTGATCCCCAGGGGATTTTTGCAATTTCTGGTGAGGTTTCTTATTGTTTGTTACAACTGGAGAGGGGGAGCTGCTGGTAATCTTACATACATTATTTAGTGGGAACAGGATAGAGATATGGCTAAATATCCTATAATTTGCAGGACAGTTCTTATGACAAAGAATTATCCAGCCCAAAATGTCAATGTTGAGAAACCTTGATCTAGAGTTAAAATTTCAATCAATATAATGCATAAAAGACAATATGCTCGAATTCAACTACAATTATATATTTATGCTCAGATTAGTTATAATCTTGATTGTAACTAGTGTAGTGGTATTAGGATTGTCTTAGATTATATGTGTTGCCATATGGAAATATCTGAGGCCAGGTAATATTTATAGAATAGATTTTTATTTAGCTCAGGATTCAGCATGCTGTTCAAAAAGCATCACATCAGCATCTGCATCTGATGAGAACTTCAATCTGCTTCCACTCCAGGCAGAAAGTGAAAGGGAGCAAGCATGTGCAGAGATCACATGGTAGGAGAGCAAGCAAGGGATATGGGAGGGAGGTGTCGGGCTCTTTTTGACAACCACCTCTCAAGTGAACTAACAGAATGAGGGCTCACTCACCATCCCCTTCCTCATGGAGGGCATCACTCTATTCATGAGGAATCTGCCCCCATAACCCCAACACCTTCCATTAGGCCCCACATCCAACATTGGGGATCAAATTTTAACATAAAATTTAGATGACAAATATCCAAACTATAGCAATGATACAGCAAATAAGGCATCAAGATGATCTGATGCTCTTGATCCCTGGAATCACAGAAATGTCATTAGAGAAAGCTTGTAAAATGCCCATGTAAGACTTCAAAATAATTTTAATCAATGAAATTGTATGTAATTCTTCACTGATAAGAAAAGCCTACTGCAGAGAACAAAGCATGTTTTTTAGCTTGATGCTATGAAACAATTGAAGTATACATATGTCCTCCCAATGAGAAAGATCTTAGCCTGAATTTATATTCATTTTTATTTGGTCTGTTCTGCCACAATGTGTGCACATAATACAGTATATATAAATCATAAATAAAGAAAGGTATCAGTATATAATGTACTTGTGTTACTTTGTATGCGATTTTACTTCCTATACTAGGTAAGTCAGAATGGTGGGACAAGGGGAAAAACACAAACTTAAGCTTGGCTGCCGGCACTGACAGTAGGAGTTCTTACAATTGTGCTTAGGAAATTGAAAACTAAGCATCAGATCTTACAACTCTCTACCCAGATTAGAGTACCGTTAGCCTTATCAGTCTCTCACATCCTGGCTTACAACTCTCTCCATCCTAATGGCACACCCACAGACAAATAATTTTTATTCCATCTGTGTGGTCTCAATATCTACCAGCACTGTAGCAATGACAGCTATGTAACATTTTCACTCTATTGTTTTGTTTATTTTAAATATTCATTATGACAATCTCTGCCCAACCTGAGTTGCCAGCTCAGACAGCTCAAGTTATCACCTATAGTACAAACTAATGTTCTTGTTAGTGCTATGAAAAATTTTTAGAAATGCTTGTATTGGATTATGGCTGAAATGAGTTTATTGCCAAAAAGTAATTCTGATTTTATGCATCAGTTTTCTTAGTGCAATTAAATTAAGACAAGTTTGGAGAAGTGGATACATTCCATGTATTCTAATTAAACTGTGTTTTGAGTATGCTAGTTTCAGATGCACTTTCTTGACTGTCGTAAAATTATCAAGAAAATGATAACCTGTCAACCTTCTGGAAACCAGCCAATGGGATTTAATCTGGTGATGTATGTCATTGTTATCTCATAAATCCTATCACAAGCATCCAAACACATTTGAACTCATGAGGATGGTATGCTTTTCAAAGGAAATCATAAATATCATTTCATAAATGTCATATTTCTTTATATTGACCAGTATATTTTATTATTTTGCTGATAAGAACTTTTTTACAGATTTAGGTATCATGAAATCACAGTTTTACTTGATATTGGTATAAATGTCATATTAATTTAAGTCAGGAACAACATGTATAAATTGTTGCCACTAAGGTAAACTTCATAATCTGAAAGTGAAAAGAAATGGGGACAGAAGCAGAGGAAAACATGTAGGGAAATGAATTTTACTAAAATAACTAATTTTTATTTCACCTTAAAATAAAAATATCCTTAGCGCTTATCATTCCAGTGCTTCTGTTAATTTTAGCCCCATCCATATTGACAAATATAATATCAGCTGATAAAAATAACCTTAGTAGGTTATTTTTCAACCATATGTTATCAAATGAGCCTGTTGCAACATTAGGACTCCACTGCAGTGCATGATACTATGGCTGTTGATATTTCTACTGGAAGAAGTACAGTATGACAGCATTTCAGTGCTTCTTTGAAGAAGTGTTCATCTGCTATATTCTGGGGTTTTATCTTTTTCAGTTGAGGCAGAGCATTAAGGATTTAATCATTACAGTTATTTCTTTTTTTCAAGATCTTACTACTTTCCAGCAAAAGTTATAGAGAAAAATAAAACACTATGCTAAATGAATTTATTAGCCATTTTTATGCATTGGAAATCATTTTTTCTCCACAAATTTGAACTAAGACTGAAAATCATTCACTATACATCTATCAATTTAATCATACAGTCAACCCTTCCTTCTTTTGGAGGCTACTGAGAATTACAAATGTTATTTGTCAGAGAAACAATATTCTTTTTTTTTTTGAGTGGCACAATCTTGGCTTGCTGAAACTTCTGCCTTCCAGATTCAAGTGATTCTCCTATCTCAATCTCATGAGTAGCTGGGACTACAGTTGTGCACCACCATGCCTGGCTACTTTTTTGTATTTTTAGGAGGGATTGGGTTTCACCATGTTGGCCAAGCTGGTGGCAAACTCCTGACTTCAAGCGATCTGCCCGCCTTATGCTCCCAAAGTGCTGGGGTTACGGGCATGAACCACAATGCCCAGCTGAGAAACAATTCTCTAAACTTGATTTTATTTCATAGAAATCCTTAAATTTGACAAGGGAAAATATACTTTATGTGTTAATTGCTTGATTCACTTTTGTTTTACCTTGAGATTCATAATTACTCTTAAATTGTTGAAATTAAGAATGGTGGAATCTCTGATAATGTCAGATCTTATAACTTTTAAAAGCACAATACCAGAAAATAGAAGTAAAACCATTTTTAGTGAGTAAAAGAAGGAAATTGACATTTTAAGCAACAAAAAAGTGAATTGATAGTTTTGCAAAGTCAGTATTGTGTTTAATATATAAGTAAAAACAAGTTAAATTGTTTGTAGCATGTTAACATGCACTTAGAAGAAATATAATAGTTTACTAGATGTTGCATTTCTAAGATAGAAAATAATTCAGCCATGGAAAATATGCTCACACGTGTGTATGTTAATAGTTTTGTTTCCGTGTCGTTGCTGTATATTTTGAATATCACCTCTGTCTGGGAATAGCTGTGTTCCGTGTTTTATAGATTGTTATGCTCAGGAATTTACTTCTAAAGTCAGAGTCATCCATATTAAAACAATAAATTTAAAGGGTTACAATTAGATACTAGAATGAAAGTAAATCACACTGGTCCAAAATATGTATGTGTGAACCCCAAATATCTGAGACAAGTTTCAGTCAATTTAGAAAATTCATTTTGCCAAGGTTAAGAATATGCTCGTGACACAGCCTCAGGAAGCTCTGAGACATATGCCTAAGGTGGGTGGGGTACAATTTGCTCTTATACATTTTAGGGAGACTTGAAACATGAGACATCCATCAATATGTGTAAAATGAACATAGGTTCAATCTGGTAAGGCGTGACAATTTGAAAGTGGTGGCTTCTGGGTTAGAAGAAGAGACAAAAGATTGCATTCTTTTAAGTCCTTGATCAGCCTCCCACTGAATATACAATTTAGTCTGGCTCAGTGAATCTGCGTTTTTACATAAACAATAGGGGAGTGGAAGCAATACAATATTCTTTTGTCTTGAGAGAGCCACAGAGGAATGACTTTGAATAAAATGGGAGGTACTATTGCATTCAGTCCCCAGCTTGACTTTTCCCTTTAGCTTGGTGATTTGGGATACTAAGATTTATTTTCCTTTCACATTTCCCTCCTTTTCTTTTTAAAAATCTTTCAGACAAAGCATTGTAGAAGAAAATGAGTCACTGGTCTCAGGTTTTAACTAATCTCTCATGGCTAGGATGATTTATTCCTAGATGGGCAGGTCCTACTGCCCATAATGAGGAAAGGTCATTTTCAGCTGATTGTGAAGTCTCACGTTCTTTTTTAAGACAGAGTCTCGCTTTGTCACCCAGGCTGGAGTTCAGTGAGGTGATCTCAGCTCACTGCAAGCTCCACCTCCCGGGTTCACGCCATTCTCCTGCTTCAGCCTCCTGAGTAGCTGGGACTATAGGCACCCGCCACCACGCCCGACTAATTTTTTGTATTTTTAGCAGAGATGGGGTTTGACCATGTTAGCCAGGATGGTCTCGATATTCTGACCTCGTGATCTGCCCGCCTTGGCCACCCAAGAAGCCTCATGTTCTATGAAGAGAAAATAGGGACAGGAAAAAAGAAAACAACAACAAATGAAAAAAAAGAACAATCCTGGAAAATCAATATATAGGCTGTATTACTCTGAAGTCCACACACACACAACAGTAGGCAGGTATGGAGGTGGCTTATGTATGTAAATAGGTTGCTGTTATTTCCTTTTGAAGTTTAAGTTGTTTAGCTTCAATTTGCAAGGCTTTAAGAAAGTACAGCTTAGTTTTCAGTGATTTCAAATTAGGAAAAATGGGGGAAAAGGGGAAAAGAAAGAAGGAAAAAGTGCAAACATTATTTTGGAGACTGGTAGCCAGGAAAAATTTTAGGATTCAGTCCAAATTGTAGAGAATAATAAAAATTGAAAAACATTAGGCAAGACTAAAAACTAACAACAGATGTAATATAGCTTACTTTGAAATGTAATTTTTCTCTCTCTAGTCTCCCATTTTTATTAAAAACAAATGATAATAGGACTGATGTGTTTGCAAAAATAGCTTTGGTCTTATATGTGGCCTGATTATCTGTATAAAGTGCAGCAAGAGTAATTATTTTTTATGTAGGCTTTTAAAATTGGCTTTGATGGAATTCTATTCCATAAGGAATCTCAGATAAGGCTTTTTTTTTTTTTTTTTTTTAATCCAAACCTATCCATGGTTACCTATGAATAAATTTCTTTTCTTTTGATATCCCAAGAAAACATGGAGCCTGTTAGAAAGGGACATTCATAGAGGATTTTTCTTAGCCCCTTTGTGGGACCCACAGAAGGAAATGCTCTGTCTATTCAGTTCAGTGGGCTGTGCCTGAAGGTAAGCCTCCCCTGTGTATTTGGCAGCTGCCACAACTGTGCACTCAGGCCCTAGTGGGAGGGAGCATATGAATGAGTGAGTGTGGGGTCCAGCTGGCTGCTATGAGTGCCACACAGGAGAAGGCTGCATGTGGGCCCTGCAGCCTGACCAGGAGTGTTGCCCCAAGGTGAATGTGTGGCACCCATGCAAGGGTTCTCTTGACCATAAAACCCAAGAGTGGGTGCTACAGTGTGCTAATTAGCTCTTTTAGTTCTGTTGTTCAGAGTATGACAGATGGCGGCATGTTACCAGCTCAGTCAGCCCCTTGCTTTGCTCTGGCCCACAACTCCAGGACTAGCTCAGCCTCACTGCTGCTTCTGTTATATGGGGCAGTTGCCTCTGCTGGCAAGGGCAGAGGGCCACAGTGTTATAGCCTTTCTAAGTACCTGTGTACAGTGGGTCCCGAGCTCATGTCACACACCTAAGAAGAGTGAGGTCATGCTGACAATTTGAGGGTGATGAGGGTGAATAATTTTACTAAGCGACAAAACAGCTTTCATCAGAGAAGGAATGGGGAGGTGGTCTCTCACCCAAAGTCGTGTCATCTCCCCCAGTGTTGCTGAGTCTGGGGATTTTATAGGCACAGGATTGGGGAGGGGTAGGCCATAGGTAGTATTGGAGAAGGCAACATTTGATTGTTTAAAAAGCAATATTCAGAAAGAACCAATAAGGAAAGGGTGGACAAACAGCAACAGAAGTTCTCACTGTGGGTCATGGGTTTCATCCAGAACCAGCACTCCAGGGGGTTTTGGCTTGAAAGTGGGGTTTCACCAGGGACCACACCATCTGCCTAGTCATTTGACTGTCTCCAGTCACTATCAACATTCTTTACTTATTATAGGTCAGAAGACTTGTACAGGGACTGTGCAGCCAAGGTATGAGACCAGTTTTCTCCAGGAGCTCTTATTGGCTAAGTCAAGCTTGATTCCTTAAAGGAAAACATGCCATTTAAGTCAAAGCCTTGGTAAAACAATCAGTTTCTCCAATTGTGTCCTGTTGCAAAAAAAAAAAAAAAAAAAAAAAAATCCTATTGCACTTATGCAAATAACTACATTGCCATAAGTTAAGAATACTCAAAAATATTTTCCAAATTCTGCAGAAATTCGGTGGAGAGAAATATGCTCCAAATTTTATTATTTTATTCACAGGGGTATACATTACTCAACTTCTAAAAGCTGTAAATAGCTTAAAAGTTTTCTTCACTGAAAACCAAAACATAGGCTCAGCAACATTTTAAGCAAAAAGTAAAAAGATTACTTCAATCTTCAAGTAGTTCAATCCATGCAGTTAATTCCTGCATTCAAGAGCACCTATCAAATTCTATAGCTGATTGTAAACCACCTTTTGAAGAGGATCAAAACAAGACAGCTGTCTGTGAATGACAAAAATTCTTAGGACAGACATTATTAAAACCACAATTGACTAGAAATTTGTTGCTTTTGTGACATACAACAATTTTACATAAAAATTATAATTATTAACAATATACACTCTAGTATCAGAATTATAGGAATTTCACATAATTTTAGAATATATACAAATAATATTTATACAAATATAACCCAAAGAAAACCAAACACCATTTTATATTTGACCATGCTTCTTGTATGATTTTTGTACCAAATAAGCTGAATATGTCTCTTTTGGACTTTAGGGGATGAATATAAAAAAAATTAATGAGGACCCAGCTTATGATTTGACTTTGGACAGTTTATCAAATACAAAAATTTAAAATGCTTGATATCATGAGATAGGATCACAGGTCATTGTAAAATGAGTTATGCATTTAATCAAAGTGATAAAGTGAAAACTCAGACTTTAAAAAAAAAAAAAGGTGAAAATTTTTATTCACTGAGAGAAGATACTTAATTTTCCAAACAATAAGCCTTAACTATAGCACAAGACCGATTAAATCTGTCTTTCAAAATCTTATAAACAATCTTTAAAATTATAATCATTTTGGTCATAAGATATAATTTCCTCAAACCTTCTTGCAACCTTTATAATTTTTACTGAAGAGTTGGTTAATGCTCCAGGAAAATTTTGTTAATGTGACACAGAGGTCCAAATGCTGGTTTTGCATCTGTGTGCCTTTAATATAAATGGTTAATTTCTAGGGAAGGTGAACTAATTTTATCTCTTAAAATTGGCCCTTATGATCTCATGTGCCTATCTCTTCTGCAATAGTCTCTGGGCCCCAAGGAGTTGAATAGTTTTTTATTTCTGGCCCTGTGTCTCAGGAACACAATTTATTTTGATTTGCATAATTTACTGCACCTGAAGATGAGGGTTTAATTTAAGCTCTCAGTGTTTACAATTTAGCAGGACTTGGTCTCCCTTTTAGACCCTGGAGTCAAAGCCCTGCAATGCAATGTCACAAGAAATTTAAAAGAACATATAAGAAGGTACACAGATGTAGTATCTTTAATTAAATAAAATTTTTAAACTTTTTTTTCTAAGCAAACCAAAACTTAATAATAATGATGTAGGAATTATTTTGATAACAGATAAAATCTGTTAGGCCAGTTACCAACAGGCAAAAGAAAAGACTTTCTGTGGTGCACAGAATATTTTGTTGGAAAAAAACATTTCTTTTAGGCCTTTAAGGAAACATTTTTAACTTTAGGCCACAATAAACAGTTAGAACCCAAGAAAAAAAAAAACTTAAATGAGCTGAAAATGAGTTGAATGGGAGCGTTAACATTTTGTGACTTTTTAAAAGGGGAGAGAAACCTGAACACAGTAGAAGTCATACTTAAGGTTAAAAAAAGATTAAAACCTCTTACAATTTATTAAGAGTAAATCAATCCCTTAAGAAAATTTCACTGTTCTAACCAATTCATGAGTGTGTAAGTGTTTTGTTTTGTTTTTAACATCAAAACCCAATCTCTAGAAAGACTATTATAAATAATTTCTCTTCCATTATGGACAACTTGATACAAATCACTTATGACATGTTTGGACTTACAGTTTTAACTTAGACATTCCTCTTTCTTAGTCAACCAGTTATTTTAATTTAGGATAAAAATTTACCAGCTGGGTGGGATGGCTCATGCCTATAATCCCAGCACTTTAGCAGGCCAAGGTGTGTGGATCATCTGAGGTCAGGAGGTCAAGACCAACGTGGCCAACATGGCAAAACCCTGTCTCTACTAAAAATACAAAAATTTGCTGGGCATTGCAGTGGGTGCCTGTAATTCTAGCTACCGAGGAGGCTGAGGCAGGAGAATTGCTTGAACTTGAGAGGTGGAGGTTGCAGTGAGCTGAATTGCACCACTGCACTCCAGCCTGGGTGACAGGGCAAGACTCTCTGTCTCAAAAAAAGAAAAGAAAAGAAAAAAAAGGCTGGGTATGGTGGCTCATGTCTGTAATCCCAGCACTTTAGGAGGCCCAGGCGGGTGGATCACGAGGTCAGGAGATCAAGACCATCCTTGCTAACACAGTGAAACCCTGTCCCAACTAAAGATACAAAAAATTAGCCGTACGAGGTGGCAGATGCCTGTAGTCCCAGTTACTTGGGAGACTGAGGTAGGAGAATGGCGCGAACCTGGGAGGTGGGTGATGCAGTGAGCTGAGATTGCACCACTACACTCCAGCCAGGGCTAAAAAAAAAAAAAAAAAAAAAAATTACCATGCAAGATTCTTTCTCATATAAAATTATTTTCTTTTTAACTTTTCTTGCCAAAATTACTACTTTATAACTTTCTTTACATTGTTCTTATTCACTGATTACCTGTACTTATTTTCATAAATAAATTTTCAATATCCTTTGAATTAGACAAAAACTGTTTTCTTTTAAATAAGAACATATTTCTTTTTTTCAAAAAAGATGTTTTCCTTTAATTTTAGAAGAGATTGGAAATGGCCCAGACATTTAGCAAATATTTATTATTTAGATTTATATAACTTTAGACTTTAAATTATATGGCAAGATTATCTATAAGCATGTATTCCATTACATTTACCTAATTAATTAATTAATTTTTAAATAGCTTACCAAGATTACTTATGAAAACTGTGATAGTTATCATTTAAGGTTATTTCTTTTATAACCTGTGAATAACCACTTTTATAACCTGTGAATTTTAGGCTTTCCCAAGTAAGAACCTTAAGGTTACATAGATGGGTTTGCTGTTGTTTGTCAATAGCTCAGAATTTAGCTATTTTCATTAACAGAACAATATTAAATGCTATATGTATTAATTTTTACATAAACAAAGATACTTCTCTTTTGGGCTGCATTCATAGCTTTATGCTGCTCATGCTAAATTTTGACATCTAGCAGAGATAAATAATGTGCGTTGACAGTCCTAAAACCATTTCTAAATCTATTTCACCAAAATTTTTAAAACCAGTTGATTTATTAAAATGTACTTAAGTTATGTGAACTTGAAAAATCATTTGGCTTATTTTTGTGATAAAGTATTTAAGTGCTTTTTAAAGCCAATTAGAGCTTTTTAAATGTATTTTTAGTAGCAAAACATCATATACATGACACATAAATATAGAGACATATTAGACACATAGATAGTAGATCTTATAAATTAATAAGACTTCATTTTCCCCCATTTTAGACTTTCAATTTCTTGGTAACTATTTTATTACCCTAGGCAATTGTCAGATAGCCATAAATCTGCATATTAAAGGAATTCTTAGGTGAAAAATCAGATAATGAAATTTACATCTCAAAGTACAGGGAGAGTCTGGTGGTGCTTGAGGGAGATTAAAAATGAATACCAAATCAAATATAAAATTATATAAATCTATCATAGAATTATGTAATAAGACAAATTTTATTTTGCTAGAGACCACCTATCTCTTAACTGTGTATCTGAGCTTTGGGCAGAGCCCACGTTCAATCCTGGTTCTCCAAAAAGGAAGAATTCTTATGTGGCTAGGCCAGGTGATTCTTCTACAATGCATAGAGGTAATCTATTTAACAAAGACATTTCTAAGTGTCTAAACTATTCTGTTCCTTAAAGATCAAGAGTAGCCTCTGTTGTAATAATTTATGTTTTACTTGTCAAAAAATCAGGTAACATAATACAAAAGCAAGTAGTTTATGACCTGAGATGAACTTGTCTGTTTTCACTCTTGGGATTCCATGAGGTAAAGAGGTTTCTTCCTGAAAGGGAGACTGGCACCTTCTCCAATTTATTTAAGTAACCCCAACCTATTAAAAACTATTTTAGGTCCGTCATGCAACAGAGGGTGGGAAAAGAAGGGAGAGACAAGAAAAGTAAATGAATGAAATAGAATTCAGTCAACCGAGAAGAAAAAAAAATTGCTTAAAAAAGACAAGATCCTAGGAGAAGAAAAAAAAAAAGAAATATACAGGTTTTTTAATACAAACACACACACGTACACATAGTGGATGTTAGCTTCTAATTAAGCTGACCTTTACTCGTTGAGCTCCTTTAAAAAAATATTTAAAAATCTCATGACTATATTTTAGCTAGGCCAAATTGATGATATTTCAAAAGTAACAAGTATCAAACCAAAAAAAGGCTTCCTTTAGGAACCAATTCAGGCTGTCATTGTGAAAGAAAAAGAAGGCAGGACCTTAGCTATGGAACTGCAGTGTGGGGCAACAGCCATTGCTTTTCAGGTTGGCTTGGCTAGGAAAAATGTGGCCCTTTTATGTAAATAAAGCCCCTTTAAAAGTCAAAATAAAAAATCTTCTCTCCCTTTTTTTTGTGAGCATTTAGCTACTTCAGATGCCTTGTTTCCCATAAACTGGAACTTTCCTTTGTATTTGATCAAGTCAGATAGAGTTGATCATACCCAAAGGGCAAAAGACTGAAATAAAAACAAAAACAAAAATAAACAAACAACAACAAAGAAAAACAGATAAGCAAAACAAACAAATGATTGCACAATTCATTTGAATATTAAGTGATCTAATGTTAAGGCAAAATTAAGGCCAACTGGTTGTTAATCAACTTTAGCCAAGACAAAAAAAATCCTCAATTCAGCTACTTACCTATGGCTGGGTCTCAGGCTGAAGTCTGCTCTCTACCATCCTAGAAGCAGGAAACAATTCAAACTTGCCTTCCCCTTTGGAAGCTCAGACTCCGGAAAGGAGTTGCCTGCACTCCATCATCATGGAAACAGGAATACGTGCCTTCTGTTACATGCGTCCGTGTGAAGAGACCACCAAACAGGCTTTTGTGAGCAATACAGCTTTTTAATTACTTGGGTGAGGGCAGACTGAGTCCAAAAAAGGAGTAAGCAAAGAGAGATAGGGGTGGGACAGTTTTATAGGATTTAGGTAGGTAGTGGAAAATTATAGTTAAAGTTTATTTATTTATTTATTTATTTTATTTTATTTATTTATTTATTTTTTCTTGCGGGCAGGGGTGGGGATCACAAGGTGCTTGGTGGAGAGCTTCTGAGACTCATTATCTAGGAGAAGGAATGTCACAAGGTCAATTGATCAGTTAGGGTGGGGCAAGAACAAATCATAAGGGTGGAATGTCATCAGTTAAGGCAGGAACTGGCTATTTTCACTTCTTTTGTGGTTCTTCAGTTGCTTCAGGCCATCTGGATGTATACATGCAGGCTTGGGCTCAGAGGCCTGACACCTTCCTTGTGGGGAACAAGTAAAACTCCAGTAAAGGGAGTTGTACAGCAAAATAAAACTTTAGATCCCAATGAAATTTCAGGAGATAAGGGATTATCTGGAAGGGGAGCTTCCAGGTCTCAGCAAATTTTCCTATTGGTTTGTGCCATAAAGAAGTTCAAGCTGGTACCAAACGCCAATAGGAGATTTGTCAAAGGTCAGGGGTACCTCCACTCAGAATTCCTTTGTGATTACCAAAATGTGAACCCCAAATAACTGAGGCAGAACTCAGTCAATTTAGAAAGTTTATTTTGCCAAGGTTAAGGACACTCTTGTGACAGAGCCTCAGGAAATCTTGAGACATGTGCCCAAGGCAGTTGGAAGTACAGTTTGCTCTTATACATTTTAGGGAGACATGAGATATGAGACATCAATCAATATGTGTAAAATGTACATTGGTTCATTCAGTCTGTGAGATTGTTGGGCTGTGTGCCCATCCAAGTCTCATCTTGAATTGTAGTTCCTGTAATCCCCATGTATGGTGGGAAGCACCTGGTGGGAGGTAATTGAATCATGAAGATGGTTTCCCCCATGCTATTCTCATGATAGTGAATTAGGTCTCACAAGATCTCATGATTTTATAAAGGGCTTCCCCCTCCACTGGGCTGTCATTCTTCTCTCTCCTGCCACCATATGAAGAAGGATATGTTTGCTTCCCTTTCCATCATGACTGTAAGTTTCCTGTGGCCTCCTCAGCCTGGTAGAATCATGAGTCAATTAAACCTCTTTCCTTTATAAATTACTCAGTCTAGGGCAGTTCTTCACAGAAGCATGAGAGTGAGCTAATACAGTCCGGTAAGGCAGGACAACTCTTGGTAAGGCAAGACAACTCAAAGTGGGCTCTTCCAGGTTAGAAGTAGATAAGAGACACAGGTTGCACTTTTTTGAGCCCCTGATCAGCTTTCCACTGAATACACAATTTTGTCTGAATCTGCATTTTTACATAAACAATAGGGGAGAGAAGCAATCAGATATCCATTTGTCTCAGGTGAGCCTCACCACAAGGATGACTTTGAACAGAATGGGAGGCAGGTTTGCCCTACGCAGTTCCTAGTTTGACTTTTCCCTTTAGCTTAGTGATTCTAGGGTCCCAAGATTTATTTTCCTTTCACAGATGTTAACTAAAAGGTAAGAGACAAGTACAACCTTTCCAATTACTTTTTGCCTCAAACCATGATCTAGAAGCAGGGACCAGATTTACCTTCCTACCTTAAACAACTAGAAAAGCAAACAAAATATTGAAAACAAAAGTTCTCATATATTGAAAACACACCGAAAAGGACCATGATCTTGAAGTGGAGGAAAACAAACGAGGTGAGTTCTAAAATCACATCAGCTTTCTACCTGCAGTCAGTTTCCAGATCACCGCACACAGCGAAAAAAAAAAGACCAAATAGAAGCTGCCTTCTTGCCGGATTAAGAAGGCAGAGATCAGAGTTCAGGCAGGTGAAAGCAGTTCAAATTTGTGGAGCAGAATACTGGAGAGGAAGGAGCTAAACAAAAATAGCTTCAGAAATCTTCAGAGAGTGCCCCTTGAGCCTTTGGCTGAGTTCTAATCTGTTTATGCAAGAGAGGAAATTTATCCAAGGCCAGAAAATAACCACTGGAAAGCAGTAGTCTAAACAATTCCTGAGTTCAAGCAGAGCAGGGAATAGCTCATGATCCTATCAGTCCAAATGGAAAGGTCTCTAAATAGATAATATAATATGAAGAATTTTTAGATGAGCATTACCTCAGTAACCTCAGTAGTTGGGCTACACTAGACTAATGCCTGCTCTGGAGGTGGACTTGAAGTGAACCTCTAAAGTGTCAAATTGATTCAAAGTAACTTAAAACTTAATTGTCTGTCTAAACAAAGTCCAACACTCCTCAAAAAAAGAAATCAAGCATCTTGCAATTAAATTAACATCTGACATCTAATCAAAAGTTGCCTGACATTCAGGAAATGAAAACAAAATATGATCCATAGGGAGGAGAAGAAATCAATAAATAGTTCCAGAAATTACAGAGAAAATGGAATTAGCAGAAAATAGTAAGAAATAATTCTCTTCTCCTTCAGGCCCTTATATTTCTGCATGCCTTGTAAACAAGACACACTGAATGCTCTTTGTTTCTATGTTTTCAAGAATATTTGTATAGAGATCAGCCTTTGTGATAGAGATGTTTTCTCCCTTCATAGCAAATGGTCGGTGTGCTTATAACTTTAAAAGAGACTGGTAGTGTTTCCCATTAGAGAAAAATGCAGGTACCCTTAATGGCTATAATAATAAAGCCAATGTCTCACACTAGGGCAAAGAGCAGGAATGCTTATTGTCCATGATAAGAAACTCAAGTGTCCTAACTCAGGATTCATCTCCTGTAATGCAACACATTTTGTGTGCAGGGATCATGCAGCCCCCTTTGCATTGGCCTATGGACATTGGGGATCAAATAACCAAAGTGAAAGTGCTGATACTCTGGCTGTAATATTACTGTGAGTACCAAACTGTCAACTCTTTAGGTCCCACAAGTATCATGCCATGTACAATCATCCATAAAACTGTCAGGGAAATTTGTCAGCTTGCAATTGGTGTATAATGTCATTCCCTTCATGGCTTATAACCACGAGTATATTAAAACAAACAAACAAAAAATACCAATGTTCTATATGACTGAGAAAATCGGGAAAAGAAAAAAAAAAAAAAACATAGTAAGAGAATATAAAAACTGATTAAAAAAAGAAAGAAATAAACCTAGTAGACAAAAAAGTTAACATGTGATATAAAATATGCCTTGGATGAGATTAAAAGCAGATGAGATACTGGTGAAGCAACCTCAGTAAACATAAAAACACAGCAAACAGCAACTGTTAAAATCAGAAAGTCAAATACTGCCTGTTCTAAGTTATATGTGGGAGTTAAACAATGTGCACACATGGGCATAGAGAGTGGAATAATGGACATTGGAGACTTGGAAATGTGAGAAGGTGAAAAGGGAATATGGGATGAGAAATTATCTAATGCGTTCAATATACACTATTTGGGTTATGGTTACACTAATGACCTAGACTTCACCACTACACTATATATTCATGTAACAAGACTGCACTTATACCCCCTACATCTATTAAAAAAATAAAACAAACAAACAAAATCACAGAGAGGAAAAGAAAGAAAAAATCCTAACTTGATAAAAAGTCAGCAACGCATCAGTGACCTGTGGAAAAAACGTTTAATTGTCTAATGTTATGTCCTATTGTTCCCTAATAGGAAAGAAAAGAGGAGGAAAAAGAAGAAACAAATTAATAAAACAGTAGCCAATAGCCAACTTTTTTCTTTTTCTTTCTTTTTTTTTTTTTTTTTTTGAGATTGAGTCTTGCTCTGTCACCCAGGCTGGAGTGTAGTGGTGCCATCTCGGCTCACTGCAAGCTCTGCCTCCTGGGTTCCTGCCATTCTCCTGCCTCAGCCTCTCGAGTAGCTGGGACTACAGGCGCCCGCCACCATGCCCGGCTAATTTTTTGTATTTTTTAGTAGAGATGGGGTTTCACCGTGTTAGCCAGGATGGTCTCGATCTCCTGATCTCTTGATCCACCTGCCTAGGCCTCCTAAAGTGGCGGGATTATAGGCATGAGTCACCATGCCCAGTCAACAATAGCCAACTATTATATAAATGTAATGAAACCCATAGTCCTACAAATCCGAGAAGATCAATGAATAATAAAATAGAAGTTAACCACAAGACACATCATAGTAAAATTGCTGAAAACAAGTGACAAAATTTTAGAAGGATTGTTCAATGTGGAAGAGATACTACATTACATGCCAAGGAATAAATATAAGAATAAAGGAATATAAACTTTTAACATCTGAAAATATGCAGGTCAAAAGATAATGGAAAGTCATATTAAAAGTATTGAAAAAGAAAGTCAGTTTAGGACTTTATAGTCAGTAAAATGTGTTTCAGAAACAAAAACTGTGAAAGTTTACCTCCAAGAGATCTTGCGGTAACCAAACAACAACAATAACCACAACCATCACCACAATAACAACAAATTAATGATGTGTTTTGGGAACATGTGTTTTAGGCAGAACACAGATGATATCAGAAGGAAATATGAATGCACAAAATAATAAAAAAAAGTCTGGGACGGGAAACACTATTGATAAAAAGTAATAGATATTTTTCTCACATCTTAATTTAAAAGATAATAGGCCATTTTAAACAATACCATATTTTAAATAAATATGCTATATATATTATTTTATTTTATTTTATTATCATTTTTTTTTTTTTTTTTGAGATGGAGTCTCACTCTGTCACCCAGGCTGGAGTGCAGTGAAGCCATTTTAGCTCACTGCAAGCTCCGCCTCCCGTGTTCATGCCATTCTCCTGCCTCAGCCTCCCAAGTAGCTGGGACTACAGGCGCCTGCCATCATGCCTAGCTAATTTTTTGTATTTTTGGTAGAGATGGGGTTTCACAGTGTTAGCCAGGATGGTCTCGATCTCCTGACTTCATGATCTGCCTGCCTCGGCCTCCCAAAATGTTGGGATTACAGGTGTGAGCCACCAAACCTGGCCTTTTTTTTTTTTTTTTTTTTTTTTT
>NC_045455.1:54900268-54928865 GCF_002776525.5 Piliocolobus tephrosceles
TTTTTTTTTTTTTTTTTTTTTTTTTGAGATGGAATTTCGCTCTGGTTGCCCAGGTTGGAGTGCAATGGCATGATCTCGGCTCACTGCAACCGCAGCCTCCCAAGTTCAAGCGATTCTCCTGCCTCAGCCTCCCAAGTAGCTGGGATTACAGGCGCCTGCCACCACACTGGCTAATTTTGTATTTTTAGTAGAGATGGGCTACTGAGCTACTGCGCCCAGCCTATGTGATTTATATTATAGGTAGAAGTAATGTATGCAATAATTATAACAAAATGAATAGAGAGGGAAATGGAAGTTTACAGTAGTAAGATCCAAAATATTATCTTCATGTAGTATTGCATGAAGGTAGATTATAATATACTAAAATGTACATAATAAATTCTAACAATAAAAAATCATTTTCATTTGTATATGTATATAGAAAACATCTTGTTATACAACATAAATATATAAATAAATAAATAAATAAATAGATAGATATTCTGGGAGATAAAATGCATCTCAACAAATATAAGATTATTAGAATCATATAGATTATGTTCTATGATCAAAAGAAATTAAACTACAGATCAAAAACAGACATATAATTGGAAAATATCCAAATATTCAGAAAATAGGCAACACAATTTTAAATAGCCCATGCTTTGGGGAAGCAATCACAAGGGATCGACATATGTTTCATTCAGTGTATATTATTTCCAGAATGCAATTTGTAAGATAAAATGAAAACTATAAAACTGTAAAACTTCCTATAAAACTACAAAAAATGTAAAAAGAGAAAAAAAAAGAAATGTCACAAGTCAGTTATCTAACCTGTTTTTAGCTCTTTAATACTAGTTGTATGAATAGATTTTGTTTAGAAGTGGTAAGTCTAGCCAGACTGACCAGAGAAAAAAGAAATGTGAGAAGACACAAAGTGACAATATCAGGAATGTAGGAAGGGAAAATCTGCAAACTCTGCAAATATTAAAAGGATAATAAGGAATATTATAACTATTTTAAATATTTTATAATTTTTTAATTAATTAATTCATCTCTTTATTTATGTTGTTACTTTTTTCCAATACATTTGGTAAATGAGATGAAAGGAATACATCCTGTGATAAATACAACTTACCAACACTGAAGAAAATAAAATTTACACAGAGTACCATATGTATAAATATATATATATATATATATGCTAAATTTATTATTAAAATCATTCCCACTGAAAAAATCCCAGACCACAAATGGCTTTGGTGGAGAATCTCACCAAATTGGAGAAATCCTAAGAATTCTACAAAGTTCTTTCACAATATAGAAAAGGGAATATATTTCACCTCCTTTTGTAGGACCAGAATTACCTGATAGCAAAATGAGACAAAGGTACTACAAGAAAATAAACTGTTATTATAAATCCAAAAGTCCTCAACAAAACTTCGGTAATCAAATTCACATGTACACATTTAAAGTACTACACATGAAGATCAAGTGGATTTTATCCTAGGAATGCAAAGTTTATGTAACATTTAAAGATCTATCAATACTCACTATAATAATGGGTTATAAAACAAAAAAGTGATCACTTCAGCATATGCAGAAAAAAAAAATCCGTAAACATTAAACTCATGTTTGTTATAAGTACTCTTAGCAAACTAGAGGTTAGAAGATATTTTCTCATCCTAATAAAGCTCTTTTTTTCTTTTTTCTTTCTTTCTTTTCTTTTTTTTTTTTTTTTTAATCTTCAGGTCAAGATATCTACTCTTACTAATTCTATTTACTTACTAATTCTATTTACTCTTACTAATAATTCTATTTTCCTGGAATTCTTAGTCATCAGAATAAGGCAACAAAAAGAAATAAAAGGTATAGATTTAGAAAATGGTCAAATAAAATAGTTATCATGCACAGACAATATTATTCTCCATGTAGAAAGTTACAAGAAATGTAAAACAAGTACTAGAACACATTTGTAAGTAATGTCACAGGACCCACAGTTATTAAACCATTTCTTTGTTATAATAAGAATTAAAAATTGAGATTGAAGTTAGCACATACAGATGCATCAAACATGTCTAGAAAATAACATATACAAATCTGTAGAAAAGGGACTATAAAACATTATAAAGAAATAGTAAAGATGACATCTAAATAAAGGTACCCTGTTTGTGGACCGGAAACTCAAAAGGTTAAGATGTCAGTTCTGCAATTTCACTCAAGATTCAGGCAATTGTATTTTGTAGATATCAACAAAATAATTTTTTACTAGAAATTCAAAGGACTTAAATAGTCAAAACAATTTTCCAAAGGAAGAACAAAGTTGAATGACTATCATTACTTTACATCAATACCTTCTGTAAAATTACTGAAATCAAAATAATGTGGTTTTGCCATAAGGAGAGAGGTTTTGTCATAAGGAGAGTTGATAAATGGAACAGGACATAAAATCCAGAAATAAAACTATATATAGACAATGCAAAATTGCCTGGATACAATGTGAAATGGTATAGTCTTTTAGAAAACAAGAGTTTAGAAGTTGTGTTCATATAGATAAATATATACTTACCTTATGATTGAACAATCTCATTTTTAGGAATACACCAAATAAAAAATTAAACTAATTATATAAAAAGACTTGCATTTGAACGTTGAAAGCAATATTCATAGTAGCCTGAAAACCTTTCATAAGTGGTCAGTGAATTAACTGCAATTTGCTATGTCATATGATGAAATAGTACTTGGCACTAAAAAAAGAAGGAAATAGTGATACACATTACAACACAGATGAATGTCAAAATTCTTATGTTTCATAAGAAATGCCAAACATAAAAACTTCATATTTTATGATTAAATTATATACAATTCTAAAAGGGCAAAATTATGAAGACTAAAAGCAGATCAACGAATATCAGAAAGCAGGATTAGGAAGAAGAGGTGAACTGCAATGGGCACGTAGGATGAGAGAAGTGTATCTCATATGATTTCTCTGGTATTCACATTATCGCATATGTTTGCCAAAACTCAAATGATGCACTCGAAATTGGAAGAACATTATATCAAAGTTGTATTTCAATAAAACTGCCTCAAAATTTTAAATACACTTATTGGCTAAAGGACAAGAAATACTTTCAGACCCTATTTCAGAATTAGACAATATCAAAAATCAATTAAATCATGATGAAATTCTGATGGTGTGATTAGATTATATTTAATTTTAAATAGATTATCATTTTAAAAAAGTATTTTTAATCATTATGGGTACATAATAGCTTATTCATGGGGTACATGTGATGGTTTGATACAGACAGATATACAAAGTGTAATGAACAAATCAGGGTAATTGGGGTAATCATCACCTCAAACATTACCATTTCTTTGTGTTAGGACATTCTAATTATATGTTTTTAGTTACTTTTGAAAATATACAATAAATTATTATTAACTATAGTGACCCTATTGTGGTATTGAATACTAGATCTTATTTATTTTATTGAACTGTATTTTTGTGCCCATTTAAGACTAATAATTGACTGATTTTTTTTTCCTAACAGCTGAGGACTGGGACTGGACATGGAGCATGTTTCCCTCTTTGTATCATATGGTCAAAGAAGAGAGATGTTGTTATGGAACAAAACCAAGAATACCATAGATTAGTTTGCAGATAGAATGTTCCTGTATTCATGTGTCATTATCATAATTTCTATCAAGGATTATATGTTTCCTTTACTATATTCCACCACAAAAAAGGAAAAGGGAAAAGTTCTGTGGATCAAGGCTGAGAGCACAATGTTTCTAGTATGAGGATATGAATCTCTTATGTCCATGTTCATTGCCTTTTCCTATTCAGAGAATACCTCCATAAACAAAAACACACATACAAATATACTAAAGGCATCTATATGTATAGTCAAGTGTCCTTGAGATAAAGGATACTATAGTAGAAGAACTTGACCTTGTTTAAAAGGTCAATACATCCTAAATTCATGAATGGTCTTCACAAAAAAAAAAAAAAAAAAATCAGTGAATTATGTACCTGTGCTTTCTCTGAACAAAATATCTAAGTCTTGCAAAACACTGCTTATGCCATCACATAAATAAGATGTTCAAAAAGCAATTTTTATTTTGTTTTTGTGTTTTGTTGTTTTCCAAAAACAGAAGTAGCTAAATTAGTTGTAAATTAGTTGTGAAGTGCGCATATATTTGTAAGACTGTCCTTATTAATGCGTAAAAAACTTCCTATTATTAAACAATTTACCCTTTCTCTGTAATCCTTTTACACTATCTTTTTGCTTCTCTTTGCTTTTTTTAAAGTAGAACCTATTGCTATATTTTCCTGATCACCAATATTTTCTTCCACGATGTCTAATCTGCTTTTGATCACATCCAGATAAATTTTTATTGCACATATTTTATTTTCATCACATTTCATATAGTTGTTAAAAAAATGTAACTGTTCTTCTCATTGATTATGTGTTTCTTTGAATATTTGTACCTAGATTTAATAATTCTTTAAACTCAGTTGTCTAATAATTTCATAATTTCTATCTTTTTTGAGTCTTTATATATTAACTGATCATTAAAATTATAGGCCGCTTTTTTTCCTTTCATTTAAAAATTAGGTATTCCATATAGTTAAGTTTATTTTGTTAAGTGTCTAGAGTCTATTAATCTTCCTTTCTTTACGAATGTTTAGTTTTGCTTTTGATAGTTAAACTAGTTACAGTAAGGCCTATTCCTTTTTAGCCCATTTTAAAAGTTATGTGTGACTGGTCTATGAGAAGCTTTATTCTGCAGCCAGTTCACTCTGACTTCACCGTTTAATGTCCTGGTGACCACCAAGGAGTCTTTGTCTTGGTTGTTCAAGGGCTCAAAAATTGTCTTACTCTGTGTGAGCTCCAGAGGTTGTTCATCTTACAACTCCCAGTTTTTTTCTTCACTGTTCATGTACTTTTACTTAACACCAGAAGGGCCAGGCCAAACATGTAGAATGACCTAGATATGACAATTCTGCATATTTGTGAAGTCTTTCTGGAACAGTTTTCCATTTTTCTAGAACTCTGCTTTACAACTTCGAGCTAACTCTGTCTCCAGAAACTCTTGGTTTCTGCCTCTTCAACTCAGTGAAGCCCCTAGACTCTGGGTTTCCCCTTTTCTCTGTCCATAGTTTGGAAATTCCTGCCCAACAAGAAAGCCCAGGTACAACCTATCTCTTTGGTTTCCTTACTCCTAAGGATAGATTTGTACTGCCTATTGTCCGATTTTTAAAAATGTTTCACATGTGTTGTTTGTTTCCTACCTGTATATGGAGGAACAGTTTCACCAATGGCTGAAAAATGAAAATCTTTATATATTTTTTTGAATTCTTTCACATCTATAGTTTATCAATGACAATTTCTTTTCTTTTTTTTTTTTTTTTTTCTGAGACGGAGTCTCACTCTGTCACCCAGGCTGGAGTGCAGTGGCGCAATCTCAGCTCACTGCAAGCTCCACCTCCAGGGTTCAGGCCATTCTCCCGTCTCAGCCTCCTGAGTAGCTGGGACTACAGGCACCTGCCACCACGCCCGGCTAATCTTTTGTGTTTTTAGTGGAGATGGGTTTTCACCATGTTGGCCAGGATGGTTTGGATCTCCTGACCTCGTGATCCACCCTCTGCAGCCTCCCTAAGTGCTGGGATTACAGGCATGAGCCACTGCGCCCAGCCATTTTATCAATGACATTTTCTAACTATAACTAGGAAAGTTACCCTTTTCAAGAAGTGTGTCTAGTTCTTTCTATTGTTAATATCTTTGTTATTTTAAAAAATTATATCTATATTAGGTATACAGTTATTAAGCCCTGACTTGGCCAAGCTTGCTGCCTGCTTTCTTTCCTCCCTTCCTTCCTTCTCTCTCTTTCTCTTTTTCTTTCTCTCTTTCTTTTTTGTTTCTGCAGAAATGCACTATACTCACAGAAGAGCAATTGTCACTCAGTACAGAAGATTTCCCTTTATCTTGTTTACAGTGAATTATTGCATGTATATATTCATTGCACTCATCAATTGCTTTCAACTAACCAAGATGAAAATGTTTTCCCTACTTTTTCCCATGAATACTTTGCTGTGTTTCTAACAGTGGGGTTTAGAAACTCCTTTTTCTTTTCTTGCTGTTATCTTTGCTCCCCATTCATAAGGTAAAAAGAGCGCTACAATATAATAGTAAATATACCACCATAAGAAATAAATATAGAGAACACACTGGAACCAAATAAATTATTCAAAGCCTATTTCTAGGGCAAAAATGACACAATATTCAGCCTAACTTTGTCTAAGGTAAAATTATGAATATTGTGAAGCACAAATCCAATATGTGACATGCAGGTTGGTATCCTTTATAACTAGAATTTCTCCTAGAGCTGTGATTTTTGAGCTAAGATTCCCACTGGAGAGCTTTAGTGAGTTCTGATTTTTCTGGGGAACTCCTAAATCATTGTCGTTTAATCCTTTTGAAGCCAATGTCAGGAAGTATTCGCCAGAAAATCAAAATAACTGATCTCTTGAAGCTGCCTAGCAGTCTAGCATAGCACCAGAGGCTCTTTCTGATTCCTATCTATCTAAGGTTGTAAGTGAGTCCTGAAAAGGAAGAAGGGAAGGTGCCGAATTCTGACTTCCTCAACACTTTGGTCCTATGCCAGCTCTAGATCTGAATGTAAGAATTGGAAGACGAAGTTTAGCTACAATAAAATGGAAGGACTTATTTGGTTTTAACTGCTTGATTAATGTGTTTTTAATTTTTCGTCTGATTTGCTCTATTAAATAGTTCTGAACATCAACCAAAACCAGAAAGAGAAGCTTATCATACTAATTTTGATTCAATGATGAAAGATTTGTTGTCACCCCTCAACATTTAATTCCCAAGAATAAATATTCCAAGATGTTTTCATGTTGCTACTATATTATGCTTTGTCTAGATCATAAGTGATTCTTATTTTTCTCTTCCAGATCCACTGATAATTCTCTGTAGCATGCCTCATTTTGCTAGAATCAATGAATGGACTGAGAACAGTATTTGAGGGTTAGAACACAGGACTGTATTCTGTATACAAAGCCAAGGAAGCAAAATACTTAAAAAAAAAAAAAAAAAAAAAAAAAATGTTTTTTTTTTTCAGTATCTTAAGACACACAAATAACCTTGAAGACTAGACACTTTAGTTATTTCTATTACATCTTTTGAATTGCTGAAAAAGCTGTGATAAAAATAAAAGTAGATGAACATTGCCACCCAGTGTTCAGATTCAGGTATTATATAAATTACAAATCTAATACCAGAGATTTTTCTTTCTTTATCCACAAGGTTCAAGATTAAGTCTTTAATCATTTATATCCTGAAAGATCTTGCTTCCTTATTCAGGAATCATATCCTAACTCCAATAATTGATTTGTTTATTTCAATCCGATATTATTTTCAGCATTTCAATGGCCTTGTCTCAGAGTAGCCACAATTTATTTAACATCCTATTAAAAATATCTAGTTTTAAATAGTGCAATAAAATATGTACATATGCATATGCATCAGTGTACATTTTTCCTTGAATAATAGTCTATATCTTTTCATCTAAAATCATAAGTGATTGTAAATTTAATTTTAAAAGGACAAAACCATTATTTTTCATTCCCACTGTTTAGTATGTATCTGTGTACTCAAAAAATTTTTGGAAGGTAAATTAAGATCCACTGATGTGAATTTTCTATTTATATAGTGATATACTCACACACATACTCAATGGGAGTTTCAAACATACATACCTCATTGCAAAGTCTGAAATAGTATCCCCATTTTCTGTCCTCCTAAGTTCATAAAGGTAAAGAAGTGACACTGAACACATGTGTTACTTATGACAACTCGTTTACCAGTTTCTTTTGCCTAAAAATATATTCTAATTTTAAACAAATTCTGTAGTAATCTATGAAAAGAAAATTTTAGTGAAACAGAGTGGGTAACAAGACAAATAAATATTTAAAATATTTAGAAAGGTACATGGAGAAAGATACAAGAGAAGGCACATGTCCTTAGGAGAAAAAGATTGGTACAAGGAGAAAAGATAAAACTATTTTTGAATTCTAAAAATTGCCTAAATTCCAAATAGAGTGTCCTTCTTCATTTGCATCTTTTTAAAGACTAATTAAATCTCAGTATAATTCAGCATCTTATATCTTGCATGCTCTACTTTTTAAAGGAGCAGATGAAAAGGGGGAAAAAAAAAAACCCAAAAACCTCCTACGTCTTTTTTATTTCTAGGTAGACATACTCGTTAATAGATTTGTTTTAATAAATGTTATTTTTGTAATAGAAGTCGCCATAATCAGTTAAGAGAGAAAAGTCTAAGAGCTTAGACTGAGAAAATGCTTATTGAACAAGATGGAGAAAATAGAGCTCTCCTGAGATTTATGATGAAAATCAGGATGAGTAAAAAACAAAGCAGGGAAAGAAATAGTGTCAGTGATCTCATTTGAAAGCAAAAATCATTCAGTTCCATAAATGAGCTACGCATAGTGCAGCAGTAGAGAAAGAAAGGTACTCTTTTTGCATTGTTACAAGGGAAGTGGAAAATAATTAAATGATGTTGTGATCAGAGAACAACTGTTGAACATCTTTAGCCAAAAAAGTTTAGAAAATAAAAATATCAGCTGAGTATGGTGGCTCATGCCTGTAATCCCAGCACTTTGGGAGGCTGATGTAGGTGGATCACTTGAGGTCAGGAGTTTGAGACTTGCCCAGCCAAGATGGCGAAACCCTCATCTCTACTAAAAATACAAAAGAAAGCCAGGTGGGGTGGCATGTGTCTGTAATCCCATCTACTCAGGAGGCTGAGGCAGGAGACTCTCTTGAACCCAGGAGGCAGAGGTTGATTGAGCAGAGATTGCACAACTGCACTCCAGCCTGGGTGACAGAGTAAGACTCAATCTCAAAAAAAAAAAAAAAAAAGAAAAAAAATATGTGTGTGTGTGTGTGCGCGCGCGCGTATGTAAGTGTATATATATGTGTGTGTGTGTGTGTTTGTGTATATATCCTTGATAAGTATTTTCCTAAATGCTTGTGAGCTAACTTTTTAACAATGTTTGCTCTTTCTTTTGTTTGAGGTTTTAGTCTGAATAAATGATAGATTTTTTAGCTTTTCATTGAAAACGGATAAGCAGTGTTTTCTTTTAATTTTCTTTTTACATACTATATTCTCTGTTGTCTATGAAGGTTGTTTTATAGGTAGTGACTTAACAAATCTATAATTAATTACCATAATTACATTTGTAAAAGGGGTGAAGGGTCAGTTTTATGCAATGTGTAATTTTAAATATAATCACAAAAAAGACATGATAAATAGTTGAGGGGATGGATATGCTAATCAACCTTATTCAATCTTCCCACAATGATTGTCAAACACCACATTGTACTCCATGAATATATACAATTTATATTTTTTCAATTAAAAATTGTAAAAGTTAAAAATTAGATTTGAAACAAGAACTTTAACTCTTTTCTCAGTTACCAATTTTACTTCAGTTTGACACCTGCTTATCTGCCTGTTTTGACAGTGAATTTGTGCAGAGCTATCAATTCAAATAAAGGTCTTAAAATCATTAATGTAACTTGGATATGTTTTTCTTGATTCACTTTTCTTTGGGAAGAATTAAATACAATAAATTTTAAGGATATATTATTATATAATCTTCCTGAAAATTAAAAAAAAAAATGCCTATGTGATAAATAACTCTTTAGAATCTTAAAAAATTAAAGTAGATATTGATTTCCCTTGCTTTAGCATTAAAGTAAAAACTAATTCACAGTAAACATAAACAAACGATACATATTATGGGGTTTCTGAAATCAAACTCTCATACATTTATCAAAGCCAGAGTTTTTTATGCCATATATATATGTGCAAGATAAAATAAGACTGTCCTGTAATGATTTTTGTACTTATTTTCATCTTTCTGAGATGCGAGTAGATGACATTTTTAATGAAATCTAATGGTAAAGAACCAGCAATAACAGAACTTTCTCTTGAATTTTATTTTCTGAACAAGGTTCTCCATCCTTAACTTTTTTATTTGCTTGAGATGGAGTCTCTCTTGTTGCCCAGGCTGGAGCGCAGTGGCAAGATCTTGGCTCACTGCAACCTCCGTTTCCTGGGTTCAAATGATTCTCCTGCCTCAGCCTCCCAAGTGGGATTACAGGCACACACCACCATGCCCAGCTAATTTTTGTATTTTTAGTAGAGGCGGGGTTTCACAATGTTGGCCAGGCTAGTCTCCAACTCCTGACCTCAAGTGATCCACCCACTTTAGCCTCCCAAAGTGCTGCGATTACAGGCATGAGCCATCAGGCCCGGCCTACCATCATTAACGTTTTTCCCTCTCATACTATAATTGAGTGCAGGCATGACTTGAAAGGTTAAAAACAAGAACCAAGTGTGGTGAAAAGAAAGTGATTGTATTTCTAGAACTAGCAGTGGGGAAGCAGGCATGCTCCATCCGACTAGAACCAACTTCAATAGTTTGGGCTGAGGAAAGGGGTTTAAAAAGGGGAAGTTTGATATGAGAGGTTTGCAGGAGTTGAGCAAAGTGCAGAAGCTCTGTGTCTTGTTCTAATGCCTGTATTGAGTTATGATCCACTGGGAGTGTGGAATGGTGTTATCTTGACAGTAGCCAGGCTGTAGATGATCAGTTTTGAGGTAATCATTAAGAGGAGGAGAATTCTGCAGCTGGGCCTTCATGACTGGTTTGTTTTCAGGTAGGCCCTGAAATTTCTTAATAAACATATAGTTAGGTAAACTTGCATGAGGTAAGGGGATACATAGAGGGAAAGGGAAGAGAGTGGAGTTTCATAGTAGGTTTCAAGGCTGTATTTTAAGATGAAGAAAAACACGTTTTCTACCATTTGTTTCGAGGTTACATCTTGAGACTGGGAAGAAAGGAGGAAAAAAAACTTTAAAAATGCATTTTGAAGCTAACCTACTCAATTACAATATTAGATATTGGATGAGAAAAGACTGTACTCTAAAACTGTGTCTTAGTGTACAGGGAGGACACATTCAAGAAACTAACCTAGAAACGATTAATCTGTTGAAACGGGAAAAGATTCCTTGCCCTCCTCACAGGGCATGTGATGTGGTGTGGCTCACTTCTTCAGTGCCCTGCTGTTCAAACCTGTATGGGAACACACTGATGGGCAGGCTGTGGAGTTCTGACCCCAGGCAACGTCTAGGGGTGAATTTTTCCAACTCCTGAAGCCCCACTAGTTGTGTATTACAGGATGCTCTTTAGTTTTGCTCTTTTAGTTTTGCCATCTATAGGTGGCTTGTGTTAACCAGCTCAATTAGACCCTCTACCTTGTCACAAGAACAGAAGGCTTTCTGTATCCCGCGTCCTTGCCTTGGTGTACCTGGAGAATCAGATCACACCTGGATTTGGAGAATGAGTTCAAGGATTCATTGAGTGGAGGCAGCTCTCAGCCCATAGAGGAAACCAAAAGCGGGATGGAGTGGGTATGATTTCCCCAGGAGTCGCACTGCTCAGCGACCTGGGCTCTCCTCCGACTGCCCCAGCCAAACTCCGTGTCTTTCTCCTGCTTGATGACCTGCAGGCATCTGTTGGTGTGCTCTTCCGCATCAACACCCAGTTGCTTGTGTCCTCTTCCTTCCATCCACTCATCTCAAAGTCCAGCTGCTTGTGTGTCTGCCTACTAGCGTCTTGGGGGTTTTTATAGGCACAGGATGGAGGCATAACAGGCCAGGGTGGTCTTGGGAAATGCAACAAAAATGCTTGTCCTCACCTCGGGGTCTGTGGGGGTGGAGCCTTAGGCAAGAACCCCTTTCTCCTCTATCCAGCACTTCCCTTCCCTGATTCCAGATCATTTTAAGGGATCATGCTCTTCCCTTCCTGGCTCTCCCATATCACTAAGATGAAATTCTCAAAAACCTTCCACAGCCACAGGAGTCCCTGCACCTACCTGGCTGAAATGTGTCTTTGGTTGTTTATTCACCTTGAGAGAGCCCTGTACACATCCCTTGGGAGTTTGAAAATTGACTGCCAATGACTGCTGCAGTTGCCCTCGGATCGCAAGTGAAGAGTGAAAAGATATTATGGTAATGAGTCAGAATTTTCTCTAGTTATAGAAATTTTCTCTAGTTATAGAAACCCCCCTCTCCATCTACTAATGGTGTAATCTAAACATTTTATATTAAAGAATGCACATGGATTTCACTGTCTACATTAGGAACTGAAAGGATGAATGTCTTCAAAGACCGTGGTTTTCCCTTTATCTGTGTTTCCTTCTCCTTACACATTAAAACAGTGTTGTTGACCTGGTGCGGTGGCTCATGCCTATAATCCCAGCACTTTGGGAGGCCGAGGTGGGCAAATTGCTTGAGGTCAGGAATTTGAGACCAGCCTGGCCAACATGGTGAAACTCCGTCTCTACAAAAATACAAAAATTATCTGGGCATGGTGGTCGCAGCTACTGGGGAGGCTGAGTCAGGAGAATCACTTGAACCTGGGAGGCGGAAATTGCAGTGAGTCAAGATGGCGTCATTGCACCCCATCCTGGGCGACAGATTAAGACTCTGTCTCAAAACAACAACAACAACAACAGTTTTGTTGTATTTCTAGGCATATCTCAGAGAATACCTGGAGGCTCCCTGGGAAAGAAACCCAAAGGTACACTAAGTTATTTTTTAAAATGTGTTCATTGTTGTGTTTTATAAAGTATGAAACAACAAAATTAGAGTGAGAAGGATTCACTTTATCTTCCTAAAATGTTACCTTTTGAAGTTGAGGCTCTTGACTTCACATAACAAAGATGTGTTATCTCTTTTATTAGAATAGCTTATCTTCTTTTCTGCTCAGATATAGTTACACTTGACTTTTCTTTTTACCCATTTTTCATATGGAGTCAGCTGTTTTCATGGTGATCTAAAGATAAATTTAAAGAAAAAATTTTCAGAGAGGTGTGTCAATATATGGTTGCCTAAGACCTGCAAAGAAAACTTTACATTCCTACAATTGACTTTGACATAGTAATGTGGACAATTGCAAGACCTAAACTTTCAAAACTACTTATTTACATATGGAAGTGCTCAACACTAAAAAACTTCAATATAAGTAATCTATCTAAATTAAACATTACAGTTATACATATCGCATAAACTCATATTATTATTATTATTATTATTATTATTATTATTATTATTGGTGGTGGAGGCAACAGGCCATAATACTTTCACATTTAGATGATTTTTGCACTGAATTTATCTTCTTAGAGGTATGAAAGTTCCTTCTTTATAGTGGCTTTGTATAGGCATCACTGTAAACTGGATATGGGACAAGGTTATTAGAGTCTTTTCCTAGACATTCAGACATGTAATATTGATTGGAGGACATGTAATACTCCTATTGAGAGGTAACAACGTGCTCGCAGCTAGTAGCCCTCGCTCACTCTTGGCGCCTCCTCGGCCTCCGCATGTGCCCTGGCCGTGTTGGAGGAGCCCTTTAACCCGCCACTGTGCTGTGGGTGCCCCTCTCTGGGGCTGGCTGAGGCCGGAGTCTGCTCCCTCTGCTAGTGGGGAGATGTGGAGGGAGAGGCCTGGGCGGGAACTGGAGAAGGCGGGAACCGGAGCAGGAGCTCCCTACCGGTTGGGAACAGGCTTCCCGCCCCAATGACTACGTGAGGCCAGCCAGTGCACTTGATGGAGACTGAGTCCACTGTGTAGACTGCCCTTCCCTCTTTGTGGAGTTGTTGGCCATGATGGCGGGTCTCCATCTCTTTCTCGCTTCCCCTCTTTTCCTCTTGGTTTTCCGGGAGGAGCTCCCTCTGGGCTGCCTGAGTGCAGGTGCTAGGGTCTAGGTGTGGCAAAGTACCAGGACCAGTGCCAGTGAGAGGTGAACCTGGCTAAGCTTCTGAGATGGGTGGGGACTTGGAGAAATTTTGTGTCTATCTAAAGGATTGTAAACACACCAATCAGCACTTTGTGTCTAGCTAAAGGTTTGTAAATGCACCAATCAGCACTCTGTGTCTAGCTAAAAGTTTGTAAACATACCAATCAGGCTCTGTGTCTAGCTAATCTGGTGGGGACTTGGAGAACTTTTGGGTCTAGCTAAAGGATTGTAAACACACCAATCAGAACTCTGTGTCTAGCTAAAGGTTTGTGAATGCACCAATCAGCACTCTGTAAAAATGGAGCAATCAGCTCCCTGTAAAACAGACCAATCAGCACTCTGTAAAATGGACCAATCAGAAGGATGTGGGTGGGGCCAGGCAAAGGGAATAAAAGCAGGCCACCCAAGCCAGCAGCAGCAACCTGCTTGGGTGCTTTCCACTCTGTGAAAGTTTTGTTCTTTGGCTTTTCACAATAAATGTTGCTGTTGCTCAGGCTTTGAGTCCGCACTGCTTTTAAGAGCTGTAAGACACACTGTGAAGGTCTGCCTCTATACTCCTGAAGTCAGTGAGACCACGAACCCACCAGAAGGAAGAAACTCTGGACATGTCCGAATATCAGAAGGAATACACTTGGGACGCACAATCTTTAAGAACGCTAGCACCGCCAGGGTCCGTGGCTTCATTCCTGAAGTCAGCGAGACCAAGAAACTACCAATTCCAGATACACTACGTTGGGAAAACAGTCATCCTAAAGCTAGGAAAGCTTAACATTTTAATCTTCAGAGAACTCTTAATATGTTTGTTCTAGATATCATTAGTCCACAAGCTAGTTCTATCTCTGCCCATGTTTGAATATTACACTCACACACACAAGCTATTCACATAAAGGTATTAAGTCATCCTTTTGAAGTGAAGAGTTTCAACTTCAAAATGTGTGTGTGTGAGAGAGGGAGAGAATTCGGCAAACCTAATACGTTGATCTTAGATGTGAGAAGTGCATATCTGACTCTGGATGTATAGTTTACATGCATATTGGGTAGTACATTTAACGTGTTTAATACTTTCCTCGATGCAGACAGTTCTCGTGTATTGATAATGATAAAGTATTGTGGCCAGATGGTGCTTTAGGGAGATAATTCATACATACAAACACTCTAGAGAGTGGATTGAGATTTACCTTGACTGTCTGTGAATAGGCAAGAAGGTTACAAAGTAACTTGGGTTATATGCAGTGGAGTTCTTGCTTAGTACAGAACAGCATTTCACAGGGTTTTCCATGAAATTTTATATCTACAGAATGTAAAAAGAGAAGATATTTTAAAAATTGTTCTCTGGTAAAGTATACTTGTAGAAACTAGGATAAACAAAGCTAAACACTTATTCACTGCGAGATTGTTCAGAACCCTTTTTTGTGGGTTCCATCCTCTCCATGGATGGAATATAGTAGGCTCCATTTCCCAAACTTAGGTAGTCCTGACACCTTTTTTGCATAGAAATCTTTAGGAGCTAGAAAAATGGGAATATTTGGAATCAGTGACAGAGAAAATACCAAAAATAATTTCTTAGTGATTTTTTAAATTAATGCAATATTGCATTATGTTTACTGTCAAGTTTTTGTTTTGTGTTGGAGATCTATTAACTGACAGAATAATCTCAAAAGAGAGCAAAAGAATATTTAACCATGAAGAAATATAAGACTAGTTTTCCTTATAAGCACTCTGACTCACCTCATTATTCATTACTTAATAAATAATTGTTATTAGATACTATAAATACATACAAAATATGTTTGAATTCATGAGTTGGCAATTCAACTGAGTAGTGTGACTTATTCAAGTACTTATAAGACTAGATGAACGGCCGGGGGCGGTGGCTCAAGCCTGTAATCCCAGCACTTTGGGAGTCCGAGACGGGTGGATCACGAGGTCAGGAGATGGAGACCATCCTGGCTAACAGGGTGAAACCCCGTCTCTACTAAAAAATACAAAAAATCAGCCGGGCGAGATGGCGGGCGCCTGTAGTCACAGCTACTCCGGAGGCTGAGGCACGAGAATGGCGTAAACCCGGGAGGCGGAGCTTGCAGTGAGCCGAGATCGCGCCACTGCACTCCAGCCTGAGTGACAGAGCGAGACTCCATCTCAAAAAAAAAAAAAAAAGACTAGATGATGTATACTTTTTGCATTGCAAACTCTTTGCATCTGACATAATGGGATGATTTTTAGTCATTTCTAAAATGTTTGATTTTCTTCGTATTTTCTTATTGAATTATAAGTACTGTATTCTAAGGATTTTAATGAAATGAAGGCACATTAAAATCATAATCCATGGTAATTCAATGCAAATCACAAATCCTTTGACAATTATTTCTACTATTGAAAAATCTAGCAATCTATTCCTTACAAGCAGTTTTGCTCCAAACTTCTTAAGGCAAAATACTGCTTCTCCACCCCCACCGACCCCCGGAGCCGCAAAATAAAGGAAACATATTTCTATTACTTCCAAAGGATGAGAATATAGGGATCTCATATTTAAATTCACCAATTCCAAATATAAACAAGAGAAAAAAAACGAAAAGCATAGCAGTTATTTTAAAATGCATATCATCTAATTCTAGAAACAAAATTTAGACACCACAGAACACACTAGATAATTCAATTTCTACTAAATATATTAAAAAGTGGATACTATTACATCCATCAATAAGACATTTCTAATTAGTGTTAAAGTTAATCTTGAAGGAGCACGAATGATTTTGACTAGCACAATTTACACACATACATACGTACAGATACAAACGGAATTCTGAATTCTGCGAATATAAAAGCTAAAGATGTTACACACCTGGACAGCTTCAAGCATAATGCATCCTGTTGTAATGTACGTGTAAAAGAAAGCAGATTAAATAGGAGAGGTTAGTAAGACAAATGCATGTATCTGATCCCTGGGAGACATACTTTGAACAGTTACATGTGATTTTTCAGAATCCAAGTTCAACTCCAATATCATATTTGGTTAATACTGTTCCCTATTTTCTTTTTTCAGTCTGCTACTTCTACCATTGAAACAAGAAATGTATACTGTGTCAAGTAATTGAGTAAAATAGTTTTTATTTACTCAAGAAATGCAAGGAGCCTCTCAGAGGTATAAATTTGTTACAACTTTGGTATGATCATATATAATTAACAAATGTACAACATGTGAAATAATTTGTGTACTACCACAAACATAAATACTTAATACACTAGTAGGAAGTTGTCAGGAATTTATTTAAAGGAAAAAATGAATATTAAAATATAGAAAGATATCATGGAAACTTTTCCTCACACCTTCTTAGTCTAAATAAGTTAATATTGCACAAGTTAAATGATGAAAGTTAAATTGCAGTCAGAAAGCATTTATACTAAAATGCACAATTTATTTAATCTGCCAAGGCCAAAATTTACTACGTGCATTACACTCTACAAATGCAGTTCATTTGAAAAACCAACAATTACTAGGCTATTTAACTTTTTTCTTAACTATTTCTACGACTATTATATAAAGGCATTTTCATTTTGCAAATTCTGTAAAAGCCACTGTAATGTGTTTTTCTCAGAGATTACACCTTGACTTTCACACTCTGGGTGAATTAACAACTAATCTCTATTTTTAAATTTAATGCATATTGTTGTTTACCATTTAGCGAGTACCATCCCATAGCATGTTTCATATTTGTTTTTGTTTAAATAATTTAATTCAGGTGCATTTTGTTTTAAAAATATTTTACTGAAGTTATTTAAGCATTATATTTTGAATGATAGTGCTCCTGTCTCAATCAAAAAGAGTAACAAATGTTTATAGTACCTACTATCTTGTAAGCAGAAATTGATGCATGCATTTTTAACTGGTAATATTTAATATTAAGCAATATAATATAAAATTATATCCTTTGTAAGCCACTTCTGCTGAAGGCCTTCATTCAGCCATTTTAGCAAATATCTTATGCAACCCGCACAGAATCAACAGCGTATTCAGGTATGATTCCAGATAATTCCAAGCTGGTTATGCAGCCTATAGTTATTACATGGGGATAAAAGAAAGTATTAGGATAAATATAGTGATAATACTTAAAAATCAATTTCCTTGGTTTTGAGGACAGTTTCCTTGGATTGGGACAGTTAATGCAATAACTAGAATTCAGGTTACTGTGTTAATACTTGATGTAAAATTCGTTTTTGAGAACAAAAGATAGAGTAAGAGCTTTCTGTGTCTTTGTGTCAAGGAGCATGCCTGTGAAGGTCATGTGGCGGTGAGTTGGAACCATCATGTGCTGACTTGTGAAAGCTGAATTTTATCATTTCTAGCAATTCCACATTTGTCCTTTGAAATTGGCCATTGAGGAGTATTTGCATCTTAGGAATTGGCAGACAGTATGACTCAGAATTTTTTCTCCTTTTTCTGTAGAATAAATTTACCAGCACAATAGCACACCATTGATCTGGGAGTTGAGGAGTGACAATGAAAACAGTAAGATACGACAAGACAAAGACAAAATTGGAATAACATAGACAAAAAAAAATATGATTTTTTACCTGCTTCACTGTTTTAATCAAGACAATGCTGCATGTATTCTCATTTAGTTTTGCATTCCTACAAATGGTTCACAAAGGGCCTGCCACAGCCAGGTGCTCAGTAAGTATTCATTAACTAACTGAAGACTGTGCTAGGTTTTATCATCAATAGGGTCATGTTCTAAAGATATTTAACCTAAAAACTTTTTACCCACCATTATAAGATATTTCAAATTTTCCAATCTGTTTATTTGAATTATTTAATAGGTACAGTATAAATTCATTTGGCATTTATGTCTTCATTGAAATAAAAGGGGAAGGAAGAGCATGTTACCACTCACCACCAGGGACAAACAAGTACTCTCTATTGAAGGAAACATTAGGAGAAATATGTTTTATGTATTTAAAACTATCTACTTTAATTGTAACTATTGCTAATTGTGGGGAGTTGAAAAAATAGTAAATCATTTCTGGAAGAGTAACAGCAAAGACACAGGGAAAGAAAAATGAAAAGATCTTCTCCTTAGTCCCACCCAGTACCATAAAAATAAAAAAGAAAGAAAAAGGATCAATTAAAGTTATAACTGCCAAAATATGATTACTTTTTAGAAATGATAACTCTAATAATTTACTTATGATAGGTTCCCCCTCTCCCCATAATTTATACCTTTTCCCAAAAGGTAATTTATAATCAAACATAAAGCAAATACGTTCTCGGTGATTTCTCTGTGTTAAATATTGAGTACTGAGTACTATGAAGATAAAATGAACACAGTTAATGACTAAAATATATCATTTTGACTTATTTTAAAATTCAGAGTCTTATGCAAAGAGATATGCATTTGAAAGGAACAATTATGCTATAGAGTATGAGGTCCTGTGGAAGAGATACAGCTAAAAATTTCTGGAATGCTTTCATAAAGGCAACATGTGCATTCGATCTTAAAGGATAAATAGGAGCTCATCAGGATTTGAAGGTGTAAAGAACAGTCCATGTGGATAGAGTAGCATGGAAAGAGTCATGACAGTGTGTGTGTTATGGCTGTAAAGCACTAAGATACTTGATTGGAGTGCCTGACGGAAAAGGTGAGATAGAGCTGAGGGACTTTTATATATATATATTTTTTTTTCAGGTGCCACCTTCAGAAGGTTTTAAATGGAAGAAGGCATGTGGTGTAGACTGACATGGTTTTTTTATTTTTAAGAGTGATGACTTAAATTGTTCAAGCAGGTAAGGAACAGAAATATGAATAGACCTTTTTAACAAACTGGAGATAGACGTAAGAGGCTGGACTATCACCTGCTTTCAGGGATTGAGGTACTAAAGTTGTCAAGAATGTGTGATGAAACAATTGATCCATAAAGGGACCAATGAGGTTGGGCAGGTTGGCTTTGATAAACCACACAGTAGTATAGTGTGGGGCTTATGACGTATGAGTAAAGAAATAAGATTTCTTGGACTAGCATTTAGTATTCATTACTTTATAATGAATACTGCCTTTATAATTTAAATATCTCTGAATTTTGGCCATGTAAACTCTCAAATCTATCAGATTTCTCTCATGGTCAAATATAAAAATGTATAAAAATAATTCCAGTTTTCATAAGGGTTGTTGTAGGAATTAAACGAGTGGGTGCACACACTCAATTATTTGATTAGGCCTAACACTTTTTTTTGTTAGTTACTAATTCTCAGTGAGACATTAAAAGCTAGATAGTAGGCATTTGATCTCAGTACTACCATTTAAACTTTATTAGTAGTTTTGCTTTAAGCCCTACGAAAATGTCTGTCAAAGTGTTATTCAACCTCAGTAGTTTGAAAAAAGAACTTCAAATACCAATGTTGCAGTTAAGATTCAACTTTTGCAAATTTCTTAACCTAAATATAGTAATGGAATTAAGAGATGCATATTTTGTGCTTTCTTATTGGCACTATCCAGTTCCTACACAAAATCTTTATTTTAACTATGATTTTACTTTTTTAAAATTTTTTGGAGTAATGCTACTTCATTTTAGGGCATTCTTATTCATTTTTACTTTAATCACCAATAATGTGATATTATGCATAATATTTTCTTCATATTATATTATATGCTGCCAAAGCATGAGAATTATATTTCACCTTCAGGTTAACCATAATCATAGAATTCTAGTGCCCAATTCTACCTAATAATTTATTTTTATATTTCCTTTCTTTGGTATATACAAGATTCAAATTATAGTCCATCTTTCTACCTCACTGCATTTTTATTTTTAAATTAAAAGTAGGGCTGTTCTATTTATTCTGTAAATTTGATTTAAAGGAAATATATGCAGCAATAGTAATACACAAAAAATTAGAAAAAGAGATAAAAGGAAAAACATATGAGAAAGTATTTCACACCAGAATGCCAACTATCACATATAGAAAAATGATGGAATTATAAAATTACAATTTACAAGTCCCAATATAGTATTTGATTCAGATAAAAGCCATTAATGGCTTAAAAATCAATTGATCAAAAGGTTAAGAAAATGAAATCAATATGTCAAAGAAATACTGACAATTCCATGTTAATTGTGACTTATTCACAATAGCTGAGATACAGAAATAATCTAAGTGCCCATTCAGGGATGAATGAATTAAAAATTTGAGATAGATGGATACATATAGATAAACATGATATGGCTCTGCATAATCTACATGACCCGTATTACATATGTGCTACATGTATGCTGAAATATTCAGCCTTTCAAAAGGAAGAAATCCTCCCTAAAGTGATGACATGGATGACCCTAGAGAAAATTATGCTAAAGGAAGCCAGACACTTACAAACAAATCTGACATAATATTACTTATTTGTGCAATCTTAAAAAGTTGAATTCATAGAAACAGGGAATATAATAGTAGTTACTAGAGGTTGGCTTGGGTGGGGAAATGGGAGGATGCTGTTCAAAGAGTACAAAATTTCAGATATAAGATGAATAAATTCTGGAAATCTATTGTACATCATGATGACTGTAGTTAACAATAATATATTGTATACCTGAAATTTGCTAAGAGAGTGAATCTTTAGTATTCTTACCACACATACACGTGTAACTATGTGAGGTGATGGATGTATTTTTTAGCCTGATGGATGTAATCATCTTATAATGTATATCAAATCATCACATTGTATAATTAAAATATATGTGTATTTTTTTTTTTTTTTTTTTTTTTTTTTAGACAGAGTTTTACTCTTGTTGACCAGGCTGGAGTGCAATGGCGTGACCTCAGCTCACTACAACCTCTGCTTCCCGGGTTCAAGCGATTCTCCTGCCTCAGCGTAGCTAGGATTAGAGGTGTCTGCCATCACATCCCCCATCTAATTTTTTTGTATTTTTAGTAGAGGTGCGGTTTCATCATGTTGGCCAGGTTAGTCTCAAACTCCTGACCTCAGTTGTTCCACCCACCTTGGCCTCTATGTGTATGTATTAATTGTAAAGTTTCATTTAAAGTGGAGAGACGTGGCAGAACTTTTTTAACAACGGTCCATTTAACATTGTTAATAACGGATAAACTGATACGATATGCCTCCTGATGTGATACGATGAAATGTACACAACATTAATTATGTAGTATTCTTGCAGATAATATTAACTTGAATCTAATTATAAAGAAAAAACAGATAAATATAGAATGTGAGACATACAAGATAACTAGCTTTAACTTTTCAAGACTGCTTATGACACAAAAAACTTTAAAATAAGAAAGACTAAACAAAACCAAACTATATGGGGAGTAGACTGTTCTCAATTAAAATAGACAAAGAATTTATAATGCTGTGCCTCAGTTTCACTATGTGTAAAATGGCATCCCACATGGAGTAGTTCATATCATTAATGAGCCAACATACATGATTGTCTTAGCACAGAGCCTGAAAACTTTAAACATTTTATTAGGGACAACAATCATCATCATCATTATATTTATCATCTTTATCATTAATTTTGACAAACTAAATTTTAAAAATCCTAGAAGAAAACATAAAATCATACTATATAATGTTATGTAAAAAACATTTCTGTAATACAACATACACACACAAATTTCCATAAAATAAAATTGTGATGAATGTTACATAATTAAATAACTATACAGGTAAATTATGTTTATCAATACATAATACCAGTAAATAACAACAATTACTGCCAATATAAGCCATCAATTGAGAGAATATTTTTGCTATAAATACAAATATGAAGTAACAGTCATATTAACCCACACGTTCACCCAAGCATGTATTTATATATTTGCATATGTATTCATAGAAAAAAGAAAACGAGAAAAATTATTGTTACATATGTGGAAATGAAACATCTAATAAACACTTGACAAGATGTTCTACATCAATTATAATCAGATAAATATAAGTTAAGATTAAAATATGCTACATGTGATTGCTCTTAGTGTTGCTTAATGTAAGAGGAAAGCGTGACTACTCCCAGTATTGCTTAATGCCTGCATGTAAAGGTATGCCCAGTATCGTGTAACATCCGGACGGGGCAAGTAATTATGTTGTTGCCAGTTCTCAAAAGCTACTGGTAGTAGGCAGACCCTTAAGCTGGGTGGTTTATTCATGAGTGTTTAATTTATTGTTATATACTTCATCTTGCACATATGTCACCTTTATTCTTTATTACTCCTACTTAAAAACTATTACTCTTACTTAAAAACCAATTTAACATTTCAAAGTCTTCATAATTTAATATACTTTGTATATCATATTTAAAAAATTTGTATCGAAGACTTTTTGCCTGGCACTGTTCTGAGTACTTTATGTATACATTATATAATCTCATTTAATCTTAAAAATGATTTTTCATATTAGACACTATTATTATTCTTATATGAAGAAGGAGTCAATTGTGTCATAGAGAGGTTTAGTAAACTGTGTCAAGTCATATAGCTTGGATTTTGTGTTTTAAAAGAGAAATGGGGAGGGAGGATGAAGAGAAGTTGGCTATAGGGTACAGTTGAGTAGAAGAAATAAGTTCTAGTATTCAAGAATACAATGGGGAAATTATGGTTAATAATTTATTGTATATTTCAAAATAGCTAGTTTTAACAGAATTATTAATCAAACTATTAATAGCTTGAAACCCGTCTTAATAATTAAGTTACTAATTAAATTAAACACCAAATCTAATTTTTAGTGGTGGCTTGTATCCCTCCCCCACCTCTACTCCATCCACAATAAACCACTAACGAGGAACTCTGGCACATTTCCAACTCAAAGATACAACAGGACCTTGTAACAAAGGGTTAAACTTTCAGGAAGAAAAGTACTAAAGCTCTTGCAATCAAACAATTTCTCTTCCTTCTATTATCTTTCAATTCCTTTAGCTTTTTCATGCTTTCTTCACTATTGATCAACATCTTTTCCACAAATAAATATATTTGCCACTCACTCTCCCTAGACACTGAAAGTGTATATGTGAGCAAGATACACATGATCTCTGCACCACATAGTTTATAGAAATGACAGGTTAATATGAATATAAGGACTAACTTTGATTACTGCTATGCTGCTATTATTTTTAAAAAGTAAAATAGCCCTACAGCGGGACTACCTGCCAGAGTATGTGAGAAGGACATTTTAGTGAGAGAATCTGTGAGGCACTACCATCCATGATGAGAGCTGAGTGAAAGATGAGTAACAGAAGGAAACACCAGCAAAGACACAGCATCTGTAGGGTCCAAACTTGAAAACACTGACTAAAATAAACATGGCAAAATAAGATGAAGCAAAGGATTGGGTAGAGACAAAAAAAAAAAAAAAAAGATACAGCAGGGCCAGGTAGGAGATTCCTCAATTCTTTAAATGAGAGTATAAATGCCTGGACAGGGGTAATGTCAGTAGGGGTAATGAGATCTCAAGAGACTACAGGTATTTAGGAGGCAGATTTGATAGGACTTGATTTTCATTAGATAGGAGGTATTAGAAAGGGAGAGTTTCTTGGGAAAAATACCTCCAGAATGAAAATTAATATGTAGACCAAGAGATGGGAAGGCAAAGGCCTGTATGGTTAAGGCTTGCTTACTATGATGTGGGTTATCTATAACTAGATTTGAAATTGAAGATTTAAGGTAATGAGGGACATATATTTACCTGCTCTTTCATGTTCCACATTTTCCTGGCCATCCAGAACAGTATTAAATGTCTTTTCAAATAATTTAGAGATTCAGAGTCCCAAGTTCTCTCTCTTCTTTTCTTAAAAATAAACACAATAAAATAAACCAAAACAACAACCACCATCTCCCCTGAGCACACTCATATCATTTTAAAATCTGATAACTCTTAGAAGACTGTGGATAATTCAGTAGTTACAATTATTTAACTTTGGGTTTGGAGTCACATCCTTGAAGTACATGCTGTAGCAGAAAAGTAAAATATTGTCACAGGATCCTCGGAGTGTGGCTTCACAAGGCAGAAACCTCTATGGCCAGCAGTAACTTCTGTCTGAGTATTGCTTATGCCTGCTGGGATGGTTCCACCCACTTGGCCAAGCAGACTGTGTTCAGCTCACTCTACTGGGCCAGATTCCAAACCTGCCAAGGGTAAGCCAGGCACAAAGCGGCAAAAGGTGTGTGGGTGAGCAAGCATGGGTTCCAACCACTGCCCACAGCCAGGCATACTGGCTGCTGCGGTGAGACAGGCAGCTCTGTGCAAGGCTGTGGCTGGACCAGATGTACTGCACATTGCTTCTGCTGTGGGCACCTGCATCTGGACAAGGGGAACACGGTGGTGCCCAGAAGCTAGGAGACACCAGGAACCACAGACCCTCAAAGAGGTGTCATAGCTCTGGATTGGGAACGCCTAGGTCTGAACTGAGATCCTCAAAGGACTGCAGCTCTTCTCGCCTTCTTGTCACCTGCTTTGTGGTAAGTGGGGGCCATGTTTCAGCCCTGTTTATATTACAGCTCTTTTAGTCGCACCATTTGACAGGTCCTAAGTTCTTGTCACATGTTCAGGAAGAATGAGGGATGTGGGTAAGCAAGGTGGAGAGGAGCTTCGTTGAGTGACAGAACAGCTCCTGGGAGACCCAAAATGGGTAGCTCCTCTCTGCAGGCGGGTCAATCCAACATCGCTCCAGCTCTCTCCCTAGAGAGGAGACTCACAGTGGCTAACTCCTTTCTGCAGGCGGTCATCCCAAGGTCTGTGCAGCCCTCAGCAGACAGAAGACCTGGAGTAGGTAGCTCCTAACTATAGGTGGGTTGTAGGGGATGTCTGTTGGAGTCTGGGGTTTTTATGGCCTCAGAAGGGAGGAAGTGCCTGTTAATTGGTCCATGGGCAGTCGTGGGTGGGCCTGGAAAAAGCACCATAAGCTCTCACTCAGGCTTCTGACTCCACTCAGAACTGGCAGTCCAGCTCCCAAGCTTCAGGTCATTGAAGGCCTTCACTGGAATCTGCCCCTTTCTGCGCAGGAGTCTGTCTGCCTCCTATTCCCACCCATTATATCATCCACATTGCCCAGGCTCTTTGTGCCAAGGGGCACTGCAGGCTCACTCTGAGCCACCCTTGGTGCCCTTTGGCCTCCCTTGCAGGCTCTTTGGTGCTCAAAATGCAGAAGAAGCAGAGGCCTCAGGGGGCTGGAATGTCAGTGCCCCCCAAGTGTGTGCACAACAGTCCAGGTGGTGGCAGTGCCGAGACTCAGCCTCAACTTTGCTCCAAAATCAAAGCAGACACCAGGAGCAGAGAGAGCAGACAGTGGAGGGAAGAGGGTGGATTTCTGGGCCCCCAAGAATACAAGGATGCCCAGGTCACAGCTGCAGCTGGGCAACTGTAGTTGTGCCTGGAAAGGTGGGGGCTCCCATTACACCAACTCAGTGGTGGGCAGGGCTCCCACTTGTTCCTGGCTCCCGATGGCTCTGTGGAGTGAGCATTCCTGGCCAGGCCTCCCCCGCTGCAGCTGGCATCTTCACAACGGCTGCTCCAGATGGGCTGCTGCTGCCATCAAAATGATTCAGGGCCTTATTGAACACCCAAATGATTTTGTTTTTTAAAAGAAAGGGAAGCAAGGAGGAAGGATGAAGGGAAGTTGTCTAAGGAGTATGAAAATAACTGTTAAATAGAAGAAATACGTTCTAGTATTTAATAGTACAGTAGGGAAACTATAGTTAAGAATGATTTATCATATATTTAAAAAGAGCTAGAAAAGAAGAATGGTAGTGTTCTCAACACGAAGAAAAGATAAATGTTTGAAGTGACAGATATTCCGATTACCATGACTTGATCATTACACGTTGTATACCGGCGTCAAAATATTGCATGTGTCCCGAAATATATATAATTATTGTACATCAATTAAAAAAGTAAAGAAAGTACTTATTTCTCTGAGTAATGTACCTTAAATGGTACCATTTTATGAGGCCTGGGATGATAAAGAAACGATAGTTGTGAGGGAGGAAGACTTCTAGTTGCCCCCATCCACATGAACAGTAGCAACAGGCTGGTGGATGCAAAATGCATAAAGCTCTCTGGGTTCTTTAGTTTCCTGCTCTTATATGTAAACTTTTCTTCTGAAATGTAAAGGTTTTCAGAGAAAGGCCAAGAAAGTATATGTGCACAAGGCACATCTTTTAGGAGTAAGTGAATGGTCCCAGAGAATATTTTTCCTTGGTCCTGTGTTAAGACAACATTATAAATATATTTTTTACAAAAGAGAACAATTATTACGATCCCTAACGTTGGGCATGTGCTCATAAACAAGTGACCATGAATTATAGTTTTGAACTTTCACTTTAATTCATAATATATGATAATACATAATATATATAACTATAATTATTATAGTTATATCATATAAATATTACAACTACAATTATTATAGTTACACATATAACTGTTATAACTATAATTATTATATTTATATTCTATGTGATATAGAAATATAACTATAATATATTCTTATAAAACAAACTTCTGTACATTCAACAGAGACTAAAAAGGCTATATAAGAATCAGATGACTGATTAAAAAATGCCCTTGTAATATTTATCTTTAGAGTATTAGATTTTGGTCTCAAATCACTGAGTAGGATAAAAATAAAGAATTTAGAATAAATTTTAACCCCACCTCTTTTAAAGAAGGAAAAAGGACAAATTTATCAGTTTTTCAAAAAAGACTTTCTCTTACATCTTTATATTTCAATAACTACTGTAGTATTTTGATCACTGTCTACAATCTGTATATATAATACCTGAATTATCCCAATGGAAAACAGTTTTGCTGTTTTTGGTGTTTGTTCTCTTTTTTCTCTGTTTTTAATCTTGAAATCTCTAGGGTTGCATAGCCAAACTCACTGTTTCATTTTCTGGTGCTGTAGTGATAAATAAAAAACTACAATTTACTCTTAACAGCAAATTTAAAAAATGCATCAATGCTCCAAAGGGAAAACTATACTGAGAATTATAAGTTCTATTAGGCAGTGTCCCACTTGCTGGGCAATGTTAATTTGCATCTTTACATGCTATTATTCCTCACAAGACACTATGGAATGCTTTAGAGTCAGCAGTGACTCACCCACTAAAACTAGCACCAGAGAAGCATTAATGTTGCTTTTTAGAAGTGTCTTTCCAGATTTTTAATTTTGACCTTCAAAAGTAGTATTCTTTTTACTAGTTAACAAATAATTCTATCTTACAGATATATCTGGAAAAATGCACCACGTATGATTTTAAATAGAAATAAGCATTACACTTTTTGTTGTTCTTATTTGGTCTTTCTCTCTCTCTAAATGTTCCATTGAGCTAATGAGTCCAAATTAGTGAGGCTAAATCTCTACAAGGGATATAAAACACAGAATTTGAGAATGACTGTCTTTTGATCCTGTGTCCACTGACAGTATGATAATAGGCCAAATAAACTTACCACTTCAGGTGTATGAGCCTTAACAGTGAATTATTTACACAGCCGTCACTTTGTGCCTCAAGATACAACCTTTGTTGGCCAGGTGCGGTGGCTCACACCTGTAATCCCAGCACTTTGGGAGGCCGAGGCAGGTGGATCATTAGGTCAGGAGATTGAGACCATCCTGGCTAACATGGTGAAACCCCGTCTCTACTAAAAATACAAAAAATTAGCTGAGCATGTTGGCACATGCCAGTAGTCCCAGCTACTCGGGAGGCTGAGG
>NC_045455.1:54928965-55004673 GCF_002776525.5 Piliocolobus tephrosceles
TTTTTTTTTTTTTTTTTTTTTTTTATTATTATACTTTAAGTTCTAGGGTACATGTGCATAACGTGCAGGTTTGTTACATATGTATACTTGTGCCATGTTGCTGGGCTGCACCCATCAACTCGTCAGCACACATCAATTCGTCATTTCTATCAGGTATAACTCCCAATGCAATCCCTCCCCCCTCCCCCCTCCCCATGATAGGCCCCGTTGTGTGATGTTCCCCTTCCCAAGTCCAAGTGATCTCATTGTTCTGTTCCCACCTATGAGTGAGAACATGCGGTGTTTGGTTTTCTCTTCTTGTGATAGTTTGCTAAGAATGATGGTTTCCAGCTGCATCCATGTCCCTACAAAGGACACAAACTCATCATTTTTTATGGCTGCATAATATTCCATGGTGTGTATGTGCCACATTTTCTTAATCCAGTCTGTCACAGATAGACATTTGGGTTGATTCCAAGTCTTTGCTATTGTGAACAGTGCCACAATAAACATACGTGTGCATGTCTCTTTATAGCAGCATGATTTATAATCTTTGGGTATATACCCAGTAATGGGATTGCTGGGTCAAATGGTATTTCCAGTTCTAGATCCTTGAGGAATCACCATACTGTTTTCCATAATGGTTGAACTACTTTACAACCCCACCAACAGTGTAAAAGTGTTCCTATTTCTCCACATCCTCTCCAGCACCTGTTGTTTCCTGACTTTTTAATGATTGCCATTCTAACTGGTGTGAGATGGTATCTCATTGTGGTTTTGATTTGCATTTCTCTGATGGCCAGTGAGGATGAACATTTTTTCATGTGTCTCTTGGCTGTATGAATGTCTTCTTTTGAGAAATGTCTGTTCATATCCTTTGCCCACTTTTTGATGGGGTTGTTTGTTTTTTTCTTGTAAATTTGTTTGAGTTCTTTGTAGATTCTGGATATTAGCCCTTTGTCAGATGAGTAGATTGCAAAACTTTTCTCCCATTCTGTAGGTTGCCTGTTCACTCTGATGGTAGTTTCTTTTGCTGTGCAGAAGCTCTTTGGTTTAATCATATCCCATTTGTCAATTTTGGCTTTTTCTGCCATTGCTTTTGGTGTTTTAGATATGAAGTCCTTGCCCATGCCTATGTCCTAAATGGTACTACCTAGGTTTTCTTCTAGGGTTTTTATGGTATTAGGTCTAACATTTAAGTCTCTAATCCATCTTGAATTAATTTTCGTATAAGGAGTAAGGAAAGGATCCAGTTTCAGCTTTCTACTTATGGCTAGCCAATTTTCCCAGCACCATTTATTAAATAGGGAATCCTTTCCCCATTTCTTGTTTCTCCCTGGTTTGTCAAAGATCAGATGGCTGTAGATGTGTGGTATTATTTCTGAGGACTCTGTTCTGTTCCATTGGTCTATATCTCTGTTTTGGTACCAGTACCATGCTGTTTTGGTTACTGTAGCCTTATAGTATAGTTTGAAGTCAGGTAGCGTGATGCCTCTAGCTTTGTTCTTTTGACTTAGGATTGTCTTGGCAATGCGGGCTCTTTTTTGGTTCCATATGAACTTTAAAGCAGTTTTTTCCAATTCTGTGAAGAAACTCATTGGTAGCTTGATGGGGATGGCATTGAATCTATAAATAACCTTGGGCAGTATGGCCATTTTCATGATATTGATTCTTCCTATCATGAGCATGGTATGTTTTTCCATTTGTTTGGGTCCTCTTTTATTTCACTGAGCAGTGGTTTGTAGTTCTCCTTGAAGAGGTCCTTTACATCCCTTGTAAGTTGGATTCCTAGGTATTTTATTCTCTTTGAAGCAATTGTGAATGGAAGTTCATTCCTGATTTGGCTCTCTGCTTGTCTGTTACTGGTGTATAAGAATGCTTGCAATTTTTGCACATAAATTTTGTATCCTGAGACTTTGCTGAAGTTGCTTCTCAGCTTAAGGAGATTTTGGGCTGAGACGACGGGGTTTTCTAAATATACAATCATGTCATCTGCAAACAGGGACAATTTGACTTCTTCTTTTCCTAACTCAATACCCTTGATTTCTTTCTCTTGCCTGATTGCCTTAGCCAGAACTTCCAACACTATGTTGAATAGGAGTGGTGAGAGAGGACATCCCTGTCTTGTGCCAGTTTTCAAAGAGAATTTTTCCAGTTTTTGCCCATTCAGTATGATATTGGCTGTGGGTTTGTCATAAATAGCTCTTATTATTTTGAGGTACGTTCCATCAGTACCGAATTTATTGAGCGTTTTTAGCATGAAGGGCTGTTGAATTTTGTCAAAAGCCTTTTCTGCATCTATTAAGATAATCATGTGGTTCTTGTCTTTGGTTCTGTTTATATGCTGGATTACATTTATTGATTTGCGAATGTCGAACCAGCCTTGCATCCCAGGGATGAAGCCCACTTGATCGTGATGGATAAGCTTTTTGATATGCTGCTGGATCCAGTTTGCCAGTATTTTGTTGAGGAGTTTTGCATCGATGTTCATCAGGGAGATTGGTCTAAAATTTTCCTTTTTGTTGTGTCTCTGCCAGGCTTTGGTATTAGGATGATGTTGGCCTCATAAAATGAGTTAGGGAGGATTCCCTCTTTTTCTATTGATAGGAATAGTTTCAGAAGGAATGGTACCAGCTCCTCCTTGTACCTCTGGTAGAATTCAGCTGTGAATCCATCTGGTCCTGGACTTTTTTTGGTTGATAGGCTATTAATTATTGCCTCAATTTCAGACCCTGCTATTGGAGAGTCAGGTTTTTACATGACAAGAACTTCACAATCGACATCTAAGGAGATACTTCTATAGAGCAGGGAAAGAAACAGAAATTAGGGTTGATGTTCAGTTCAGGAATCCTGGAGAGGCCTAATAAACTGACTGACTTGTCACCCCTCACCGAATTCTCCCCAATACTGGACTCTGTTGGTGTGCACCAATGAGTCTCATCATGAGGATAATCGGCATTGCTTGTGGTTAAAATACAGACACTCTGGCTATTATCGAAAGGAAGGTAGCAAGTATTGACAAGATTGTAGAGCAAAAAGAACCCTTGCACATTATATGTAGGAATGAAAATTAGTACAACCATTATGATATGCAGTATGAAGATTTATTTAAAAATTAAAAATAGAACTACCATATAATCAAGCAATTCCACATCTGAGGGAAAGGAGAATTAAATCAGTAGGTAAGAGAGATATCTGCCATATCCAAGACATGAAATCAACCTAAGTGTTCATCAGAAGATGAGTGTATTACAAATGGGGTATTGATACACAATGGAGTGCTGTTCAGTCATACAAAATGATAAAATCTTTTTATTTGTATCGACATGGATGAATCTAGAGAGCATTATGTTCTGCCAGACACAGAAAGACAAACACTGCTTGATCTCCTTCATATGTGTAATCTAAAAAGTTGATGTCCCAGAAGTAGAAAGCACAATGGGGGTCACTAGGGTCTGGGATGTTTGGGGTGGGAGTAAATGTTGGTTAAATTATACAAAATTTTGGTTAGAAAGGAGGAGTAAGCTTAAGAGGTCCATTGTACAGCAAGGTTACTACAGTTAGTAATATATTCTTGAAAAATGACAAGAGTGTATGCAAGTGTTCCCTGCACAAAAATGATAACCATGTAGGTAATATGTATGGTAATTAGCCAGATTTAGTCTGACTAAGATTGATATGTTAATTAGTGACATTTAGTCCATAATGTACATATATTTTAAAACATCACATTATATACAGTAAGTACATTCTATTTTATTTATCAATGCAAAAAATAAAATAAGAATACAGATTCTCAGACTCCTCTGGATAATCAAATTCAGGAGATATAGAGTAGAATGTAGAAAATTCAATTATTAACAACAATCTCCGGTAATTATATTAATTCAGCAACTTTGAGTCATACTGACTTTTACAACACTTAACAATCTCCCAAGGCTAAATCAGGAATAAACAGAAATCCTGAACAGACCAATAATTAGTAATGATATGAATCAGTAACGAAATTCTCCCCCTATCAAAAAAAAAAAAAAAAAAAAAAAAAAATCCCAGGAACAGACAAATCCACAGCCTAATTTTACCAGACATACAAATAAGAACTGGTGCCAAATTTACTGAAACCGTTTCAAAAAATTGAGGACAGAATCCTTCCTAACTCATTCTACAATGCCAGTATTACCCTTATACCAAAGCTGGGAAAAGATACAACAACAAAAATGAAAACTACACATCAATATTTTCAATGAATGAGAGGCAGTAATCCTCAATAAAATACTAGCAAACTGAATCCAATAGCACATTAAAGAGAATACATCATGATCAAGGGGGGTTTATTCCAGGGATGCAATGATGTTTCAACACACACAAATCAATAAATGTGATTCACCACATAAACAGACTTAAAAACAAAATTCATATGGTCATCTCAACAGATGCAGAAATAAACATTTGATAAAATTCAGCACCTCTTAATGATTAAAACCCTCAACAAACTAAGCATCAAGGGAATATACCTCAGAATAGCAGAAGGCATATACAATAAGCACAATGTGAACATCATACTGAAGATAAAAGAGTTGAAAGCATTCCCCTTAAGAATTAGAACACGACTAGAATGCCCTCTTTTAACACTCCCATTCAACAGTGTACAGGAAGTCCTGGTCAGAGCAATCAGGAAAGATAAAAAAACAAAAGGCATGCAAATTTGAAAAAAGGAAGTCAAATTATCTGTGCGGATGATATGATCTTAATAAAACCCTAGAAAAGACTCCTCCAAAAGACTCCTAGTGTTGATACATCAATTCAGTAAGGTATCAGGATAGAAAACCAACATACAAAAATCAATAGCCTTTGTATACACTATTAACAATGAGCAGAGAACCACATCAAAAACTCAATCTCATTTATCATAGCTCCAGAAATAATAAAATACCTAGGAATACATTTAACCAAAGAGGAGAAACATCTCTAAAAAAACCTACAAAATACTGATTAATAAAAAAATCATAGATGATACAAACAAATGGAAAAACATCCCATGCTCATGAACTTAAAGAATCAATATCATTAAAATGACCATACTGTCCAAAGCAATCTACAGATTCCAAAGCAATCTACACATTTAATGTAATTCCTATCAAAATGCCAATATCATTTTTCACACAATTAGAAAAAATGATCCTAAAATTCAAATGGAAAGAAAAAGTGTGCCAGAATAGCCAAACCAATCATAAGCAAAAAGTATAAAACTGGAGGCATCACATTACCTGACTTCAAATTATACCACCAGGCTACAATAAGCCAAACAATATGGTACTGGTACAAAAATAAACACGTAGCTCAATGGAACAGAATAGAGAACCCAGAAATAAAGTTATATACCTAGGACCAACGAATCTTTCACATAGTCAACAAAAATTATACACCAGGGAAATAAAATCTTATCCAATAAATAGTTCTGGGAAAACTGAATAGCAATATGCAGGAGAGTACAACTGAACCCATATCTCTCATTATACAGAACAATCAATACAAGGTGCATTAAAAAACTTAAATGTAAGACTTCATAAAATTTCTAGAAGAAAATCTAGGAAATACTCTTCTGGACATTGACAAAGAATTTATGACTAAGACCTCAAAAGCAAACGTAACAATACCTAAAGACAAACGGGACAATGAAAAAGCTTCTTCACAGCAAAAGATATAATCAACAAAGCGAACAGGCTTTCAGTATGGGAGCAAATACTTGTAAACTACATTCCTGACAAATGACTAACATTCCATTACCAGGAACTCAAACAATTCACCAAGAAAAAAGAAAGAAAGAAAGAAACACATAACTGCATTTAAAATTGGGCAAATGGGATTTTTCAAAAGAAAACATAAAAACGGTCAACAAGCATATGAAAAAAAAAAAATGCTTCACCTCACTAATCATGAGAGAAATGCAAAACAAAAACCCCAAGGAGATACAATTGTACACCTGTCAGAATGGCCATTAGTAAAAAGTACAAAATAACAAATTTTGGGGGTGAGTGTGGAACAAAGGGAACAGTATAGGCTATTTGTGAGAATGTAAATTAGTAGAACCATTTTGGAAAAAAGTATGGAGATTTCTCAAATAGTAAAAATAGAACTATCATCTGATCCAGCAATCTCATTACTGAGTATCTGCCTAGAAGAAAAGAAATTGAAGCAGGATATTTCCTTGACCCCTTTGCAGGACCCATGACAAGAGAACACCATTCACTCAGACTGCTGCTCTCAACTCCTCGTGGGTGGGGATGTGCAAGCAAATGAGGCAGGAACTAGAGTACATGAGCACTGGAACCAGGTTCGGTGCTGGCAGGAGTGACCACAACAACTCGGACCCAGTGCATTCCACCCCTCGCAGGAGGGAGTAGGCGGGTAGTGGGTGCAGGAGCCAGGAGGAGCACTTTTGGGTGCTGGCAGAACAAACTCTATGTGGGTCCTGCAGCCGTGTCTGGGGGTGTGCCTGTTACTCCCAAAGTCCCAGTGCACGTGTTACAATGCTCTTTTAGCTGTGCCATCAGCAGACAGCATACGTGTTAAGAGCTCAGTGGGCCCTTTTGTATCTGCATTCATTCCAGTAGGTGCTTTTGTACCTGCATTCACTTGTCCAGCATCCAGGAAAAATGAGGTCACACAAATGAATGGAAGGATGGTAAATGCAGGAGATTTTATTGCCTGTGAAAGTGACTCTCAGCAGGAAGGGGAGCTGAAAATGGATGGGGCGGAGTCAGGGGTAGACTTAGGTAATCTTCTCCTGAATTCCTGCCATCTCCAGCTGAATTCTCCAAAGTTACACTGTCAAGCTGTCCCTCTGAAGTCAAGCTGCATGTATTCACTGTCCAGCCATGGTCATCCCAATGTCCAGCTGCTTCTTTCCCTCTGCTGTCTGAGTCTGAGGTCTTTACAGGCACAGGACGGAGTGGGGCCATGGGTGGTTTAGGAAAAATGAAACACTCAAGTGAGAAAACAGGGATATAAATTCTCACTTTGGGCCATGATCTCAGACTTTTCAGCTTGAAGGTGGGGCTTTGCCAGGGACTCGCCCTTTTCTGCCTAGAATTTCTCTGCCTCCTGTTCCTACCAAAATCTTTATATCAAAAAGATACCTGCATTCGTATATGTATTGCAGCACTATTCACAATACTAAGGATATGGAATCAATCTAAGTGTCCATCAACAGATGATTGGATAAAGAAAACATGGTATATATACCATGGAATACTACTCAGCCATAAAGAAAAGAATAAAATCATGTCTTTTGCAGCAACATGAATGGAACTGGAAGCAGTTATGAATTACTCAGAAACCGAAAGTCAAATTCTGCATGTTCTCACTTATACATGGAAGCCAAATTATGTGTATACATGTACATAGAGAGTTGAATAATAGACATTAGAGACTTAGAAAGGTGGGAGAGCTGTAGTGGGGAGAGAGAGGAGTACTTAATGAGTACAATGTACACTGTGTGGGTGATGGTTACTCTAAAAGGCTAGACTTCACCGTTACTCTAAAAGGCTAGACTTCACCAACTGCACAATATATCCATGTAACAAATCGGCATTTTGTACCTCCTAAATCTAAAAAAGTAAACAATTTATTTAAAAATCCAAATAAGACAAATAAACACAAAATTTTCCTAGATGCTTCTTCTCCAAGTGATGACACAGGCCTTCAATCTTCTTGTGCTTCCTCCTATTCAAGGTTTTTGTTTTCAGTTGCATGATCAAGGCAGAGAGAAGAAACTATGGCTCTTCAAAGGTGTTTCGGGACTGTACGTTTCTTCAGATGATGTAGTTGTTTCTCCTTAACAAAACAGGAGTATGCATTCTTACCATCATCTTCTGTTCAGGAGAGAAACAGGGAATGTGGAGGATGCAGCCAGTCTATCTCACTACCCTATTGCACACAGAATCTTATAGCTTCTCTATTCTAGTCTCACCTGGCAGATGATTTGTATTACATTTCAAATTCCTAATTACGCCCCTTACTGTGTTTTAATTTGGGGTTGTTACTTTAAATAAATAAAATAGTTAGAGATTCCAACCATATTAAAGTCCAGAAAGAAAGGTAATTTAAATACCATGTATTTGCTGCTTCTCCCTTAGGAAAGGTTTTGAACATAGACATTTTAAAAATGTGTTACTGTGTTAAAATTCTAACCTATTGTAATCATTTTAAGCAAATAACATTGAGCTTTAATTTTCTGGGGGCAAAGAAAGATTACTTTTTCCTTTCACTGAGAGGCATAAAGGAAAATGTCCCCACTACACACCAGGATCACTGTGGATATTCTAAGTATAGTCAGAGGGAAAGCTGCCTGAATACAACAGCAACAGCATTTGTTTTTCTCTTTAGACCTGTATAAATGCAACATGGCTTCATTTTTTCCCCCATAGCTTATTTCAAAAGACATTTCTCCAAATCATAATATTCAAGGCAATTATTTGATTTATGATTTCTTTATTCAGATGGGTTACACTATAGACCCTATGGGAATATGAAGTAAGCTACTTGGGAAGAGCCCTTTCACCTTTGTATCCATTATTAATAGAATTTAGATCCTGTGGTCAGATTCTCCCAAATTCTTTTGAAGTGTCCAAGTTCAATTGCATGAGTTTTGTTTTGGCAACCCTCTGCCCAAAGTTGCTTATAGGCTAACTTTTCACCTTGTTTTCAAGACAGAGGAATAGAAAGTAGCATTTCTTTTGAGGAGGTAGACATTAAATATATATTTATTTTTTACTGTGACTTGTTCAGGACCACATTTTACAAAATGCCTTATTTCTTTTATTGTTTCTGGAAATGAAAGTTCTATTAATATTGTTTTAGCTTGCATGTAGAAGAGCTTTTAAATTAGGGCTTATTTTGAAACATCCTGAGATTAATACAAATGTATGCCAATACCTTTCAAAGGGAGGTAATATTCAGAGACAATCGTTCTGATCAGATGGCTTAGAGAAATTTGGGGAATATTCATTCACATTCACATATTTTTTTTTTTTTAATCAATGAATGTCTTTGACTTAAATCTAACGAAAAACTACAGCATTTTTTTTTGGCTATTTTTTTACTATATAGTGTTCACAGCATAGTTGTAAACAAAATACAAAATATATTTTCAGATATTGTACAATGTAGAGATTCAATTTCATTTTTTTCTCCCTCTGTAAACAAATGTCCCATTAGCTATTAAATAAATAAGTTTTAGTATAGATCAATTATTTCCAGTTAGATCCACCTTTCCATTCCCTCAAATAATTATGCTGTTCTTCCCACATTCAGTGCTTGAAGAAAATAAGTTATTTTTCTTTGGCTTACAAAAATGAAAACTGGTCTACATCAAGACTTTTTCTCCTGTACTTGTCTCCTCTTAAAAATTATGTGCTGATTTTTACAAATACCTTTAACAGAAGCAAAGTTACAAATTTTTCATTTTGCTTACGTGTTCCCTGACTTGAACAATTTCAACAACCATTTCTTCAGTCAGCTTTAACTTTAATCAGTTTTGACATTCTGACCGCCCAATTCTTGGAAAGGTTGATTACTTCATACTCTCTGACCTAGAAGTGCCATCTAGCTGTGTTTTTATACATCTTGTATCTCAGAATTTCCATTTTTTTCCTGGTCCTATCTTTATTGTTTTGAGTATTTTACAGGGACAAAAAAACCTAGCCTAAACTCTATAAAGACACAGAGATTTTTTTTTTTTTTCATTTTTGCAAGTTTAGCAGAGTCTCACTTATCTAATTGTTACTTAAATTTATCTAAATTCTGTAATAATTCCAAAAATATTTTATTTACTTTCCCTGCTTTTCAAATTAGTAAAAATGACATACAATTGTATGTATTTTTGTGATTTGTGTTTTTTACTAATTAATGTTTTTGTGAGTTTTCCATGTACAGTTGTAAAGTTTTTTTCCATGAATTTGCACTAGAGTGTAATATTAATCATAGTAATTTATCACATTTTACATTTTCTGTTTTGCAATTAGTGAACATTTGAATTATACTAGAAGTTTTGCTGGCATTAGTGTTTTTATATAACCTTGTGACCATTTTTCTTGTAAATATCTCCTAGTGCATATGTAATATAATTTTATATGATATACTGATAAGATGAAAACAGGTAGTTTTTAGGGTACACACAGGTACAGTATTTTAGACTTTTTTTCTAAATCACCGCCACTACCACTTTTTAAATTTCCATCACTTTTAATGAGAGTCCTTTTTCTGCACATTTATGACAATGTTTTGTGTTGAGAAAACTTTGAATTGTTGCTAATTTGGTATATCTTATATGACATATTACAGTCATTCTAACGTATATTTCTTTGTTATTAATGAAGCTGAGAATTATTTCAAATTTTATGGACCACTTGGACTTCCTGGTTCCAGTGGGGACTTGGAGAAATTTTCTGTTTAGCTTAAGGATGATAAAGGCACCAGTGAGCGCTCTGTGTCTAACTAAAAGATTGTAAATGCACCAGTCAGCACTCTGTAAAACGGACCAATCAGCACTCTGTAAAATGGACAAATCAGCACTCTGTAAAATGGACCAATCAACAGGATTTGGGCGGGGCCAAATAAGGGACTAAAAGCTGGTCACCCCACTGCCAGCAGCGCAACCTGCTGGGTTCTCCTTCCATGCTGTGGGGGCTTTGTTCTTTCACTGGTCACAGTGTTTCTTGCTGCTGTGAAGTCTTTGGGTCCGCACTACCTTTATGAGCTGTTAACGCTCACTGAAAGTGTCTGCAGCTTCATTCCTGAAGTCAGTGAGACCATGAACCCAATGGGAGGAAGAAACTCCAGATACACCTAAACATCTGAAGCAACAAACTCTGGACACACCATCTTTAAGAGGTGCAAGACTCACCGCGAAGGTCCGCGGTTTCCTTCTTGAAGTCAATGAGACCAAGAACCCACTGGAAGCAATAAATTCCGTACACAAAATGATTCTTTTTAAAATTCCTGTCATTTTCACATTCCCCAAATACTTTTTTTTCTTTTTCGTTGACTTATTAAAGTTCTTTGTAGATTATAAATGCAAATCTTTTGTCAATGTACATGTTTCAAATAATATGCTCAATTTGTGACATATATTTTACTGTCATTCAGATACCTTTTAATTTGCAGAATTTATCATTTGTATGTGATAAAATAGATCAATCTTTTCCTATGTTCTCATCAGTTTTTGTGTCCTGTTAAAAATTTGGTTATTCCAATGCCATGGGAATATTCTTTTATATTTTCTACAAAAGTTTTTAATATTTTCTTTAATTCATCTGTAATATATTTTCAGATTTTCTTCAATGTAAAGATTCAATTTCATTTTTTTTCTCCTTTTCTGTAAACAAATGTGCCATTAGTTTTTACTGAGTAGTTTCTATATAGGTATCTGTCTTTTCCTGGTCTATTTATTCCATTAGTTTGTCCTTCTGCTAAATATTCCATTCATTTTCTCAATTTTCTCTATCAGAAGTGTCTTGTTTTGGCTAATTCTGGCCTTTAGTTCTTCCATATGAATTTTAGAGCCATCCTGTTGATTTCCACATTAATCCTATACATGACAAGAGGCCTAGCATTTAAAAAAATCTATTGAACACATCCAGAGTACAGTCACATGGCAATACCTAACCAGAAGACTAACTGCTGTGTCTGGAAAGAAGAGGCGGTTATTCATGTGAATGGCTTGCCAATTTGTCTCACAGTCTTCTTTTCTTGTGATGAAATATTTGTTTTAATATTCTTCCTATGCATATACATATAACAATATACTCATTGTTTTCTGAAAGGAGACTAGGTCATCAACTAATTACTTCCTTTAGCTCAAACACAGACTTTCCATTTAATGTGTAGTCCTCTCTATTGTATCTGCACCTGGGTGCTCTTATATTACCCATATGTGAACTAAAAAGATATGGTTTCTACGGTGTCTTGACCAATTCATGTAGAGGAAAATTCGAGGATAATTATAACAAAGACTTTTATTCATAGAAAGGGTGCATTTAAGACACAGAACAATAATTATCCGAAATGAGCATGAAATCAGGTTGAACTGGCCTTGTAAGATTCCTTCACTGTGCCACTTCAAGTTACCAATTTCTCTATTCAGCAGCTAGACCAAACAAACCTCTCAATCAAAAAGATTCAAATACCGAAGAAGGTTAGTTCTTGATTATATACAGTCCCAAACCTATGTTTCTATTTGGTGGGTGGCTCTACTCCAAAAAGTCTACCTCTGTCTTATCATAACTTCCAACTTTGCTGTGTTTGCCTCAAGCTTACAAGAATATCAACAGCATGGATGACTGTGAATGGAAGAATTTTATGGACCCAGCCCTGGAAGGGGACCACAGAAATTATCTCCCAATTTCTAGTGGACTAGAATGTGATCACATGGCCAAATGCAACTGCATGACGACCAAAGAAATTTAGCCAAGCCAGTGCCTAGAAAGATAGGGATATTAGTTTTATGAACATCTGCTGATATTTGCCCATATTTGTTCATGTTATATAATTTTCCTTGGAGAGGGAAGCTGAGTTTAATGCCAGAGAGAAATATAACATAAAGACAGGATTATACAATTTTACAAATTATTAATAACTATTCTTTATAATTTATTAGTTGGTGGTTCCAATGGATCAATAGCTGTGATATAATACATAAGTTTGCAACTTATTTATCATGACATCATAAATAAGTAATTATACATATATTTATTTTTATTTTATTTTATTATTGTTTTTGAGACAGAGTCTCCCTCTCTTGCCCAAGCTGGAGTGTACTGGTGTGATCTTGGATCACTGCAATTTCTGCCTCCCTGGTTCAAGTGATTCCATGCCTCAGCTTCCCAAGCAGCTGGGATTATAGGCACATGCCATCATGCCTAGGTAATTTTTTTGTATCCGTAGTAGAGACGGGATTTCGCTATGTTGGCCAGGCTGGTTTCGAACTCCTGGCCTCAAGTGATCTGCTTGCCTCAGTCTCTCAAAGTGCTGGCATTACAGACGTGAGCAACTACATCCAGACTAAATAAATATATTTTTTTATTTACACTTAAATATGAGGAGGCTGAAGTCAAAGAGAAAATAGCTTGCACAAAGTCACACACACACAAAAAAAAAAAACTGATGTAGTATACTTAGAACTCTGTTTGTCTGTTTCTATAACCCTGCTGTTAAGTATTGCATAATATAGCCAACAGTCAAGAATAGATGAAGCCATATGCTTAGTAGCAAGAGATAAGTTAAATGACAGAATAATGTGTCATATGTTACAGCTTGAGATGGCAGGTGTATGCTAAAATGTGTAGATTTATGAAGAAACAATATTAAAGATTCAGTAAATGTAAACTAAAATAGTATAATGTATATGTTGTATATTCAATAAACTTGATTGAGGTATCGTGTTATTTCTTTATTCTGATACAAATATGTAACAAATGTTACCATCTTAATCATATTACAATGTACAGTTAACTGTTAAGTAAATTCACACTTGGAAACAAATCTTTAGAAGATTTTCATCTTGCAAATCTAAAATGCTATACCCTTTAAAAAATGTCCCTCTTCCTCCTACCGCAGCCCCTAGTAATCACATTCTACCCATAATGTAATTTTAAGACATTGGTTCTAAATTTAGGATACATGAAAAGATCAATTGGGAACAATCTGCCATTGTGCATGGAAACCAACTCTTTGTCAGTATATTCTCCAGTTATAATCAAAGCTTTCCAGAATATCTTTACATATGAGAAAATACCAGCATATACTTGGGGTGACAAAAATACAGTATAAAGATGAATAATGCAACTATTTGAAAGATGAGTGTTCTCTTGTCTGAAGGAACTGCAATGATTGACTTACAAGAATTGCGCTTGCATAGGCTGACAGTACATTTATGACAGGTTGCTGGCAACCTACTGAAGCAGTGAGTGTCTATGTAGAACTTCTTCCAACAGGCGACATCACTTCATGGTTAATCGTGTGGATATGGGTTAATGAAACCTGAGTTCAAATCCAGTTTCTGTCTATTTGTCTTTAAGCAAGTTACTTTACCTCTCTAAGGCTCAGCTTCCTTGTTTATAAACTGAGGTCAATAGCAGTACCTATTTCACAGGGTAATTAAGATAATTCACATAATTACTTTCAACAAAGTTGTTGTTCATTGCTTCCAGTAGCTGGTTAGCGAGAGATTCTAGCGCTCAGAGGTAGGAGTGAAGGAGAGAATACAGATATGGGGCAGAGAAGTGAGTAGACTAAGAAAGGAAGAAAAATATCAGGTAACATGGAAGTTTTGCTTAGGCTTTGTGCCTGGAAAAATAGTATTTTTTCGTTAATACTCTCACATAATTATTCTCATCATGGGAAATAGAAATATTCTTATTTCCCCATCCAATTCTTCCAAACAATATCTACTTTATTCTCTATGCAATCCTATCTTGAAAGAGTGTATGATGAACTATAGCAGCACTAAGTTAGAAAGAGCAAGACTCATTACTGAAATTTTAAGTTTCTCTATCCCTGACTATAGACAAGCCTGTATAGGATAATTATGAAATTATCTAGGTATAAAATTTTCAAAGTTTGCTGTTTTTACATTTAAATACAAATGGCTATTTTTATTAGAATGCTATATGGCATTTTTCTAATTCTCAAAGCAAAGGTTAAAATGATTTTTGCTTCAGAGGATTTATTCCAAGTTTAAGTCTTTGTGAAAATATTGACTTCATTCTTCAACACACAGAGAATTTCAATCATGCTTCTAAATACACTTATTTCTTAACCATGGAATAAGAAATGAAGAAAGATGGATATTATTTCAGAAGGAAGAATTTTGAATAATATATAGTAATAAATACATTATATAAAGCTTAAAAATGAAATTACATGCATAAATTAATAAATATTTTACATGAAATTTTATAGTTATGTAATATATAGTTATAGAGTATATATTTAACATATTTGTGTAAAAATATGATATATTTTGATTTGTAGAATATATTATTGTATAATTTTATGATTACATAAACATGCCTAAATCGGTAGTCATTTTGGCTTAAAAATTAGTGAATTCATAAGCAATACAAATTTAAAGATTTTCTGTTCTGTTGGAAACTATCTTACTGATGAGCAGCTCTGAAGAAATTCCTTCTCCTCCCAAACCCTTTCTTTTTTTCTCTTCATATCTGAGAACTTATTGAACGTATAGCCGAATAGTGCTTACTGTAGTGATTTGATTTCTTTTTTATTGGATTATGGAAAGGCAGTAGTATTCATGAGGATTTTGTGATAAAATTACTAAGAAGATTTTCTACTATATGTAGATTATACATTTTCATTTCTAATAATGACTGAGTTCACAGTTCTTCAAGCTTTAGTTATTCAAGCTTTATCTAAGAATGACTTTTGGCCAGAATCCCACAAAGTTTCAATTTCTGCAGAATAGGACATTCACCAGTTCTTTGAGAAACAGACTACTTGTCAAGGATGAAACAGAATAAATCCAAATATTCTAACATCTTAGGGGAAATAAGTTATCATTGATACTTTAATACTCTTTGCTTAAAATCAGTTGCTCATGTTTGGCAGCTTTAAGGAAAAACCAAATATCTCTGCTGAAAATATGGTCACTAGTCTTTCATTAAATTTATATCTCATTCATTAATATGTTGTTTTTAAGTGTGTGCATTCAATATTGAGAAGAGTGTTGCTACATTATGATTTTCTATCCATAACAATAATGCAATATATGATTAGGCTAAAAGTGCATAATGAGTAGTATGTTATGAAGCATGTCTTACTATGTCTCAAAACAGTTTCTTTGCATAAGGACTTTAATAACACCATTGGGTGACCAAAATTATTTTTCTAAAGTGAATTGAAACCTCATACCAGATACCTCATAATGGATTCTAGAACTGTGAATAAGAAAATCATGATAGGAAAGTTTTAAGTGAACTTTGAGCATGTGCTTAGGGACTTGCCTGTTGCATGACCCTGAGTGTGGATGATATGACAATTTCTAGACGACAAGTGACCAGAAGTCCAGGGAGAGGATTGCAAAGCAATAGCTTTTCAGAAACCAACCAGACTGACATCAAAACAGCCTGTTTTTGCAACTTACAACTTTTTGTGGTCTGTGACTTCACTATGAACTCCATCTGATGGCCTGGGCAGCCTGATTGCAAGCCGCTAGCAGAATTCTAGAAGCTTAGGACTTGAGGAGAAAGCATTTACCTGTGTAGAGCTCCTGTAATTTACCATTCCTGAGCTGACAAGACATGGTCTTCTCTAAATTAACCAGTCACTTCTGCTTTTATGAATCCCATCTCTGCCTTGGTCAGACACTGTGTTCCTATGGGTTGATCTTCTTCATGCATACATAAATACAAGAAAATAACAAATTTTTATCTTTAGGTTATTGTTTGCTGGTTAGTTACAGAGTTCACCCCACAAGGCCTGAGTCCTCTGTCTTGGGTCAGATTTGCCTTGCTTTTCCTAGCAGCATTCTCAGTTTCACTATGTTGCAAATCTTAATTATCTATCACTCAAGTTTTCTGCACATTGAAAATTCCCTATGAATGCAAGAAAATTCCAGGAAATGTGCAAAGAGTAGGCCACTGAGGAATATACATACAATTTCTAATGTTAAACGAAACAAATTTCAGAACAGATTGAAGAACACGGCATTATATCAGAGATCTTTGGGCTAATCACTAGCTGATAATCACATAGATCCAGAAGTGGATGTGAAGATTAAGGGCGAAGAGGTGATTAAAGGTAATGAGGAAATTAAACACAAAGACATTAAAAACCAAGTGAGGGAAGTGGAAAGCTATTATAACTTAAAAGAATCATTTTCATTATTGGGATGTGTTTGGTATCTCTACAGAAGCTAGATCTAGACAAATTTGCATCCTTCAGAGGATAGGTTGTAAGAATTTATGGAGGACTTATCTTATATTTGTGTTTTCGTAATTTAGGAAAGACAGATGCTAAATGAGGAGCAGAATACTTTAAGGTTAACTTTAATGAATTCTGTATGCATAAAATTGAGGACTTTATCATGTCAGCGTGGTATGTTGTTGTAGATATTGTTGATTCTGTGATGATTTATTTTTTAAAATTACTGACCAATAGGTTATCTTCTGGGTAACCCTTGGTATTTCTACTTGGGGTCAGGAGATTTCAGAGATAAGGAAATATCTTACCTCTTCAGTTCAGGGGAATTTGGGAACATACACAAGAAAGGGAATAACAGATTATGCCAGAACTGGTGCTTACAGAGGGGCCTAGACATGAGGGACATAGGACATGAGCTGTAAATAAAATATCCCCCCTGCCACCAACTTTTACATAATTAAGTATATCATGCCAGCTTATGTAACCCGTCTTACTTAAAATTCATAAAAATAAGGTCCAGAAGTCTATTTGCCACACAGGGAGTCTAATTGTCAACTGAACAATTTGTATATAATACACAACACCAACATAGGAGGGTTTTTAAAATAAATTATAATGAAAGCATTGAAACACTGTCAGGAACTTTTATATAAGCTATATCAGCAAGTCAGTTTATCTGGTTCATGCTTTGCTGAGCACTTTCATCTCCTTTGATCCTCACAGCAGGAATTATTATCCCACTTTTACACACACAATTATGCAACCTTCGACAAATCACTTAACCTACTGGTGCCAGTTCCATCCTCTGTAAAATAATGTGATGGAGAGACTATTCTTTGACATTGTTTCTATTACATTCTTATTTTTATTTGACCATGGGAATTATCAATCTACTAAAACCAACATGACTAACTCTGTAAAAGCAAAATCCTACTTTCCATTAAACACAACTCTCCTTCTGTCATACATAGGAAACGCAGCAGAAATGCCGCCAGTATTTGAGACTTACAAATGCTACAATCCACATCTTCACCCCATCAAGGGGTTAACATTTTTAATTGATCTACGTGTTAGAGATATTTATTAATAGAAAAGTAATAGCATTTATGTGGGTTTATATTTTCTTCTTAGTATTCAGTGACCTGTCTGGAGTAAGCTCAGGAAGTGAACTGAAACATTGCAAAATTTTCAACATAAACCATACAGTCGGTGTCCACCAAGTTTGAACACACTTTTCATTTGTCTCTCTTGCTGGTCTATTCATAAGTAGACCTGACATGTAAAAATAGCTCCAACAGTAAACCTTCGGTTTCAAAGTGCCTACCATTCCCCATGAGTGCTTTTATAACTATAGCTTACTTTGTAGTAAAGCTGTAATGACAGCTGTCATCAAAAGGCTTTCATGAAGCATTTGCTGACCTTTAGATGCTCCATGTAACAAGTACTGTTGCATAGTCTTCAGGGTCTTGCTTTGGAATTTCCTACTTCAACATAGTTTTCATAGGTTAACCTTTAATATACTAAACAAAATGGAATAATTCATGTGTTTTATTTCCCTCATGGCTCTCTTATTCCATATGTATTCATTGAGTTCCTCTCATGCGCTAGGAAAAGGATTAGGTCTCGGCTACACAACAATGAACAAAATAGACATGCCCATATCAATTTGGAAATTACCACCTACTGGTTTTACTAAACAATGAATGAAAACTATGAAGTAAATGTTTTCTTAAAATTTTGACAAATGTCATGAAGAAAATGTGTAGAATATAAGAAAGAATAAAGTGATGGAGGACTGCTTGTGAACTAGAATACAAATAAGGGCAAGACCTGTGTGAGAAATAGAGGCCTGATAGAGAAAAGAAGCTACTCACCTGAGACACAGGCAAACACCACTGCTCTGTTCAGAGAGGATGAACAAGGCAAGAGCACCAAAGTGGGTAAGATGAGGTGCTTTGTGAAACTCAAAATGTTGTATACCTTCAGAAATTTTGATCAACTCACACTACAAAATTGTATTCCTATTGATAATCCTGATATTATCCTTTGCTTTGGCATTTTTAGATGTTTATGACTTCAAAGATTATTTTTGAATCTTTTAAAAAAGAAAATTTTTAAAAAGAAGAGGTTGGCATCAGTTGAATATCTCAAACTTTGATGTTGATGAAACATTAAAATTTGTGATGTTAATAAATCCTGAACATCTACTTCTTACAAATGAATTTTTTTATTTTTTACACAATGGTGGGTTGCTCTCCAGTCCAGTATTATAGTGAGTAAATATATTCTGCAAGAGATAGAGTAATGTGATCCACTGACAGACTGTAATTCGATGTTACCGAGATACTGCTGATTGTGAAGGTCACAATCCAGCAACAATAATGACAGAGATACTTAATTCCTCTCCTATGAGCAACTGTCTTTGTGCTGTTTCAACTGTCCCTCCTTCATCAATTTACACCTTGGACTGTATAACGTTCTTATACTTTATAGCACTTAATGATTTCTGGAATATATTTAGATCTCTCTTGTTTATTTCTCACAACAATGTAAAAGAGATGGGAGGGATAATTTCCCATGGAAGGTAGACAATCCATAGAAGATCATTTCTGTCCTGTTCCTTAAATAGCTGGGAAATTCCCAATTCCTATATCATAGTGCTGCTTTCATTCATATTTGTCAAAAACCTATATCCTCTGAAGCACTCCAGAGTAATTTACAATGGATATTCATTGATAGTGGAACAAGCATTGATGTATTTTAAAGGCATCAGGTCAGGACTCTTCAAACAATGGTTCCCAAAGTAGGATGATTGAAAATATACTCTGTGGGATCTGTCAATTCAATAAGATCATTATTATATTTTAAAATTCATGTTAAATTTCTAGTATCTGTAATCTTGAACAACACTTCATCTTGATAACACTGATGCTCATGTAATAAACAATGTCAGCAGTATTTCAAAGTGCATGCTATTTCTGAGCTTATGTTTGTGTGTTTACTTCTAGTCTATGGCATCATGATCATGTAAAGTGTCCATGTTTAATATATAGTATATATTTCCTAAATTGAGATTCATTATGTATCATTTAGCAGTTGCTAGAAATACTCAGACTATACTAATTTTAAAATTTATTTTCAAGTCTTTCCTTCTAATTATATGTCATAAAATAACACCAGGAATAAATAGTAGGGAGATCATTTTCGTTCTTTATAAAGTACTTTTTTTCCCAAGAACATATAAAAGTTTTCTTGGCTAAGAAAATAATTATAGAAGAAGTAAACAAATCAGAAAAGCCTTAGAAAGTTCCATATAAGTGACACTGAAAAATATAAATGACAGTAACTATGAGGTTAGGGATCTTGAGTATGCTCTGCTTGGACAGATTTTCTAAGCATGCCTGAAAAAAGGTTCCAGCACACAGGGGAATATAATACAACCATGTTTTTTAACCTAAACTATATTATACATGGCTCTTTGTTTCTGATTTTTCTAATTCCCTTTGCCTTAGTGATTCTGTAGAGAGTTTCTAATCCTGTTTCAAACGATCAGTTCAGCATCTTCCCAGGCCTCATGTGAACAAATATGAAAGATCTGAAAGTGCAACTGCTCAATACAATGGAGGCTCATTAACATTGTTTTAACAAGCCTTAGCTTATGCAAGCCGTGGTCTAACATGCAGCTCTAATTTGAATCCACACTTCTCAGCATGGTAATGAGGGCTCTGTTGAATGCCAGTGTTTGTGCATATACATGAGCACTCTGCATTTCATTCAATCCAGAAAACAGAAACTTTCAGATTCAAGTTTAATTTGGCATTGGATTAACAATTCTGACAACCTTAAAGAGTTCCATATGAACTCATACACCTCAAAGAAGGTTTAAGAGGGAACGAGGAAATAGTGTATGACTGACATTTACTTTACAAGAAGAAATACTTACAGTTCTTCTAGGGGTAGTGGGAATCATATTTTTCTGTTTCATCACTGCATTAACAGTGTCATCTGTGCTTAGGTGTGGTTTAAGAGAAAGAAACCTGTGAATCTCAGTTTTGCTACATAGAGCTGATGCAGGGCAGGCGAGTCCCACAGCGCATCGGAAGGTTCTTGGATTTGCCCAGGAAAGAATTCAAGGGCAACCTAGAGGTGAATGGAAGAAAATAGGGTTCTTGAAGAGGCAGTGGTACAGCTACATGACTGCTCCTGCAGAGCAGGGCTATCCAGTAGGCAGAGAGAAGTAGCTCAGGGCAGCTTTGCAGTAACATTTATACCCACTTTTTAAAACATGCAGATTAAGAAGCGGTTTCTGCAGAAATTTCTAGGGACGGGGGTAGTAACTTTTGGGTCATCGAGCCATTGCCTTGAAAACGGGGGAGGGGGGTAACTCCTGAATTTTACCCCGAGTGGCAATGGTGAACTAACATGGCACACTGGTGAGCATGTCTAATGGAAAGCTACTTCCACCCTGGCCCTGTTTTAGCTTGTTCTTAATTCAGTCCAGTGTCCAAGCCCCGCCAGGGATCTCCTACCTCAGAACCATGTGGCCTTAATACGTTCCTCAAGTTTTCACATCAGCAAAATATCTTCCTATAGTATGATTGCTAAGATTGGAAAATCAAATATATACTGATTGATTAAAATAAATATTACTTTTATTCAAAATTAATGAATCAATGAAATAATGCACTAATATTGTACAGAATATTTTAAAACTAATTTTACAAATTATAAGTCATGTAAATATTTTAATTAAAACTGGTATACAAGAGAAAGTATATTTCTGAGATTTTTTAATTTACTATGAATGAAGTGTATTACATTTTATTAATTCTGAAAATGTATTGTTTAAAAGGAGTTTTTAAACGAAATGCATACAAAGGTAAATATTATAGAGCATATATCTTTAGGATTACAGTTATAACAAGGAATATTTTGGGGACATGGGTTGGCTAGGAAAACAGTCTACTTAGATAAAACAAATCTTTATGAAAGAAAAAACAAATATGAAGTTTTTCTAAATTTATATTGAGGTTTCATCTTTGCCTTCTATGCCTTAAGAATATATAACATATTATTAAAATATTAAATGCTTTTCCTTTGTTTATTTGCTAGCGAACTCAGTTATAAATTATGTTCCATACCCAAAACCAGTTTAAAGCAATTAATATGTAAAAAGTACTTTTATTCTATTTTACATAATTCTCTTTTTTGCTTAAAAACTTTATCACAACTCCGCATTTTACTCAAAGACAAAGTTCTTATTAACATCCACAGGCTGCTACTATTTTTTCTGTAGTTAGCCTCCCTCGAGCCCTGTAAAGCCCTATAGATTATTCTCTAGTTTCCTCTCTCATTTCATCCTTCATTTATTTCCTTCTGACCCACTTCTTTCATTCAAATTGTCACGGGCTGATTCCTTTGTGTCAGAAGTTCTTCCACTGGATAATCTTATGGCTAGCTTCCGCATTTCTCCAAGTCTTTGGTCACATGTCACTTTTCCAATGAAACCTAGTCGGAAACACCATATTTGAAAATGCCACCGACTGTGGTACTCTTACATGCTTGTACTTTTATTTTATTTTTGCATAGTGTAATCTATGTATTTACATGTTTAATAAGTATGTAGGCTTCATCTCTCCATTTGGAATGCAATATTAAATACATTAAGTAATATATTTATAGATTTTGTTTATCATTTATTGTTTCCTCAACAAAAATATAAGATTCTTAAAATAGTGATTTTGTGTTTATATTAACTTCTATATTACTTATATTTTGATACCGAATCAATTTTTGTGATTATTGAATTTTCCCAGGAAAAACAATCCCAAAATTAAATGTTAAGTTATAAATTCCTTTATGTATTTAACTGTCATATATTTTGGTTCATACCAGATATTTTATAGGCTGTGTAAAATTGTCTTTTAATTATTTACATGCATTAATGCTAAATTCCACCTTACATTAATATGGCTACTTCTCGTTTGTTATGTATTGTAGTAACTAACATTCTAGTTGTTTAACATAATTTTAAACGTTTCTTATTATTTTAAACCACTGTTATTTCTTATAATTGGAATGTAGTCAGCATTCTATTTTTTTAAGCTAACAAAATAGTCTCTAATTTAATGGAGGACATTAATGAATTTCTCTTTAGCATAATAACAGTTATAATTAAATTTTTCCTTTGTAGTTTTATTAGTCATGCTACTTTTCCCACTTCCTATCTTAATTGGGGTTTGTTAAGGTTCATTAGTACTTATACGACTTTCCTTTAGGGAATAGTTCTCTTCTTTTTAGAGCTCTTATTTAGAACATATATTAAAACTTCATAGTTTTTTTCTAATCCATTTTAATTATATATAAAATAAATTGATAGGTAAAATATTCAAATATGTATTTCATTATTTACATATAAATGTGATTAAAATACATACATCATTTCAATTACTTTTATATACATAATGCAATGTGTTTTTAAATATGTATCAAAGCTTCACTGCTAACTATATCCTTCTCAACTTGTCATCTATCTCTAACTTGTAACTATTATGTTCTTTTACGTTTTTAAAATTATTTTTGGACTGTAATTTTTTTCCCCAAATTGAGATATGATGCAGTTCATAGGCAATAAGTTCTCCAATCACTTTGGCTGGTTTCATCATTTGAGGGTTGTGATCCTATTTTTTATTTAGCCTATATATTCTTATATCGAGAGTGAAGAAAGAGTAATTCAATGCTTATATTGTTTTCCTTGTTTGTGACTTGTACGTTCTGCCTGGAAGCTTATGAGACTAATGTTTTTTGTTTGTTTGTTTTTTGTTTTTTTCCTTTGAGATCACAAATTTTATAATTTATTCCTAGGAACATATATTTTCTAATAAATTCAGTTTGAAATTTATTGAGACATTTTAATCTGTCACAATTGGGTTCTATTGTTTAATTATTGGCATTTTACACTTGTCCTATTTTGTCTGCTGAATTTATTGGACAACTTTTTAGCCTTTCATTCTAGAGTTTGACATCTTTATCTTTTTACCCTGTGCTTGATGCTATTTCTGACACTTCATTATTTAGGCTACAGACATAGGCTTTTCTCTCATTTAATATAATTTTTTATAATTGAATACCTGTGTTTCCTTTAGTTTATGAGTTTCTGCGAGTTTAAATTTTTAAGCTAAGCTGAATTAATTACAACATTTATGAAGAGATGTTAGAATATGTAATGCTTTTATATTGTTTTGCTTCTTTGAAACAGATTCAAATACGTGAATTTAATGCCTTAAGTTTAAAAATTAACATTTTGTCAGCATCCCCAAATTGTGATCAATCATAGTAATCTAACTCTTAAGACTGTGACCATTTCAAAGCATACATATTACAAATTACAGACTGTTTTTTGTTTTTATGAAAAGAAGAAACACCAGGTTTAATTTCAAGAATGACGTGTTATTTGGCAATTTTCAGACTGATGAATCTAGTGAGGTACATTTAAAACATGTATCTGTTAAGTTTAAGAAAATTTCATAAATTAGAATCAGTTGGTTATGCCTAATCAGAAAAGTTGTATGTAATTTACGGAAGTCATCCTAGTGGAATTTTGAACACTAAATGTTCCATGGGCATATTTGTATAATTTTGTATCCCTTTTCATATGATAAATTTGACATAATTTATTATATATAACTGAAAATATGAGACTATATTTGTTTCTTTTGGAATTAAAATTAAAAAATGATTACTATTTTGCTTTAAGAGGATATAAGGTAAATGTGCAGAATATTTATTCCTTCAATGGTTTATAAAAGAAAATGTTTTAACTATTTATACTGAATGGCACTGATAATAAATTTAAAAAGAAAAAGTTAAGGCTTACAAAAAATGTAATTCATCCATATGGTTATCTTGTTTGTATGAAAATAGTGTATTAATAATTCAAAACACTGTATCCCTATGCGTATGCACTATATCCTTATTCTGTGGCTTAGTTATATTTAATATAAATCATGCAAGATGTAGTTTCAGAAGAAGTCATCACTACTCTTAAAAAAGTGAAAATCTCTGTTGAGGTTAAACCAATAATATTTTAACTAATGGTGAAGAATAGCACACATATTATCAAAGATATTATGTTAACAATAGACTAACTTTTTTTCTCTTTTAGCTCTAGGGGAGAAACATTAGGGCACATAGTCTGTTATCAATAACACTAACTGTAAGACAGCATTTGATCAGGAAAAATGTGGATGAAGAAGAATAACATTTACTAACTTTCCTGTGCTCGACAAACGTATGTTTCCCAAATTATAAAGATATTTAAGAAATTATATTATCTAATTTTAAATTATCTGCAAAGATTAATTAAAAACTGATGCCTCTGATACAAATAGTATGTTAAAAACATGCCATTGTATGTGCTACAATTTTATTACCTGATCCTTAATTCTTAGGTTTTATGTTTTCAGAAGAAAAATGAGGTGAATGTATAGATATTGGATGCTCTCCGGCTTTATATATCGAATATTTAAAAGCTAGAATTATTTATATAAAGATGTTTGTAAGTTTATTTTTTTATATTGTTATGTAGTCAATAATATTACCTTGTACTTGTTTCACTTTATGGAATGTGTCAAGCCATTTAATAAAGAAAAACAATTTACAAAGGAAGATTGCAACATTGTCTATGTCTACCATGTAAACTTAAGATTTAAAAACAATACAAGCTTCCATTGTTTTAAATTAAGCACAAGTAGCTCAAAGTAAAGGTAATTTTTTTTATAGATATCCTCTTGGAAAACCCTTAAGTTTTTTCAAAATAATGCATATTAATTTCTGGCTTCCACTTAGGATATTGTATTAGTCTATTTTCATACTGCCATGAAGAACTGCCTGAGACTGGGTAATTTATAAAGGAAAGAGTTTTAACTGACCCACAGCTCAGCATGGCTAAGGGAAACTTACAGTCATGGCGGAAAGCGAAGGGGAAGCAAGGCACCTTCTTTACAAGGAGGTAGGAAGGAGAAGTGCCTAGAGAAGTTTGAAGAGTCACTTGTAAAACTATCAGATCTCATGAGAACTCATTCAACATCATGAGAACAGCATGGGGGAAATCACCCCCATGATTCAATTTCCTCTACTTGATCTCTACCTTGATAGACAGGGATTATGGGGATTACAATTCAAGATGAGATTAGGGTGGGGACACAAAGCCTAACCATATCATATATAGAGAAACTTTGAACAGTGATGGGAGTGATTCCACCCTAACAGCAATAATGGCAACAAACTTTAGACATACTGCAAATTCATAACTTCTTAACTGATCAGAGGAGCCAAGATGACAGGGAAATCGATCAATCTGATAAAAGAAAAACTAGATACCTTCAAGGTGAAATAAAATGCAAGCACTTGCTTACCTAGAGCTAATTCTGTCAAGTACTATTTAAGAAGAATTCAGCAAAAGTTTGAAATAATAAAATATAGTGCAAGTGTTACTAGTGATAATGAAGGATGTAATAGATACTAAAAAATATTTTAGTAACTAGACCTTCAATCTAAACAAAAAGAACACTAGAGAAAGCTATCAATTTTATGGTACCCAAGGGTAACAATAATAACTACAAATCCAAAATTCACAGGTTGAGGTAGTTTACAAGGAAAAGTTGATAATTTCCACACTTGTAAACTACCTCAACCTGTTTTTTCTTACTCATCTAGTTTTAAATACTATCATAAAATTAAGGGATATAAAAAGATCATAAAAATACATTGTCAACAAGTGACATAATTAATAGAAGCAGACTCAACTGTAACACACATGTTGGAAATTACGTTTTAAAGTATTATTAAAGTATGTAATGGGAAAGGTGGATAACATGCAACATAAATGATTACAGGAGAAAGATGGATATAGTAACTAAGAATCAAGTGAAAATGTGAGTAATAAAAAGCACACTAACAGGACACATTTGTTGACCTCAAACTGCTGAGAAAACAATTACTGATTTCTGTAAATGTTAACAGGAATCACTCAAAAATAAATGATTTTCTAAAAAATTGAGAGAGGGTCTTCTGTTACCTAAGCTGGAGTGCTGTGGCCTGATCTTGGCTCACTGAAACCTTGACATCCTGGGCTCAAGTGATCCTCCCAAGTAGCTGGCACTACAAGTTCACTACTATGTCTTATTTTTTTTTTTATTATTTTTTTAAATTTTTATTTTGGTAGAGATGGGATTTCGCCATGTTGCTGAGTCTGATCTTGAACTACTGAGCTCAAGCTGTCCACCACCTTGGCCTCCAAAAGTGATGGGATTGCAGGTGTGAGTCACCACACCCAGTGCATTTTTTTTTTTAAACATGAAAAAAAAAAAAAAAAAGAAAATAGAATGTAAAGAGCTGCAGGATATTATCAGACAGACTAACATATGCATAACTGGAGTCCCAGAATAAAAAGAAAGAGAATGAGTGAGAAGAAATATTTAAAGAAATAATATCCCAAGTTTTTTTTCCACAATTAATGTAAGATAGAAGTTTGAGTCTACCCAAATAATAAGGAGCACTGAAAATATAAACACCCAAGTATATATAAAAATTTAATTTTTCTATTTTGATTTCTCTAAAAGGTTACTGAATATCTCGAACAAAATTAACAGGAACATATCTTGTGTTTATAGTATGTATAGAAACAAAATGTATGACAATAAGAGTATAAAGAAAGGAAGAACTGAATTGGAAGTGTGGAGTTTTAATGCTATTGTGCCACATATACAGCAGGCATAATATTATATAAAGGTAGGAGCTGACTAATAAAAGATGAATATAATTTTTAAGGCCAAGTTTTAGAATTTTAAAATACTTTTCCTTGGAATTTAATATGCATACAGAAAAATAACATGAGTGTAGTTCAATGAATTTCTACAAAGTGATTAATACACTTATAATAAGCTTCTTTCCAGACTTTGGATTTTCTTTTTTGATTTTTAAAAATATTTTTCATTTTATTTCTAATTGACACATAATAATTGTGTATTTATGGGGTACAATATGATGTTAAGATGTAAGTATACATTGTGGAAAGATTAAATCAAGCTAACACATTTATCTTGTCAATTTTTTTTTTTATTTTTTATTTGAGGTGAGAACATTTAAAATCTACTTTTTTTTAGCAAATTTGGAATATACAACATATTATAATTAAATATCGTTAACATTTGCAAAATGGATTACTACCATTTATTCCTTTTGTCTAACTAAAGCTTTGTACCCTGTGACCAACATCTCCCTTCTTCCCATTCACTGTCTCCAATCTACAGTCTCTAGTCATAACCATTCTACTTTCTACTTCTAGGAATTCAACTTTTCTAGATTCCGTGTATAAGTGAAATTGACATGAGGTATTTGTCTTTCTATGTCTTGTTTATTCTTTTTAGCATAATGTCATCTAGTTTCATCCATGTTCTTGCAAATGACAGAATTTCTTTTAAAGGCTGAATCTTCTTCTCTTTTGTGTAGGTACCACATTTACTGATGAATATGCTGATGAATATAGATGAATACATCTACTGGTGAACACCTATGTTAATTTTATGTCTTGTCTATTGTGGATAATGCTGCAATGAGCATGAGAGTGCGTATATCTCTTTGACATACTGATTTCAATTCCTTGGATATATACCCAGTAGCAGGATCAGTGGATTATACAGTAGCTCTAGTTTTTGAGGAATTTTTATACTCTTTTCCATAATTCCTGTATTAGTGTATATTTTCATCAAGTGTGTAAGAATATTTCCTTTTCTGCATGTCCTAACCAACACTTGTTATCTTTCATCTTCTTGATAATAGCTGTTCTGACATCTCTTCAATAAATGATGCAGGGAGAATTGGATATCTACATCTATAACTATGAAATTGAATTCTTATCCTATAATATATACAAAATCAACTCAAAATATTTGAAATAGTTAAATATTAGACCTCAAACTGTAAAACCAATAAAATTAAACATAGGAGAATACTTCATGACATTAATATTGGCAATGATTTCTTGGATATGACCCCATAAACACAGGTAACAAAAGCAAAAATATACATGTAAATGGAATACATAAAAGGGCCTCTGCACAGCAAATTCAACAATTAACGCGCTAAAGAGACAATGCATGGTTTGGGAGAAAAAATTTGTAAACCATACATTTGATAAGGTGTTAATAACTACAATATATAAAAATCTCAAATAACTCAAGAATAAGAAAATAAACAATAATTTTGAAAGCCATCTTGGAAGCAGAGAGTAAGCCTTCACTAGAAACTACATCTGCCATTTTTCATTGAATTGATCTCAGATTTCCGAGGCTCCAGAAATGTAAGATGTAAATTTCTGTTGTTTATAAATTACCTAGTCTGTGGCATTTTATAACGCTGGGAATAAATTAAGACATGTTTTTAAATCACTTCTATTTAGAAAGATGTTGGAATTCTTAGTTTATTAAGAATGCACTAAAATAAACAAAAAGATATGTAAGATTGGACATGAAGAGCTAAAACTTTCTGTTTACAGTTACCATACTGTGTCTCTTAAAATCCTAAAGAACCTACCCAAAATTTAATATAACCTGTAAATGAGCTTAGCAAACTCATAAATATTTATATACAGAAAGGCCATTTTGATTGACAAATGCGGGAAATAAAAATTATACATTAAAATAAAATTTAAAAGGTTATTATTTATAATGGCACCAAAAACATATATTTATGGAAAAGTTTCACAAAATATATGCATGATTTGTATGCTGAAATACACTAATGAAAGACTTCAAAGAATACCTAAGTAAAGCAAGTGACATTCCATTTTTGTGAACTGAAAAACACAATATAAAAAAGATGTCAATTCTTCCTAAACTGATTTATGGATTCAGTGTGATTCTAATCAGATTTTCAGCAAGGTTTTCCTTTTGGAAATCAATACATTATTTTAAAGTGTCCCTGTTTACAGAAGACATGATCTTACATATAGAAAACCCTAAAGACCCCATAAAGAACTGTTAAAAGTAATAACTGAATTTAATAAATTTGCAGGATACACAATTAACACACAAAAAGCAGCAGCATTTCTATGCATTAATAACAAATAATACGAAACAGAAATCAAGTAAATAATACCATTTACAATAGCTACATAAATCCCTCTTACAAATGAAGTTAACCAAGGTGGTGAAAGACTTTTACGCTAGAAGTTATAAAACATTATGAAAGAAAGTGAAGAAGGCACAAATAAATTAAAGTATATACTATATTTATTGACTAGAAATTTTAATATTGTTCAATGTCCATACTCTCCAAAATAATCTACAGATTCAATTCAATTTGTAACAAAATCCCAAAGACATATTTTTCAGAAATAGAGATACATCCCTCAAATTTATATGAAACCATGAAAAACCCTAAATAGTCAAAGCAATATTAAATCAAAAAAACAAACTTGGAGGCATTATATTACTTGACTTCAAAATATACTACAAAGCTATATTAATCAAAAGAGCATAGTACTGGCATAAAAAATCAAGCTGGGCCAGTGCAGAATCCCTTTCTGGGAACGTTTGTAGTGGATCCAGGAGAGAGAAGTCCTATTTTCTTTCTGATTAGAAAGCTAGGATGGCAGAAACCCAGTAGCTACTAGAGGGCCTGAAAGAATGAAGCCCACAGAGACACATAGACCAATGGGATAGAATAGATAGCCCCAAAATAAATCCACATATTTGTGGTCAATTGATTTTCAACAAAGTTTCCAGGAACACGCAACAGGGAAAGGACAGCCTCTTCAATAAATGGAGTTGGGACAACTAGATACCACATGCAAAAAAATAAGATTAAATTAAACTCTTATCTCATGCCATATACAAAAATCAACTCAAACTACAATGAAAACTTAAAAATACAACTTGGAATCAAAAAACTACCAGAAGAAACCATAAGTGAAAACTTCATGACATTGGCATGGACAATGAATTTTTGGATATAACCCCCGAAAGCACAGGGAACAAAAGCAAAAAGAGACAAATAAGATAACATCAAATTAAAAAGCTTGTGCACAGTCAAGGAAACAATCAAGATACTGAAGAATGACCTATGAAATTGAAGAAAATATTTGCAAACCATTTATCTGATAAGGGATAAATATCCAACATGTATAAGGAATTAACAACTAATAGTTATTTAACTTGTTAATAGTAAGAATAAAATTACATTATTAAATAATGGGAAAATGTTCTGAATAAATATTTCTCAAAAAAGGAATAAAAATGGCCAACAGGTATATATAAAAAATAATCAACATCACTAATCACCAGCAGATTAACATCACTAATCACCACCAGATTAGTGCAAAATTAAAGCCACAATAAGATTTCTCCACAAATGTTGGAATGACTATTACCAAAAAGAGGAAAGGTAAAAAATGTTGATGAGGATATGAATAAAGGTAATCTTTTTACACTGTTGGTGAGAATGTAAAGCCATTATGGTAAACATAATGGTGTTTCATCAAAAAAATAAAACTATTAACTTGTACCCTGCAACTTTACTAAATTTGTTTATCAGTTCTCAGGATTTATCGAAAGGAAAGGAAATAATTATACTGAATAGACATCTGCACCCCCACGTTTATAGCACTATTTACAATAGCCAAGATATGGAATCAACATAGGTGTCCAACAGATGAATGGTTAAAGAAAATGTGTCTACACACACACACACACCCACAGAATACTATTCAGCCACAAGAAAGAATGAAATCTAATCATTTGCAGCAACAGAGATGAGACTGGAGGACATTATGTTAAGTGAAATAAGCCAGAAACAGAAAGTTAAGAAGTGCATGTTCTCACTCATATGTGTAAGCTAAAAAAAAAAAAAAAAGTTTATCTCATAGAAATAAAAAATAGAGCAGAGGATATTAGAGGCTGACATGAGTACAGAGAAGGTGAGGACTGGTTAAAGGATACAAAATTACACTGATCTGATTACTGTACATTGTATTTATTGAGAAAAATCACTGTGTCCCATGAACATGTACAATTATTATTTGTCAACTAAAAAAAATACATGATTGAAAAATAGCTAGAATAGAACTACTATATGATCCGGCTTTCTCCTATGGTGTATACGTTCAAAGGAATTCAAATAAGTATGTTGCAGAGATAGTTGCACTCCCATGTTTATTGAAGCATTATTCACCATAAGATCTAGAAGTAACCTAAGTGTCCATCAATGGATGAATGGATAAAGTAAATGTGGTATATACACAAAATGGAATATAATTCAGTCTTTAAAAAAACACAATTCTATCATTTAATATAACATGGATGAACTCGGAAGACATTATGTTAAGTGAAATAAACCAGTCATAGAAAGCCAAATACTGCATTATCTCATTTATTTGTAGAATCTAAAAAAAAAACAAACAAAAAAAAAAAAAAAACAAAAACGCCTACTAAAGCAGAGAGTAGAATGGCAGTTAACGGGCTAAAGAAGGTAGGATGGTTGGGGAAATGTTAAAATAAAAAGGATTTGCTGAATTCTTAATTTATACAAATTTATATTCTAAAATGTATGTAAAAGGAAAAAAATGACTTAACAAACATTTTTGAAAAAGAACAAAGTAGGCTTACTCACATTACCTACTCTCTGTACCTATGATGAAGATATAGTAGTCAAGGTAGTGCAGAATTGGAAAAGACATAGATATATAGATCAAAGAAATAAAAAATAGTCTCCAGAAATATATACTCAAATTGAAGATCAATGAATTTTTAACAAAGTTCTAAAGGGAATTCTTCGGAGAAAGAATAGTCTTTTCATAAATAGTGTTGGAACTATTGAAAACATGTATGCTAAAAATGAAACTGAATCTGTGTCTCCCATCCAGTTAAACAAATCCTCAAAATGTATCATAGACCTAATGAAATTTAAAATTAAACGACATAAAACAGTCAAGCAAACAAAATATTTCCACTAGAAAACACAGGGAAAAACCTTTGTGATCTTGTACTCAGCGAAGTTTTTTTTAGGTATATCACAAAGGCACAACTCATAAAATAAAATATTGATAAATTGAACTTTACCACAATAAAGACATTGTACTCTATGAAAAAATATATAGCATTAAGTAGATGAAACACAAGCTATACACTGTTAGAAAATATATCAAAATCACATATCTGCATCCACAAATATAAAGAACTCTCAAAAATCAATAAGAAGGAAAGCAAATATGCCTAACCTTAAACAAAATTATTTGAACAGTCACCTCTTCAAAACAGACATATAGATGGCAAATGAACATAAGATTCTGAACATCAATAATAATTGGGGAAAAGAAAATTAATATGATAATATGTTACTACTGCATGTTTATTAAATTTCTAAAAAATTACAAGTACTGGCAAAACCATAAAGCAACTGGAAGTCGCAATGCTTTTCTTAAGAATGCAAAATGATACAGTCACTCTGGAAAACATTATTTCAATTCCTTGCTAAGGGAGCATTTACCATGTGATCCATCAATTCCATGCCTAGCTATTTATCTATGTGAAAAGAATAAATAAATGTTCACCAATAACCTATATGTAAATATTTATAGCGGCTTTGTTTGCAATCAACAAAAAATGAAAACAGTCATTTGTGCTTTACCTGCGGAATGAATAAACAAAATGTATTGCATCTATACAATGGAATACAATCTAGAAATACAAAGGAATAGATTAATGATATAGGAAACTATATGATTGAATCTAAAATGGAAAGAAGCCAGAATCAACAGGCTTCCTACAGAATTGATTCAATTTATTTGACCTTCTTACAAACACAAAACTAAAGGAAGAGAAAACAAATTCATGACAATGCCAGGGGAGCCACTGTCTGTAAAGGAACATGGAGGAATTTTTTCCAGCATTGAAAACACCTTGATATTGGTGGTGGTCACATGACTGAATATGCTGATAAAACTAAAGTGGGTAGATCTTATTCTATGAAAAATACACTTACTTAAAAATGAAAATCACATTTATATTCATTTATTTTTGCAGATAGCTGATAACTGTAAGTTCCTTCCAATTTAATTTGTAGCTAATTCTTATGTAACAAGGGGAATTAAATTCATTTTCCAAATTATGTAGCAAATCTACTATTCAATGAGAAAAAATATCTAGCCAATTCTTTTAATGAATTTGTTTTATTTGTTTGAAATATTTTAACATCTGATAGTCAATATTTTGTGTCTGGAAGTAATTTTTAACCAAACAATACTGTAGGCTTTGAAAAAAATATTATAATAATAAAGATAGTTCTGCTCTTTGAACATAAAATTGAGACTCTTCCCCTTGTGAAACAATTACAAAGACTGAATTAATTGAAAAACACATATTCTAGTTTCAACTATTTTTTTTTCAAAAGCACATCAAGTAAAGACTCAAATTACCTTTTGTGAAGTGAGTTAACAGCACATGTCTTGCAATATAGTTTTTCAAAATTAATATTTCAATTTACAAAAGAAAAACTGAATATAATTTAAGATGTGCATATTAATAGTCTTAAGTTTCAAGGTATAATACTTTAAAATAATATTGTAATCAAAGCTTACTATGTGTTAACAATGGGAATAAATTACACATGGAAACATTTGGATAATCATGTTGTATTCATATTCTAACATCAGATATCTTTCTTCTCTGGATATTTTCCTTTTAAGGTAAAATTTTTCTATCTGTAATCTAAGGGTGCCTAGAAGAACAACCGAATCTTCTAGCATTCCCTACAGCTAACCACAATTAAACAAGGAGATATAGAAGGAAAATACAGGATAGAGCTTTTAGTTTGTCTCCTTGAGAAAAGAAATAGGTGGCTAGTGAGGGTTCTCTTCTTCCTTGAAAATGTCTTGCAACATGAGATGAACTTGAGAATGAAAGTCAAAAGCTAGTGTTGGCGGGACAGTTAGTGAAAGACCATGAGTCCTTGGTGCCATCATGAGGTTCTAATACAAATATTGTGTTGATTACTTTTGATCAATGTGTCTGACAAAAAAACTGTAACTAATAATCTCATTTAAGCTGATCTATTTCCTGTCATTACTACTAGCAGGCAAACACAATTCTTAACTGCTATAGTTGATGCTAAAATGAAATGAAAAGACGTCCATGGATAGTAATTACACTTGCAAACTGATCGGATCTGTGGCTTAAAAATCATATAAACTCGGATCAAGAGGTCTGGAGATCAAGAGCATTCTAGCTAACACGGTGAAAACCCATCTCTACTAAAAATAAAAAAAATAAAAAATAATAAAAATTTAAAAAAAGGCAGAGCTTGCAGTGAGCGGAGATTGCGCCACTGCACTCCAGCCTGGGCGACAGGGTGAGACTCCATCTCAAAATAAATAAATAAATAAATAAATAAATAAATAAATAAATAAATAAATAAAATCAAAAATCATATGAACTATATAGTGGAGCATGGCTTGAAGCAGTAAAAGAATGAACACGAAAACTGTGGAGGTTCCTATTTCAGATGATGATCATTTTGACAGGTGTATGGCAGTGGAGATGAAGAAAGCCAGGCTAAATATAGTAGTTTGGAAAAGGCTCAGTTAAAGAAAATTAAGATGCAAAACCTGCTTGTAGCCCTTCACCTAGACCTTCACTCTGTGAACCCTTTTGTGCAAGCTGCTAACAACCACATCCCTAAGCTAAAGGCCCCTGATTTCAATAATGGGTAATTCCAAAGGCAATCAGTAATATGTATTCATATACAACCTTAAATCTTGCTTCTGGCTTCATGTGTTGAACAAGTGGGACTTGCAGTCTTTTCTACAATCTTTCTGCTGACATATTTTGAAAATTCATAAAATACCTATATAATGTGAATGTTTCAGCTTGTATGATTTGGGAATTCTGAAGTACCACACATCCTTCTTACCATTTGGTTGCACTTGACATTGCATTCCCAGACATTTCAATCTAATGCTTCAGTCTAAATTAGTTGTCAATTTCCTCTATAGAGGTGTGCTGGAAAATTCATATGCAAGTGTCTATACCATTACACATTTTCCCCTTCCTTCCTTCCTTCCTTCCTTCCTTCCTTCCTTCCTTCCTTCCTTCCTTTCTTTCTTTCTTTCTTTCTTTCTTTCTTTCTCTCTCTCTCTCTCTCTCTCTCTCTCTCTCTCTCTCTCTCTCTCTTTCTTTCTTTCTTTCACATAGTTTCGCTCTTTGTTGCCCAGGCTGGAATGCAATAGCATGATCTCCGCTCACTGCAACCTCCGCCTCCCGGGTTCAAGCCATTCTCCTGCCTCAGCCTGCCAAGTAGCCGTGATTACAGGTGCCCACCACCATGCCCAGCTAATTTTTGTATTTTTAGTAGAGACGGGGTTTCACCATGTTGGTTAGGCTGGTCGCGAACTCCTGACCTCATGTGATCCACTCGCCTCCTCCTCCCAAAGTGCTGGGATTGCAAGAATGAGCCACCGCTCCCACTCTCAGCCCACATTTCTTAATGTATGGTGAACTCCTAAATACAATGACCTATACAGAGTGGGGAGTAATTTCAGTTCTTTTTTAATTAAAAAGAAAGTAAAGCAAACTCATTGTTTTATTCATTTTTCTGTATAATGAATAAGGTGCTAAATGTCAATGTATTTCAAATTCCAAAACAAGTAATAAAGAAAGGGTACATTTAGGCTTAGTCCTGTTCATTCCATTGAGTTCTCCAATCTTTAGTTGTTGGTAACGGTAGCCAAGAAAGAGGGCAATAATTATATAGAAAGAGTGCAAACTATGAAATGAAACTTTAGATATCTCCACAAAAAGAGTCTCTAAATTTTATTTCAGTGGGTGAAAACTTTTATTTTAAAAATTGTTGATTAAGTATTTCATACTCTGAAGTACATGATCTAAAAGGTAGTTGCAAACTAAACATGAAGTGGAACTATGAGTAGAAAATCAAAATTATAACATTTTTAACTTAATGTAAATAAGGTGTATTTCAAGGAAACATTAACACAACTGCCAGTGGAATTTGAAAAGGGTTAAAAACAATTTTATTTTTCCAATTTCATAAGCTATAAAACTATATTTCATAGTATAGTAATTTTCCAAGCAAATCAATTTTTGTATTTTAAATCAATGTCAAAAATATTCTAGAACTCAGTGTCAGAAAATGTACTGAAACTCTTGAAAAGCAGTTGTCTCTGAACTATCTGGATAGAATACATTAGAGAAATTTCATATCCATCAGTAGGAATTTATAGTTTGAAGTGTAGATGGGTTAACTAAAACTGTACTATTTCATCTAGTAAATCTATTTCAAATTGTGATAGAAAATAATTTAGAGAATGAATAGGAAATGAGAGAAATGTACCTGGAAGGTATTGCAATGTGTAAATATGTGTTTTTCAACATTTTCCCAATAAATTTGTTGCTACTAACTTTGTAGTCAATTCTGTGAATTCCTCTGAATTGCATAAAGGCATGTTGCATAAATTTAAACATTTTCTTGTGAACATTCTAATTAGCTTTTATGTTGTTTCACAAATCATTAGAATGCTAAAGAGCAAGACAAAGCTTCTTCATTGTAGGCCAGCGTGTTCCGTGTTCCATCAACCAATGTAGTTTTCTCTCTGATCACCACCTGAGGTTCTCCCTGCTTCCTCCACCCCATGCCACAGTCCAAACCACTGCTGGTACCAGCAGTTATTTTAATCTTTTCCCTTATTTTGTTTCTCTCCATTCCCCCGCCTCATAATTACCTTCCTTTTTCCAGTTAACCCTTACATCTACCTCCAATGTCAGTGCTGCATACATTATTCTCTATCCTTCAAGTTTCTTGTTTGTCAATATCAGGCCTTCTCCACTGAGTAGTTCAATAAATGGATATCGTTTCTTCCATACTCAAGTATCCAACGTTTAGGAAGAAGACAGTTTACACTCTTATCTTCTGTGACTTTAGATATGTGGTTTGATTCTTCTGGTTCATTTTTATCATCCTGTTATACCACCTTCACTTGTTCATTGTCTGCATTCTATGTAGTCCACAATTTTCTTTGAAAATGAGAACAAAGCAAAAAGAAAAAATTCCAAATACAGGTTATTGCTCTCTTTTAACCACCCCTGGTGACCAGCAACTTCAACCAGCTTCTCTACTGTCGCTGCTCAAATAATTGGCTGTCCTCCAAATCTGGAAATCTTTAATGATTTATCTTCCTTCTTTAACTTGTAACTACTGAAAACTCCTGATATTTTCTACAATGTTTGATTTTGTCATTATCTAGTAAATCCTTCGTGGGGATAGAGGAGATTGTCAAGTTTTTGTTACCACAGGCAAATCATTAACTTATCTCTACCATTCTTGCTGCAACTTCTCAATTACCTTTTAAGTATAATTACTACACTCCTAGAATTATTTTATATGTTATTCTAAAATTAAAATTAGGCTCAACACAGTGGCTCATGCCTGTAATCCCAGTATTTTAGGAGGCTGGTACAGGACGATCACAAACTCAGGAATTTGAAGCTTCACCAAGTTAGGTTTGCACCACTGCACTCTGTACTGGATGATACAGTAAAATGCTGTCTCAGCCTTGGCGCGGCGGCTCAAGCCTGTAATCCCAGCACTTTGGGAGGCCGAGACGGGCGGATCACGAGGTCAGGAGATCAAGACCATCCTGGCCAACACGGTGAAACCCCATCTCTACTAAAAAAAATACAAAAAACTAGCCGGGCGAGGTGGCGGGCGCCTGTAGTCCCAGCTACTCCGGAGGCTGAGGCAGGAGAATGGCATAAACCCGGGAGGCGGAGCTTGCAGTGAGCTGAGATCAGGCCACTGAACTCCACCCTGGGCTACAGAGCGAGACTCCATCTCAAAAAAAAAAAAAAAAAAAAAAAAAAAAAAAAAAAAAAAAAAAAAAAGATGCTGTCTCAAATGAATAAATATTTATATTTAAAATTAAATTATATTATCTACCTTAGCAAAGAATAAGGCACAAATCTCAACCACATTCCAAGTAAAGAAAAACATCGAGCTTCTCTGTTATGCAATAATAATTAATGTATTAAAGTTGATATTTTAAGACAGTAAGCATTCTGTAAGCATCTTACTCTCATCATTATTTTTAATATGTTTAACTTACACTTCAATTCTTACTTCACTTCTCATTTTATGCTGATTATTTATGATGTGTACTTTTCTCTTGGATTTCATTGGGTTCTTACCTCTTCCTAAGGGCTATTTGAGTTGACTATTCTTTTCACGGTCCTTGCTTAATAGACAGGGAGTAAGATAGTTTTGTATTTTTTTTTTAATTTAGTTATTCCTGCTACCATTTACATTAATGTTTTATTTTAAACCCAATGTACATGTTCATTAAAAAATCTAGCTCTTACATGTGATCCTGGTTTAATCTATTTTCCTTTTTCAGTTCTCAATGAGATATCTTTGAGTGGCATGTTTATAAATGTATCTTCTTATTTATTACTTCTATTTAACATGTAAGGCCCCAGGTGGCAACTATGGAATCTATACAATTTTTATTTGTATAGCACTTGTAATGAGCTCAGATTTTTTCTTGTTTTCATTTAGTTAATATATAAATGTAGGTAATCTCTGTTATTCATCATTTTAGCCTCTGATTTATACCTTTGTAAATCCATTATTTTAGACTCATTCTCACTAAAAATAACTTTTCAGACTGTTTCTTTATCAAGGGCAAGGATGGATCAAGGGCTTAATTATGCCTATTACTTCAGTAATTTACATGATTCTTGGGCAAAAATGAGAATTTATTCAATTTTTTTAATGTATTAATAAAGCAAGGAGCAAAGATCTAAAAATACCAAGTGACATTTGTTATATAGCGAGACATAATCAATTTCACTAGGTTTACTTTTTCTTAACTGACAATGAAACATTTTATATTTTTCTGTGTCCTAGACAGTTGTACTAGCAAAGGGTTTTGTCTCCAGCAGGACTAATATGACCTTAAGATACTGCATTTAGAAACATTTTTCTTTTCTGCCTGAATTACAGCACTTATTGAAAGCCTAAATTAAATACAAGTAGAAGTGCTTTTATGAAATTCTATTATGGCTCATAATTGAAGTCTAACAAGAAAGCCCATCATAGGACACTACTAGCTGGTAATTCATGAGCTACTGACATTTCAGGTTTTAGTTCTTAATGCTAGGAAACCAATTATTACCCAAATGACAACATATGTCTAAGTCTCATATTGCCAAGAACTGCATATTCAATCATTCTACTTTTGACTATTCTGTGGCTTTCTTTTCAGTCCTATTTATTGTTGTACGTGTGTGTACTTTCCAAACTGTCATTTGCTGTCATTTATGTACATGGGATAAATGAATGATTCATTCTTTATCTTTTTTTATTTTATTTTAAAGAAATCCACTTATTCTAAAGGGCAAAAAAGTGCTGAGTTTCTTCCAAATTGTAGTAAGAAAGTTAATTGGAAGCAATAAAATGGTAAGTTTCAAAAATGTTATTCTTAAGCAAAAATCAAGTATGTATTATACTCCTGCAAAACAAGGAGAATTTCCATTTATTTGCTACAATAAATACCCAGAAAAAAAAAAAAAAAAGGAATAGTGTGCTTTATTTTTCAACATGTATGCAAGGAACCCCTGTCTTAGATTATTCAATATGTAGATTTTTGGACTTTATCTCCACTGTCTCATCAGAGTCTCATTTTCATAAAATTAGGATTCAGACAATTTGGTAACCATTTTTAACTAGAGGTTAGAATCAATGATTTATGTCTTATCATTGGTTTTGTTTGTTGATTAATTTGTTCGCTTTTGATTATGTTTGTTTTCTCTGTGAAATTTTGAGATAGCATTCCTGTGAAAATGACTTTCAGTGTACCCAGTCTTGCAGTTTCAACTCAGGAATATGCTGGGGGGTAATTTGTGTTTTGTGTTTTGAAGCTGGAAAGTGCTTAGTCAGAGTCTATTACATTTGTCAGAAATGTTAGAAGACATCCTGAGAGTAGGTTGGTGCACTCTTTTCAATGTACGATGAGATGTTGGTGTCAGGATGATCTGAGAGTTTTTGTGTGACAAAGAAACACACTGGTTTACACCCTCATAGATGAATCATCTACTTCCTAAATACCAAGAGAAAAACAAGGAGGTAAAGGAATCATAGGTTTTATCCTTAACATGAGAAAGAGGAGTAAAATTATGCCTATGCTGTGAGCACTGGAAATGATAGAGGCACATACTAATATATTGAAAATCATCAGTGGTAAGAAAATAAATGAAGTGGTACAGTTTGTACACAGACTCTGTGATATTTTGTCTGGAATTGTAATTAGTAAGAAAAATATTTTTTGCTATCCAGCCATTTTCTCACATATAAACCACAAATTCCTTACTTACAATGAAAGCTGTTTGTTCCCATGTTCTAATGTACAAAAAATGAAAATGCACATGCTGTCAATGCGGTTATGAAATACAGGATTTTCCCCCTACTGAAAAAAAAAAAAAAAGAAAGAAAGAAACATAAACACACACACACACACACACACACACACAATTGCCTTTTTACAATTCTTTATATGGCTGCCCTTTCATTAGGCACCACAAATTATTATCTTTCAATTACTAGTTGATACTATATTAAAAAAGCAAACACTGTGTTAACTTAATATAATGCTGAAAGCATAAAGAAAGGCTACAATTAAACATGAATGAAGTGATACTATAAAGAAAGTTTTCCCAGTACCCTGTGAGTTTTCTGGATATCTAGAAAAATACGTATGCGTACTTAATGTGTCAGTAATGTTGCAATCGTTTATTAATTAACCTTAAAATAGTGTAATATTTTTTAAAAGGCAATGAGGTGTTTGCTAGATTAATTAGGACTCAACCAGGAAATAGCATAGTTTATATAAATATAGCATATGACAAATGGCATAGCACATGGTCTTTTAATGCACTATTAAATTGCAACTGTCTTGGGTAAAAGAAATATACATAAAGATTGTCAGGAGAACTTAAAGTAATATATCATCTTCTCATAAATAATAGTTACCTGTCAACATGGAACTGCTTTGTGTGCAGTAATTCAAGTTAAAGAGTAATGTTTCTATTGCCAGTGTACCTGCTCTGTTTCAGTATACATGTTTTAAACCCAGTTTCAGAAGCACTTAAGCCACTACCTATGACTAACAATAAAAACACATGCATGGTTTAGACAGGAGAGTTTTACTATCATATAATTTTTAAAAAATCATATGCCCAGTTTCAGTGCATCTAGTTATATACCATGTAGCCACGTGGTAGAAAAAGTGAAAATTTTAATTGAACTAAAACTATTTTATTTTACTTATTCTTAACTTATTTTAATAATTGGTTGCTTTGCAACATTACAATTTATTATATACTCATCTTATTTAATCCTCAAAATGACCTTCTATGAAATAAAGTTTTATGAATTATATCATAAATATAATAATGATTTTTCTTTTATTTATTTTTATTTCTTCTTAAAAAATAAAAACAAGATACATGTGCAGAATGTGCAGGTTTGTTACACAGGTATATGTGTGCCCTGGTGATTTACTGCACCTGTTGACTGGTCCTCTTAGTTCTGTCCCCTCATTCCCCATCCCCCAACAGGCCCTGGTGTGTGTTGTTCCTCTCTGTGTCCATGTGTTCCAACTGGTCAACTCCCACTTATGAGTGAGAACATGTGGTGTTTGGTTTTCTGTTCCTTTGTTAGTTTGCTAAGGATGCTGGCTTCCAGTTTCATCCATGTCCCTGTAGAGGATATGATCTTATTCCTTTTTATGGCTGCATAGTATTCCATGGCATATATGTGCCACTTTTTTGTTTTTTTAATCCAGTCTATTGTTGATGGGCATTTGTGTTGACTTCCTGTCTTTGCTATTGTAAATAGTGCTGCAATAAACATACATGTGCATGTGTCTTCATAGTAGAATGATTTATATTCCTTTGGATATATATCCAGTAATGGGATTGCTGGGTCAAATGCTATTTCTGGTTCTAGATCCTTGAGGAATTGCCATATTGTTTTCCTCAATGGTTGAACTAACTTACATTCCCTGCAACAGTGTAAAAGTGTTCTTATTTCTCCACAGCCTCTCCAACATCTATTGTTTCCTGACTTTTTAATAATTGCCATTCTGACTGGCAAGAGATGTTATGTCACTGTGTTTATGATTTGCATTTCTTTGATGATCAGTGATGTTGAGCTTTTCTTCATATGTGTTTTAGCCATGTAAATGTCTCGTGGAATTTTTGTAATGAAGTCTTTGCCCATGCAGATGTCCCGAATGTTATTGCCTAGGTTTTTTTCTAGGGTCTTTAGGGTTTGGGGTTTTACATATAAGTGTTTAATCCATCTTGAGTTAGTTTTTGTATAAGGTATAAAGAAGGGGTTCAGTTTCAATTTTTTGCATATGGCTAGCCAATTTTTCCAGCACCATTTACTGAATAGGAGATCTGTACCTTATTGCTTGTTCTTGTCAGGTTTTTTGAAGATCACATGATTGTAGATGTGTGGAGTTAGTTCTGTGGTCTCTGTTCTGTTCCACTGGTCTATATGTCTGTTTTGGTACCAGTACCATACTGTTTTGATTACTGTCGTCTTGTAGTACAGTTTGAGATCAGGTAGTATGATGCCTCCAGCTTTTTTTTTTTTCTTTTTGTTTAGGATTGTCTTGGCTATACAGGGTCTTCTTTGATTCCATATAAAATTTAATTTTTTTTCTAATTCTATGAAGAATGTCAATGGTAGTTTGATGGAAGTAGCATTGAATCTATACATTTATTTGGGCAGTGTGAACATTTTTACAATATTGATTCTACCTATCCATGATGATAGAATGTTTTTCCATTTGTTTGTGTCCTCTCTTATTTCCTTGATAAGTGTTTTGTAGTTCTCCTTGAAGAGGTTCTTCACATCCCTTGTTAGCTGTATTCCTAGGTATTTTATTCTCTTTGTAACGACTGTGAATGGGAGTTCATTCATGATTTGACTCTCTGCTTGTCTATAGTTGGTGTAAAGGAATGCTTGTGATTTTTGCACATTGATTTTGTATCTTGAGACTTTGGTGAAGTTGCTTATCAGTTTAAGGAATTTTGGGGCTCAGATGATGGAGTCTTCTAAATATAAATTCATGCCATCTGGAAACAGAGACAATTTGACTTCCTCACTTTCTATTTGAATATCTTTTAATTATTTCTCTTTCCTGATTTCCCTGGCCAGAACTCCAATACTATTTCGAATAGGAGTGGTGAGAGAGGGCATCTTTGTCTCGTACCGGTTTTCAAAGGGAATGCTTTCAGCTTTGCCCATTCAATAAGATATTGGCTTTGAGTTTGTCATAAATAGCCCCTATTATTTTGTGATATGTTCCATCGATACCTAGTTTAATGAGAGTTTTTAGTATAAAAGGATGTTGAATTTTATCAAAGGCCTTTGGGCAAAGACTTCATGACAAAAAATGCCAAAAGCAATTGCAATAAAAGCCAAAATTGACAAATGGGGTCTAATTAAACTAAAGAGCTTCTGCACAGCAAAGGAAACTATCATCAGCATGAACAGACAACCAACAGAATGGGAGAAAATTTTTGCAGTCCACCCATCTGGCAAAGTTTTAATATCCAGAATTTACAAGGAACTTGAACAAATTTATAAGAAAAAACAATCCCATCAAAAAGTGGGCAAATTATATGAACACACATTTCTCAAAAGATTTTTATTTTCATGATCCTAGTGCTAATAAAGATTCAACAACCTACCTCATGTAACAGACCAAATAAGTATTAGAGTCTGCATCAAATCCATTACTGTGGAATTTCAAAGTCTTAGCTATTTTCAAATTATTATAAACTCCTCTCAGATTCTGTGTTAAGTGACTAGGTAATAATTATCAACCAAAGTGAAACTTTCAGAGATTCTGACTGTAATATTTATGGCTACATTACTAAAAATCATTCCAATTATATATTTGATTGGTTGAAAACTGGATTCAATAGAAACATGGAAAAAACACGGTTTAAAGCCCTTTGGATGTTAAAAATTGAAACACTTAGGTTTATATAAATTTTGAGTAGATTTATCATGCTCAATTCTGACATTAGTTTATTTATAATAAATTATATTTCATAATAAATTTATTTTATAATAAAGTATAAAATATAACCTTTATTTCCTAATAAATTTATTATTTATTATTACGAAATTTATTTCCTAATAAAGTTCAATAGATAAACTTTATATAGTAGAACTGAGGTATATATTCATGAGGAGAGCATTACCATTATTGAAAAAAAGTTTGTATTTGTGTTTGTAAGCTAGCAGAGAAAGAGCTATAATTCCATGGAATGGACTCCCTAATTTCAATGGGGATGATGAGGTCCCAGAGTACCAGAATAGTGATCACCACTTAAGAACCAGAGACATTAGTATGGTTATCATAATGAGCAGCAGACTCAGAACAAACCTCAGAATTGTAAACCAATAGTAATTACAACATTGACCAATCGATCATGGTATCCTAGGACAAAAATAGATTTTTTATACCCTTACTGCCAAGATTGTATAAAATTCACCTCTTTTTTTGTCTTTCAAAAACTTAAAAACTAAAACAAGATTAGAAAAAACAGAAACAACAACAAAACTTGAGCCATCAAAAAGTTTTATGCAAATATTGCAGTTCTCTGTCAGTTCACAAGCTTGGAATCCCTTCAATAATAAGGAAGTTCCCTTGAAAAAGGAGTTTACATTTTCAAAACAAATTATTATACATCTCATACCTGGCATTCTCTGAAAGGATGTGTATCACAATGTGAGCAACTGCACAGGGGAAGAAAAAAATATAAGCAGACATTTCAGCAATTAATGATTCAAAGCAAATATCGATAGTTTAGGAGCCAGAATGCCACTTGGGCAAATTGAATTTTGCCTGCTTAAACATTATCACTATTATTGTAGTTCTATAAACCAGATCTGTGATTATTTCCCTATTTTCTGAATGTACAGTTAGAATGGGTATACAAAGTCATTGTGGAGTCCACCTATTTGCTCTCTGACATACTTAAGAATATTGCTCATCTTGTCTGCCGACATGATTAATCAAAATAAACACTACATCACTGAAAAAAAGCATTGAAATTAGTTACTATATTAGAAAATTAAAATAAGCAAGAATCATGAGCCACACTTAAATTGCCTGACTGAATTATTGTAATAGGAGAACAATGTCCCCATTTACAGTGGTTGTTAGAGAGGCTTTTTTCATAAATAAAATTATAGTCCCAGCCTGCACTATAGTTATGTATTGTACCCAAGGCTTTATAGATTTTATGTTTTCACTATGTGTCAAATTATTATACACTTAATAATTACATTTCATTTTCTCTGAGCAAAACTTCAGGGAATTTCAAATTGTAAACCTAGGGAGAGATTTATGCCTTTTATAAATTATTCAAGTTAGTAAGGAGGAAATTGTATGATCCCCTTAAAATCTGGAATGACTGAATGAAATCCTTCTAATGGTGGGAGAATTAACAAGACATCTTGAGAGTATTACTCTGTCACACTTATTCTAAGAAGGGCAAGAAACTTCACAGTATGCAAACTGACAGAGAAAAACTTTCTAATGTGTGTGTGTATGTGTGTATTATGCTGTATAATACATAGGATGAAAAGTCAAGAATCAAAATCACTGACATCATAGGGAGTGTAGCAGGTTATGGCAATGCCCTTGGATTCTGGGATTGGGAATTATGAATAAATCAATTATAATTCCCTATGGTTACTGAGATAAACTTCAAGCAGTTATTAAATGTATGTATGCTTCAAGTAGCTATTAAATGCATATTTAAAAAATACAAGCATGTGGTTTCCAAACTGGCTTTCATTTCTCAAAATCTCCTAGTAGATTGCTCAGCTAAATAACAATACTCATGAACCCTTGACTTCATAGGAGGAATTTTACCGACTCCAGTGATTTCATCTGCAGTTTTGTCTCACATTCTGACTTTTTGTGCCCATCAGTGACTTACCAGACTTTAAATTGCTGGGGTATGTTCAGCTTTTTGATTTTGTATTGTATATATTTAGTGTATGTCCTACCTAATTTTATTTAAACTATTTTATCCTAGTAGCACATGTTTAACAACATTTTCTGGAATGGATGTATTAATAATATCCTTCTTTTATTGTTTTACTTTTTCAAAACTTTCTAAAATAATAATTTATTACCGACATGTTTATGCACATGCTCACACACATTCAGGAATATCATACATATATATATCTTTGGGTAAAGTACCCCTTAAAATACTGGCATTCAAATTTACCAAAAGAGCTTTTACTGTGAGAAACAGAGGTGAGCAAGTTTAATTTTCAATCAGGATGGTTAATCTATCTCCTTTTCCATTTGTAAACCTTTGCTGAATATTTTGCATTAATTATTTTCTATCCCAACAAAATTTATAATTATTTTAATTTTTAATTGTTTAGATATTTAACAGTAGTGTTGTCTGCACCGGAGTATAATTTGCCATTTTTGTTTCATGTCAAGTGTTCCTTGCAATAAAGAAACTAGGTTCAATTTTGATGATTTCATCAAAATTGTTATCTGAGCTACAGGATAAGAAACTCACATTGTTTCTCACAAAATTTCTGACAGCAGAGAGTGAACTTACCAGTGTTTTAAAATTAAAAGCATTTTTTTCTGATATCTTTTTTGGCTAATCAAGCTCAGAGCCATCAGGAAGCCACGGTTTAATATCTATGTATTCCTTTCCATATAAGTCTTATCAACATTGCACAACTTGCTGCTCTTTGAGACACTGTTGCTGCTATACAAAGTACCCATTAAAATCACACTTAATTGTAAGAGGGTGCTAAGTATGCTAACATACTTTTAAATAAGTATTTTTAAAAGTTAATATTGTCATTTATGTCACTAATACTATTTTGCAGTTCTATTATCAATTTGCAAAAACATACACTTTTTAAAGTTTTTTTTTTTTTTTTTTTTTTTTTTTTTTTTTTTTTTTTTTTTTTTTAAATTTTTTTTTTTTTTTATTTTTTTTTTTTTTTTTTTTTTTTTTTTTTTTTTTTTTTTTTTTTTTTAAGTAGCATGTTCAATTCCTTTTTATTTCAACTGAAAATTAAAAATGAAATGAAATGGCCAGGCACGGTGGCTCATGCCTGTAATCCCAGCACTTTGGGAGGTGGAGGCCAGGAGATCGAGATCACGAGGTGACCCTTTGGGATCACCTTTGGGATCACAAGGTCAGGAGATCGAGATCATCCTGGTTAATATGGTGAAACCCCGTCTCTACCAAAAATACAAAAAATTAGCCGGGCATGGTGCAGGTGCCTGTAGTCCCAGCAACTCGGGAGGCTGAGGCAGGAGAATGGCGTGAACCCAGGAGGCGGAGCTTGCAGTGAGCCGAGATCTCACCACTGCATTCCAGCTTGGACGACAAAGCGAGATTCCGTCTCAAAAAAAAAAAAAATAAAATAAAAATAAAAAAAATTAAATTTCTGGAGAATTAAGACAGAAATTGTAGAGTTAGGTACTCTGAAGTGGATAAAAGTAATATGTGGACCTGTGTTTATTACATAATACTAAATAACACATATACTTGTGGTTAAACATAATATCTAGGTTCAGAAATATACTCACCATTCCTAAAAATTCTTAAATTAAAAGGAGACTGATATGAAGACTCACAACAATGATTATTTCCAGAAATGCATAAGTTTAAGTTTTAATAAATACACTACTTGAAAAACTTTGGGGGACTTGGCTTCCATACAGAGTCCGTTTTCTAGAATAGGTACCATGATCCTTGAAATGCTATTCAATACTCCTTCATTATCAATCCCTTATTTACTTATAGTCTTCTACCTTTTCCTTGGTTGATCCACAAGTAAACTGAACTACATGAAATTTCCTGCATGTTTGTCATAGTCATCATCTTAGTTCATTCTCACTCCTTTCTTGCTCTCTCTTTTTCTTATATGTACTAGCCCTGAGATATATTTTTCATTTTTCAATTTTTTCATCATTATGAATCCTAATTCAATAATCATGTTAAATGGTACTTTTTCTAGAAATCTTTATTTTATAACTTCATTTGAAATTGTTCCTGTACTATATCTTATCATTAGTTCTTAGATCTAAATCAGTTTTACCCCTTAACAAAATTGTCAGCTTCTTCAGGGGAAATGCTCAATATTACACATACTTATACACCTATATTGCCCAGTTTGTTCTGTTGATGATGGTTTCTTGATAAAGTGAATGCCATTTATTTCCTGGATAATATACGACATAATTATATTGAGCTCATTTCAGTTATAAAATTTAACTGCTTATGCTCATTTTTGTTTAGGTTTGAGCATTTCCCAATGTTCTACATTTTGGAGGATATGGCTGAAAATTTCAATGTGACCTATTTAACACTGGTATTTCAAAATATATATATCAGAAACTATTAGAAATTCTAAATTAAATAGTACATTGGCCAATGAATTGCATACAAATACATAATTAGGGACAAAGTCAAAGAAAGGCTCAGCAACATATAGTGATAATGGAAAATAAACTCATCACTCTTTCTTAATCGTTTAAATAGTTAATCAAACATTATTAGATCCATTTAAGAATTAACTGTATTGCTTCAAATCATTTTACTTAAAAATATAGTATACGATAAAATAATATGCCAGAGCAAACATCTTTTTTTACCTTTTAGAGTGCAGGAGAAATTTTTAAGAGTGAAATACGACTAGATGAAGACATAATGACATTTAGATCAGTGCTGAAACACAGAATAGAATGTTACTTTTAGATAGAAAGGGAGAATACATAAATTGGAATTTAAGAGCTGAGAATAGTTGTTGAATAGAAGATAATAAAGTTAATAAAAGGGGATATACACTTGAAGTTTCTAAGATGAAAATTACAGTAATTACTCATTATGTGTACTAACCATTTATCAAGTTGGACATACAATATGCCAATCTCTTTCAAGGTGCTAAGAATTTAAAGAAGAAAGTCCGTTTTAAAATGAAACATTTTAATGGGGGAAACCAATGAAGGAATCAATGTCCTAATTGCCATTTGTGAGTTGGGTCACTGATATTTATAAGACATTGTTGAAAACTAATGACAGGATTTGATAAGAACCAATTAATTTGCTCTACAAATTATATTTAAGGTTTTATTTATTCCACAAATGTTCAGTGAAGTTTACTCCTTGGTGGGCACAAATTAAGTCCTTGGGATGCCAGGATGCTCAGGAGAGACAAGATATCGGTTTCTTGATAGAACTTAGGTGTAATACTAATACTTCTAAGCAGCTGTAATGGGTCAGTCAGAAGAATAAATTAATGAAGAGGGAATCTCAATGGTTTTCTGGACACCAGGATAAACAAGTTCTGTAACAAAGGTGCTAAGTCATACCCATATGGAAGCTGGGCACAGTAGGCCTGACTCATAATCAACATTGTACTACTCATTGACAAAGAATAATGGAGAGAAATGTATGGAAAATGAGGACTGCTATGTACATTTTCTTCTAACCCTATCCTCTATGAACTAATACCTGATTGATTACGTGTTTGTAACATTTAATTCAAATGCGGTCCCACCTGGGAATTTGTTAAAATGTAAATTCCATGGGACACCCTCCATACCTATCAAGCCAAAAGTCCTAGAGTTATTCTTCATAATCTACTTTAACAAGTTATCCCAATAATTCTTAAGCACACTAATGTTTGAGAAGTGCTCTTTAAAAGATCATCAACTAAATATTGAGCTTATGAAATAAATTAGAATAAAAAGTTTCAAAATAATATATTTTAAAATTGCTCTTTTTGCCTTGTTTTATTTGTTGGTTTTTCTATCTTTGTGAATTATTTATTGACACTTCTTATACTTAAAACATCTGCTCTCTTTTCATCAAACTAACAATCTTGTATGTCTAATAGTATCTTTACTAAGAATTTTCTTCTTCAAGGAAGTCAAGGCTAACTTTGAGAAAATAAACAGAAAAAATAAAGGAGTATACTCATTATGTATTCATAACATTGAACTTTCCCTTAACTTTGATCCTTGTCTTTCACCTAAAATGTTTCACATTTTTGTCAGTTTTTCCATTTAAATGTATAGTGAAACAATAAAGTGCTTAATTACATTTACTTGACATCTTGAACTATTTGAAGAATTGCTTATGGTAAATACTAACAAAGAAAAATCTAAGAGTATGCTACATTATTAAATATATTTTATATTCTGTATTACACTGTAATTTGATGTACACTACACTTCATACATCCCAAGTACTGTGATTTGATGGATAAAGTGAACCATTATATTTGGAAGATGGCATTGCCTAATATTATCTGTACAAGGAAGTGAATGACATGCTATTGTCTTTTTAGTTAGAAAAAACATGATACAATATGACTTATACTTTATGTTTACTTTGAGCTCACTGATAGTAAAAAAAACATGGAAATCATTGCATTTTATCCAATATGACATTTAGATTTTTCCACTCCAAATAAACATAGAATAAACATAGTGGAACCCAGGATTTAGAATACAATTAATAAGTTTATTATGTTTACTTTGAGCTCACCAATAGTAAAAAAGACTGAAAATCATTGCATTCTATCCAATATGACATTTAGATTTTTCCCCTCCAAGTAAACAAGTGGAACCCAGGATTTAGAATACTATTAATAAGTCATCAAGGAACAACTGAACAATTGCAGTTATGTCATAGATACCAAATTTCTGGTGGGGATCAAAATCTGTCAAAGACAATAGCTGCTATCATGGATCATTTTCCTAAGTGCCTGGTTCCGCTGGAAGCACAGTGTAGATGGAAAGTATAAAGAAAAAAAATGGTTAGCATTTCCTATGTGGTACCCCAGGCGATAATGATATAAGCCCAATGCTCAGGCCATAGTGAAGGAGAGAGGAACAACAGAGGATTTTAATTAGAATACATTTGCAATATTTTATGTTTTTTAATCTACCTATGTGGTACACACTTTCACACTAAGCAGAGAAATTTGTTCTTATCATAATTTGTGAGAGTGGTTTTTAATCATAGTTGGAATTTCAGTTATCAAAGATACGTCCAAAGTAGTATATAACCTGAAATTTCTGTTTTGCTTATATCCCTGTATTGTGATACATTGTTTCAACTTTCAATAGAGTATGCAAACAATAGGAAATTTACATGTAAAAAATTTTTTAGAAATTTTCCATGTAAAATTTATCATTTAAGGTAGTTTATGAAGTGCTTTGAATCGACAAGGCTTCACTACTGTCCTTTGATAGCTCAGAAATAAAACAAAATTATAAAAAATGATAACCTCATATAAGTGTTAAATAAAAATAATACCTTCTGTAAGGTCAAGTTTTTATCTAGATATACAGAAATATTTATAATTTATATATATTCATACATATTATATAAATATATATAAAATAAATTAGGTGCTATATTTAGTATGGAATTTTCAAAATTTCTTCCGTCTCTTCAATCTAGCAGGTCTATGTACAGATTGTCTTTATTTTCTGCATCATGTAGTATAGATTCCCTTCCCTTTTTAAATTCTACTGTTTCCCCCTTCTTTTTAAAATATTTATAACTCATTTCTAATATCTAAAACTGTATTAGGCTTACATTTAATTATTGTTAGGTATTATTGATAATTTCATTATACATGTATATATAGACACTCTTTTTCTACTACATAATGAAATATAAAGCTTCAGAGTTTATTTTCTCTTGTAAGAAACGCTAAGAAAAATTAGTTATACTTGCTTTAGGTAACATTTTCATTTCACTTCAAATGCATTTCAAATAAAACAATAAGGCTGTGCCAGTGAAAATCCATATAGACATAACAGAGTTATTTTTCCTTTTGTAGTCATAGCTTTGAAATCAATTATATGTGGGCAAAGGGAGCCTTATGATACCAACTGAGTCAACACAGTTTTATTGATAGCGGCCTGTCCTTACAACTGAAACATACTTTAGCCGTGCGTCAATCATATCCTAACCGCAAAGCCTTTATTATTTTTCACTAGATTATTACTTTCTTCTTAGTTTAAATGGATTGGAAAATTGAAATGCTATTTTACATTTTCTGCCTCCTAGAATAAAAAATAAAACTAATCTAAAATGTGGCAACCAGCAAAGTATCAACATGTCAATCACTATTGACATAATATTCAATTCTATCTGTATGCTAATATCAATTTATTTCTGGAAATGCATTTTTCAACCAAGAACATGAAGCATTTATATAATTTCAGTGAACAAATATGGATAATTTTTAGCAATATGGTTTCAGTGATTATGTTTTGGTAAAATTTAGATAAAAAGCAAAAGTCAGCAAAATCCAGAATTTGTCTTTATTCATATGCCATTTTAGAGCTATTATTGAAGCTCAGAGTACTAGTTGATACAAGCAATATTCTGGTATAGACCAACAGGTTATTAAAATATAATATCTTAATTATAAAATATTTTTTAATTAACTTGTTTGAATTACAGACATTTTTATAAGAAAAAGGGTATTAACCAGTATTGTTTTGTGTACTTCTTTGTATAAAGAGGTAAACATCTCTAGACTTTATCATTTTTCTTCAGTAGTTAATATTACAGTGAATAAAAAATTCAGTTATGAATTTTATATGAAACATATTTATGCTGTTTTGTAGCAATTATTAAAACTAGTCTATGAATTGTGCTAAAATGCTTTGATTTGTTGTTAACTTGAGCTCAGAGCATGACTTTTTATAACAATATTTTCACTTCTGTCTCTGTTTATTTGGGCTGCTATAAAATGCCATAATCTAAGTGACTTTTATAGATAAGAGAAATTTATTTTCACAGATACCAAGACAGGGGAAATCTAAGATTAGGACATCTGCAGATTTGGTGGCTGATGAGGATCTACTTGTATCTCAAAATGAATTTGTGTTCATGGAGTGAAAAGGGGGTCAGGAGAGCTTTTTCAGGCCTCTTTCATATAAATGCACCAATCCCATTCATGAAGACTGTGCCCTCATGACCAGTCGTGTTCCAAAGGCCCTACATCTTAATACCACCATTTTGGTGGTAAGGATTTTGATATGAATTTTGAGAAAACACAGATATTCAGACCATAACGCTTCAAAATAATTTGCTTGGAATACTTCAAATTTATTTCTTGAAATGATTGTCTACATTTATTTTTATAGCCCATTTTTCTCCAAAGTAAATTTGTTTTATTTTGAAAAGTTTTGGAGAGCTTACTAGACAAAATAAAAAAAATAGTAATGAAAGAAAAATAACAGCCTGATGGAAAGTTCCCTGAGTTTCTACTGTTTTATCCTTATTAAAACATTGTACAAATATTATTTAAATATGAGGAGCTATTAAAAAATACAAAATCAGAGTGTCAATCTAATAATTTAAAACCAGAATGAAACACTTCAAAAACAGCAATTCTAAAAAAAATCAAAATTATATCATTTTAATTAGACAGAGAAAAAATTCAAAAATAGCTTTTGAAATTATGCTTTTGAAATAGCATTTGTTTTATGAGTTCATTCACATGGAGTTTAAAAAATTATATTCAAAATTATATTACTAGTTGTATTATTCACATCCCTCTTGCACCCAAAACTAATGTTTTTTGATCTAACATGTCAGGTAAATTAGCTTTCACTAAGACATGAGTTTGAGAGATTAAGAGAGTGGAACGTTGAAATATGAATTATGATAAAAATGTATAAATGGACAAGGTAAGTCTAATTTTGACCACATTAAAATATGCAATCATTGGTATGAAAATATTCAAAAATGTGAGATATTTATTTATAACTATTTCTGTCTCCTAAACACAATGAAGGTATATTTTAATATATGAAAACTGGTAAATGATAGTTTTCAGTTCTCTCAAATAAAAAAACATAGTTCATATAGGAAGTAAATTATTATTAGTAGCAACTAAAAACAACAGAACACAGAACTCAGAACTCATATTATTTTATTTTTAAATTATTAATTTTTAAAAAATTAGGCTGAAACAGTAATAATAAATATTGCAATGTCGTTGTTTCCAAACACTGATTAGAAGCTGTCAGTGAACTTTTCATGTCTATATTATTTAATTAGAGGTATATCTGAACTTCTATCAAGATCATACTACTTTTATTTATCTTAAACATAACGAAGTATTTTTGGATGATTCCTTTAAAAAAGTGTTATTCAGAATTAGAATAAAAAATAAATTGTTTACCCATTTAACTGGGACTGAGGAAATTATAGAATATAAGATGGAGAAATATTTATTTCAAAATTTAAAATAGTATTGAAGAAAAATCCTCATTATAATTACTTAAAAACCTCACTTTTGACAAATTTAATGTTCTCTTTTATTCCTAAAGGAAAATTATTCAAGTAAAAAAAAAATTCTCCAAAACAGGATAACAACATGTAGCTTTAAATATATTTTAAAAAGTTAAATTACTGAAAGTCATATGTTTGTAGATGTTTCATTCCATCATGTATGGAGTAGGTTTCATGTACACAAGCAAAATACTGGCTAACTTCTTAAGCCAGAGATGGCATGAGCAATAAAACTCATTTTCCTGTTGTCAAGAGGTAATCCTAAGTCAATATCCCTACATTTCTACTTAAAATTATGTAAAAACAATCAAGATTTCTAAAAAGAAACTAATGTAAGAAAGCCATGACTGCCCAAAATCACTAAAAATTGCTATGGAAATTATTAATTATTTCTTCAAGAGGCAGACTATCAAGTAAATAGGGAAATTGTACATAGTTAGATGAAAGCTCAGGAGTGTGTGTTAAGCAAACTAATAAGAGTGCTGTCTGGGCCAGTACGGAAAGTTAGGAATATTTATGCGTGACATATTTATATTCCTGAATATTATGATCCATGGAAAGAAACAACAAAAACTCTCAGAGTAGTAATGTAGCACATGTCTATTTAGCAACTACCAAAGTTATGTTCCATTTAGAAGTCTGATTACATAATAAATTTAAAAGAATAAATTTAGCCATAATGGTTTTCAGCCCTCATTTATTGATTTACTAATAAATGAAATACAAGTATTATAAACAATATACTGATTATTTACTTTTATAATTTCTGTTTTAGTGCAGAAACTAAAGATTTTATATTCTCTTTTTTACAATTTCAATTTAGTTTTGTTATTTTGTTTTAATTGTACTTTCTATAACTTTTCTTCATGATCACTATGATTCTGGCTTCTTGGCACTTGGCATGTGTTGTTTTCTGGATGCTCATCTGTATTTCATTTCATTAATATTTGAGATAAGTTATATCTCTTAGAGCTCATGAATTTTTCTGTAGTTTATACTATTACAAAAATTGAAGTCATTATTTTGTCCATTAAATTAGAGACATGTTGAACCTCAAAAAATGGAAGCTAACACAAAGTATACAGTGATAATCTCATTATTATTTTCAAGCGTTTTTGAAAAATTAGATTTAGCTATCATAGAGACAGAAGAATTTGCCTCACAAGCATTATATCATTTAACAAAACAAATATTGCCTATCACTCACCATCAATCTCTTATTCTTAAATTTTCTATTTTGACATTAAAGAACCACTAACTAAATTTGGACTGCTATATATGACTATGCTATATGTGGCAAAAAAAAAAAAAAAAAAAAAAAAAAAAGTATGAAGTGTATGTGTATGTGTGTTTGTTACTGAAATGCCAGGGGTTTTGTGTAGGTCCTGTTGCTTGTTGCACAGAAAGCCAATCACTGAGACAATGAGTATTGCCAGGGAAGAAAGCTTTAGTTAGGTGACACAGCTGGGAAATGGGAGATCAGTCTCAAATCCATTTCCCTAAGTGAGTAAAATTAGGGGGTTATACAGCAGGGAAGAAATGTAGCTATCTGTGAAAAACAGGAATTTTGGAGGTGTAGGGAAAGATAACTTAGGCAACAGTAAAGAGGTGGTTCATTAGGTAATCATGATGGGTGACGATTATTGCATCATTATTCAGATGTAATAATCTAGTAAGTTTCTACTTGATACTATCTGGGAGGCCCGACGGTTCATTTCCCGAGAAAGAAACTCAGATAAGCCAAATGTAACTTTCTCAAGTTTTAACACTGGGAGGATCAATTTCTATGTTTATTTTTTATAAAAAACATAAACATGAGTTCTATGGGACCATTAGTACTGCTTTAGTTTCCTCAGTTCTTTCTATTGTTCAATTCTTCAATCATGGGAAATCTGGTCTTGAATCTTTCTAGTTGCTTCATGCTGAGGAGGAGCACTGTGAGCAGCTCCATACCGTGGGTGATCAAGTGGTCACCCAGTAATCAAAGGTTAACCTAATACTATAGTGGTCTTCTGAAACACAATCTTTCTCTCTCCAGTCCCCCACTTCCACCAGAGATAAATCTGACTACCTCTTATTAATATTTCACAAACATTTTGTTCAAAAAAGAAAACAAAATTTTACCCTTGTATAGTGTGTTATTAATGTTAAAGCTAAGTTTAATAAACTCTTATAAACAAATTATCTAATTTTGATTTGTTTGATTTGTTAAGAGTTTCATAAACCTTTTGTAACCTTCTACAATTTTCTATTAAAGAGTAGATCAATTCTCCAGGGAAATCCTGTTATTCTGATACAGGGTCTCAAACACTGGCCTTGCATCAAGTTGCTTTTGATATTAATGTTTAATTTACGTAAAAACTCTAAACTAATTTTATCTCTCAGAATCGACCCTTAAAATCTCATGAGATTGTCCACCTCTTCCATGATAGTACCTGGGCCTGAAGGGATGGAATAGTTGAAACTTCTGTCAGTGCGTCTCCCAAAGGTAGTTCATTTTGATTGTCAGATTCTCCTGGGTCTAAAGACGAGGCTTTGAACTGGTGTCAATGCTCAAGATTTAATAGGAGTTGGTATATTTTACAGATCCAGGATTCAAAGTCCTGTAACTTAACAGCACAAGGTTTAGTTAACAGGACATTTATACTACAGAAAGTCCTATCATTCTCTCTAACATGAAACAAATTAAAACACTCATTAGTTGTCTACTCAGAACTTCAAATCATTTTATTAAAGTGGTTGGGTTACTCTTTAGATACATCTATTTGCTAGCATTCTAGTAACAGAACTGTGACCAAAAGGATCAAAAATGTGATGGTTTTTATACCAAATGTATCAAAGTAAGACAGTTAACTTTTCTATCCATCAAAAAATGGTAAGGGCAAATATCAGTTTCGGAAATTCAATATGACAATAAATAATCTCCATTCACTTAAATATTACACAACAAAACAGGGACAAAGTAAGCACAAGCACACCATAATTTCTTTTCAGCTATTTAAAAGAGCATCATTACAGATTTCCAATATTGGTTTCTAGATACAGTACTGGCAACTTATTAGGTATTTTTCACAACTAGAATCTTCAGACCAGTGCAACACCTGTACATATTATATTTTCCAGTGCACATATGAAGGTCTAGCAGTGATATAAGCCTGGAATCAAAAATTACTAGAACGTATCACTTTTTAAGATTACTACTTATTGCAAGTGAATGTTACTAATTTTGACAATGGCAAACACAACTAAATTGAGAGAAATCATAGTCAATATAATTTTCTGAAGATCAAAGTCATTCTTTCCTGAACATTAAAATTTTGTACCCATATTATAATTTTTCTTCAATTACCTAAAGTAAAAGATGCAAAATCAAATTATTAATTGAATTAAATTACCTTAGAAATTAACATCATTTAAACATTTTTCTACTCTTACTTTTCCAAATAATAACATATATAGTATACAATTTCTGCTCAGAACTTGTAAAAGTAAGTTTTTTTTTTTTTTATTTTTGGCCAGGAAACTTAAAGCTCTTGTAGCTCTCTATATCATCAGAGGTAACAACACCAACCAAAGTTTAAATGGCTAGTGTGCTCTATCAGTTTTTCAGGCTTGACAAAGGTAGCTTAGGAACTTTAGAAAAACAGTGTAAATGATGAACTGTTGGAAATGCGTAGGAAACAAAATGACTATTCATACACCCAAACACAAACCTTCCATTAGCAAGTAAAAAAAAGTGAATGGTCTTATATATGTTTATAAAAGTAAAATCCAAAGGAGGACAAACAGCAAATAAATAAAAATTAAAAGCAGAAACAAACAGAAAATCAATCTCAAAATTTTATTCTACTCAGTTTATCTTGGAAGCTACAATGTTACCCAGTAACATTAGATCTATCTCAATAGATAGAAAACACCTGGAATGGGTGATCAGCAGATTCCTGATAAGATTTCAGGGGTTGGGCAAGTGGGCTCAACCATGAGCACTAAGAGGCAAAATGGTATATGTATTACCTTCCTCTAGGGGTAAAGGAAGATCACCCCCAGAAAGCATGCATGCAACATCAGTAAACACACTATGCATGCAGTCACCCTCCCAAGTGCTGACAGACACTGCATGCAGCAGATGAGCAACAGCCTTTCCCAAGGAAAAAGTTAAAAGAAGAGGAAAGAAAACTGGAGAACTATGGGAATATATAAATTCCCAAGTTAAGGACTGAACAGGGTACTCGGATCTTTCAAGTAGCCCACTTGACCCTCTTCAAAGTGTACTTTGCTTCCTTTCACTCCTGCTCTAAAACTTTTTACGATAAATGATGAGTTAATGGGTGCAGCACACCAACATGGCACATGTACACATATGTAACAAACCTGCACGTTGTGCACAGGTACCCTAGAACTTAAAGTACAATAAAAAATAAATAAATAAAAATAAAAAAAGGAAAAAAAGAAACATCACTATGTACTCTCCCCCCCACCAAAACACACACACACACACACAAACACACACACACACACACACACAACTTTTTAAGAAACTCACTCCTGCTCTAAAACTTGCCTTCGTCTCTCCTTCTACCTTAAATCTACTTCTGGTCCTGGATTGAATTATTTCCTCCAAGGAGGCAAGGATTGAGTTTACTGCAGACCCATATAGATCCACCACTGGAAACATATTTTGGTATCATGACTCAGGCATGTTTCCTCATGGTAAGACGTTGCTATGCCTTGCCCTCTTTGGAGAAATTCAACACCCATGTGCAGTTACCTTCTCTCCTTCTGCTCTCCTGCTTACTAACCATACTCCAGAATGATTCCTCTCAGCCACGGTGGCTCTGCTCCCCCCAGCTGATCTCTCAGATCTCTCTGATGGGTGGCTTACAGGGTGACAAGGACCTTGGAGTCCACACTGAGTAGACCTGAGAAACTAATGGCACTCCTAGATAGGAGGCTTCTGCAAGAGAATGGTAGTGCTAAAGCCTAAGACAGTGTAATGTCTGGGGTTTCCTCTGCTTCTTCAACTAAAATTTGTTATCTCCCCAAAATCCGCAGTCCATTCTCCTGTTTTCTCTGTGTGTATTCTAAAATAACCTTGCACACAACCTCCAGACCATTCACATCAGAGGCAAGTCTTTTTCTTTTCTATTTTCACTTTGTATGCCACGTGACTTCCTTCTCTGCCTTAAACATACACTCCATGTCTGTTATTTGTGCACCTATGGCTCTTTCTGTGTTTGCCTGGTAGCCAGGAAACAGGATTTTTTGTGAATATCATCTGAGATTTATACTTGTTTTTACCCCACCAGGCTGGATAACTTCCAATATTTCTCCCATCTGTTGGCTCACTGCCAGAACAGACACTAATTGGAACCCAAGCTCTGCCAGCTCTTTGTGATTTACCATATGCTTTCCATCCCTGTTACATTCCAGGAGAAAGTTTTTTGATGGCTTTTAAATCAATTTGTCTGCCTGCATAGGACCTCACTCTGTGGTCCTTTAAGAAACCCACCTACCTGCTTTTTATTGATTTAGCAACGCTTTGGGAGGAAGGAAATGTCAAACCACCTGATATCTATGGAAAACAGCCCTATATCTCAGTTAAATATTAATTTTAATTACAATATATCCATAAAATTTTAAAATTAAAAAATTACTAACCTTCCAAAAACCAAACAACCTCCAAGCAAACAAAAATCAAAGCAAGCACACAAACCACATACACAGGCCCAGATAACTTCACTAGGGACTTTTGCCATATATTTACAGAATAATTAATATCAGAAATATCATTATCCTCCTCACATAAACCTCTTTTGGAAATAGATAATCCTTTAAATTTATGAGTAAAGCACAATCTAATACCAAAACTGGACAATAGTATTATCAGAAAAAATCAAAACCCCCGTCTGCTTCATGATAACACATGAAAAATATCTTCAAAAAAATATAACAAATTAAAGCTAGTAATACACAAAAAAATCATGACTAATAGTGACTTACCTCAATAATACAAAATTATTTTAACATTTGAAAATAAATGAGTGTAATTCTTCATATTAATAGAATAACAGAAAAAAATTGTGTGATCATGTTAATAAATTCAGATGAAATATTTTGGCTAAGTTCTATACCTACTCATGAAAATGCTTAGCAAACAAGAATAGAGTGGGACTTTTCAATGCAATAAAGAGCACCAATGAACAAAATCTATAGTTCACATCATAATTAATTATGAATATGGTGACAGACTGAATTTTTTTCTCCCTAAAAATGTAAAAAGGGGAAGTATGCCACCTTTCTTTATTTATATACTCCATTATAGCGGAGGTCCTTGCCAGTGAATTAAGCAAGGGGAATTGGAATGATGAAGCAAAACTTTTCTTATTTGCTAATGAAATTCTAAATAATTTATTAGAAAGTCTACTAGAATTAATAAGTGAATTTAGTAAGGTTGTATGATAATATACCAATGTTAAAAATCAAATGTTTCTGTATATAATAATATTTGGAGCAAAGAATTGAAACATTATTGTAGTATTAAATATTATGTAATTGGGGATAATTTCATCAAAGATATATAAGACCTTTGCACTACAAATTGAAAAATTTTGTTATGATATGTTAATGAAGACCAAGTTTACTATAGATATATACCATATGAATGAACTGATGACTTAGTACTGTTAGGATGTTTATTCTCTTAAAAAGGATCTACAAATTCTGGGAATATTTGGGCAAAATTCAAGCTGAGCTTTTTTTGAGAAAATGACAATTTGATTCTGTAATTTACTTCAAAAGAAAAGAAACATTGAACAGACAAAGCAATTTTGAAAAGAACAAATTTGGACAATTTACACTACCTTATTGTGAGGCTTTCTACTTATAGTAATCAAGGAAATCTCCTATTTCTGTACAGAAAGAGCAATTAGTAGAACTAAAGAGACAATATAGAGAGAGATTCTGGAATGTATTACAAATGAATTTCTACAGTGTCCCAAGGTAATTTAATGAAGGAAAGAGTAGTGTTTTTAACAAGATGTGTTAGGAAAAAAAAGGCATAATTATGGGAATAGGGGATTCTCAAACTTCACATCACACCATAAAAAACACTAGCTCAAAATGAATCTTAGATCTAAATGTGAAATATAAAGCTAAAAAACACTGAATAAAAAGAAACACATTTTCACACCTTTAGTGTAGTCAAACATATCCTACTCATGAACCTGTAAGAACTTACCGTAAAAAAGACACTAATATGTTGGACTTCAGAATTTAAAACTTTTGTTTGAAATTTCACTATTATGAAAATTGAAGAAAGTCACCAACTCAGAAAAATTATTCTAGATATAGAATAATATCTATATCTATATCTGATACTGGACTTTTATCCAGAATTAATAAATAATTGTTTATTCAATATAAAATGCCAAACTATTCCTATCACACAATTAGTAACTTATTTGAACCGACATTTAATAAAAGATGATAGTCATATGATATATTAAAAGATGGGATCTCAACATTTTTCTCTCTATGAATATCTATAATTGTTATCTTATACCTGTCCCATCATTTTATGTAGCATAGATTAGGGGTATGTATCTTACATTTAGTTTTACAGATCCAAATACAGAGGAAATTTGTGACCCAGGAACTGTACTCAATGTTTTACACCAAGGAGCCTCATGCATACCTAAGTCAGAAGTAGATTCTTTTTTTTTTTTTTTTTTTTTTTTTTTTTTTTTTTTTTTTTTTGAGACAGAGTCTCACTCTGTTGCCCAGGCTGGAGTGCAGTGGTGCGATCTCGGCTCACTGCAATTTCTGCCTCCCAGGTTCAAGTGATTCTCCTGCCTCAGCCTTCTGAGTAGCTGAGATTACAGGTGCATGCCACCATGCCTGGCTAATTTTTGTATTCTTAGTAGAGACAGTGTTTCACCATATTGGCCATGCTGGTCTCCACCTCTTGACCTCAAGTGATACGCCCACTTCAGCCTCCCAAAGTGCTGGGATTACAGGTGTGAGTCATCAAGCCCAGGCAGCAGTGGAAAATTTTGATGATATGATTATGAACTTTAACGGATGAGATGAGATTTAGCATTAAATGATGTGATTTGGGACTTTGAGCTGGTGCTCTAATGGAGTGAGACATATAGTGAAGATGAGAGAGGGCATTTTATATTTTGGAAGAAGTGAGTCATTGGAGGCCTGCGACAGATAATTGTAGGCAGAATTCTTAGATGGACCCCAAGCTTCCCATATTCTAATGTACATGCCTGCTGTAATTCTCTCCTCTTGAATGTAAGCAGGACTAGTGAGTATGATGGAATGTTACTCTTGTGATTATGTTTCATTACAAGTTTTTCTTTCAGTTCTAATTAAAGTTATTGATGAATTGGCTTTAAGTTTATCAAAAGAAATTATCTTGTTGGGTCTGACTTAAGCAGATGCACTCAAAAGGAATTAGCCCTTTCTGAAGTTAGAAAGATGAGATGTGAGGAAATTGGTACATTGCTGGATTTATTTTTTATTTTATGTTTTTTTCTACCTTTATGTTAAGTTCAGGGGATATATGTGCATATTTGTTACGTGGGTAAATTGCATGTCTCTGAGATTGGGAATATGAATGATCCCCTCATCTGGGTAGTGAGCATAATACCTGACAGGTAGCTTTTCATCCCTCTTCCTCCTCCCACCTTACGCCCTCTAGGAGTCTCCACTGTCTATTGTTTCCACTGTTATGTACATGTGTACTCAACGTTTTGCTTCCACTTATAAGTCAGAACATGAAGTATGTGGTTTTCTGCTCCTGCATTAATTTGCTTAGGATAATGGCCTCCAGCTGCATCCATGTTGCTGCAAATGACATAATTTCATTCTTTTTTATGGCCATTTATTATTCCATGGTGTATATGTACCACATTTTCTCTATCCAGCCCATCATTGATAGGCATCTAGGTCAATTCCATGTTTTTGCTATTTTGGATAGTGCTGCAATGAACGTATGAGTGTTATGTGCCTTTTCGGGAGAGTGATATATTTTCATTTGGGTATATGCTTAGTAACGGGATTGCTGGGTTGAATAGCAGTTCTGTTTTCAGTTCTTTGAGAAATCTCCAAAGTGCTTTCCATAGTGGCTGAACTACTTCACATTCCCCAGAGCAGCGTATATGTGTTCTCTTTCTCTGCAACCACACCAATATCTGTTATTTCTTGACTTTTTACTAATAGCCATTCTGAATGGTGTGAGATGGTAACTCATTGTGGTTTTATTTGCATTTCTCTAATAATTAGTGATGTTAAGTATTTTCCCTTATATTTATTGGCCACATGTATGTCTATCTTCTTTTGGAAGTGTCTGTTCATGTCCTTTGTCCACTTTTTAGTCGGGTTTTTTAGGTTTTGCTTGTTGAATTGTTTAAGTTTCTTATAGATTATTGTTATTAGACCTCTGTCGGATGCATAGCTTGCAAATATTTTCCCCTATTCTGAAGGTTGTCTGTTCACTCTCTTGATCATTTCTTTTGTTGTGCAGAATCTCTTTGGTTTAATTAGATCCCACTTCTCATTTTTTGCTTTTGTTGAAATTGCTTTGGGTGATTTATTCATAAATTCTTTTCCAAGGACAATGTCCAGAATGGTATATCATAGGTTTTCTTCTATATTTTTTATAGTTTTAGGTCTTACATTTAAGATTAACTAAATGTTAATTCATCTTGAGTTAATTTTTAGCAATGGGAAAAGGTAAGAGTCTAGTTTTATTCTTCTGTGTGTGGCTAGCCAATTTTTCCAATACTATTTTTTGAATAGGGAGTCCTTTGCTCATTGCTTGTTATCATCAACTTTGTCAAGGATCAGGTGGTTGTAGGTGTGCAGCTTTACTTCTGGGTTCTCCAATCTGTTCACTGGACTATGTATTTGTGTACCAGTGAAGTGCTGTTACCCTAGCCGTGTAGTGTAGTTTGAAGTTGAGTAGTGTGATTCTCCCAGCTTTGTTCATTTTTGCTTAGAATTTATTTGGCTACTTGAGGTTTTTCGTTTGTTTGTTTCATATGTATTTTAGAATAGTATTTTTCTAACTCTGTCATAAATGATATTGGTTGTTTGAAAAGAATAGTATTGAATCTGTCATTGCTTTGGGCAGTAGGGTCATTTTAATATAATGGTTTTCCAATCCTGAGCATGGGATGTTTTTCCATTTGTTTGTATCATTTATGATTTCTTTCAGCAGGGTTTTGTAATTCTCCCTAAAGAAATCTTTCACCTCCTTGATTAAATCTATCCCTAGACACTTTTTTGTTTGTTTGTTTTTGTGGCTATTTTAAATGGGATTGCATTCTTGATTTGGCTCTCAGCTTAAATGTTAATGAGGTATAGAGATGTTACTGATTTTTGTACACTGATTTTGTATACTGAAACTTTACTGAAGTCATTTATAAACTCTAGGAGCCTTTTGGTGGTCTTTAGGGTTTTCTAGGTATAGAATCGTATCATCAATGAAGAGAGCTAATTTGATTTCTTCTTTTCCTATTTGGATGCCTTTTATTTCTTTCTTTGGCCTAATTGCTCTGGCTAGGACTTCCAGTACTATACCGAAAAGGAGTGGTATGAGTGGACATCATTGTCCTGTTTTGGTTGTTAAGTGGAATGCTTCCAGCATTTGCCCATTCAGTACGATGCTGACTGTGGATTTGCTTAGATGGTTTTTATTATTTTGAGATATGCTCCTTCAAGGCCTAGTCTGTTGAGGGTTTTTAATTATGGATGGATGTTGGATATTATCAAAAGCTTTTTGGGTGTTTATTGAGATGACCACATGACTTTTGTTTATAATTCTGTTTGTGTGGTAAATCACATTTATTAATAATTTATATATACTGAACCAGCCCTGCACCCTAGAAATAAAGCTCAGTTGATTGTGATGGATTAACTTTTTGATGTGTTTGCTTGATTTTGTTTGCTATTATTTTGTTGAAGAATTTTGTGTCTATGTTCATCAGATATAGTGGCCTGCAGTTTTTGTTTTGTTTATTGTGTCTTTGCCAGATATTGGTATCAGAATGACACTGCTTTGTAGAATGAGTTAGGGAGGATCCCCTCTTCTTCAAGTTTTTGGAATAGTTTCAGGGGAATTGGTACCGACTCTTTTGTTGGGTAGAATTCAGCAATAAATCCATCTGTTCCAAGTCTGTTTTAGTTTGGTAGGTTTTTAAAAATTACTGATTCAATTTTGAAACTTAATTTGCCTATGTTTACACTTTCAATATTTCCCTGACTCAGTCTTGGGAGATTGCGTTTCCAGGAATTTATCCATTTCTTTTAGATCTTCTAGTTTGTGTTCACAGAGGTGTCCATAATAGTCTCTGAGGATCTTTTGTATTTCTGTAGCATTGGTTGTAATATCATCTTTGTCATTTCCAGTTGTACTGATTTGGACTTACTGATTTTTTGTATCTTTTAAAAGAACTACTTTTTGTTTTTGTGGATTACTTGTATGGATTTTGGGGTTTCAATTTTATTCAGTTCTACTCTGATTCTAGTTATTTCATTTTCTTTTCCTACCACTTTGGGGTTACTTTGTACTTGCTTTTTTTTTTTTTTTTTTTTTTTTTTTTTCTTTTTTTGTTGAGTTTCTCTTTGTGCACTGATATGTTTCTCAATTTATGTATTGGTAGAGGCAACAACAAGGAAACCATTTAAGAACCACATTTAGTTCTCAAGGAGTTGAGACCCTGTCAGAGAAAGGCCTTTTTTTGACTTATAGTGGGCAATCTGAGAGTGAAGAAAGTAAAATTCAAGATTGTATAGCACAGAGAAGATAGTATAAAAGAAATTCCAAATTATGCTTTCTTCCCAGTAGTCAAAATTATGTTCTGGATGATAGCTTGGGTTCAGAACCATTCATAGAGACTTCTCTGGGTAGCAATGACCCCTAAGGGCCTCAAAACTTTCACTTGCTATGTTCATCTCAATTATAGCACACCTTTTTCTTCTTGCTTCCCATTTTGTAAATGAAATAAATAAGTTAATAAATAAAAAACCATAAAGATAAATAAATAATATATCCATAAATTGGGAATTGAATGTGAAAATTACTGTATATAAATTAGCTATTGTAGAGAGTATTTTAAAATAAATGTCCACCCAAATGTTATGAGACTTCAATGACTCAGAAAAGGACAATTAGAATGGGATTCTGGGGTTGTTTCAGTTGCTGCTTCACAGTACAAGTACATTTTTAGGCATGGCTCTCTAAGCCTACATGTTTTCAGAACTCTGAGAAAATAAGTGGCGTTTTAATAATTCTCATGATATTTCTTCTAGATATAATGGTTTGCCGTAATTGAAGTCCTGCTATTTGGAAAAGTGTAAGTTAATTTTCAGTGACTATATAAAAATTGATAACATTTGGCAAGAATATTTAGCATACGTTTATGCAAATCAAGTTTTGTGATTATATATGTAAGGAGTAAATATGCGGAAAATGGCTTTATTGTCTGTGCACACAGGCCTTTCTTTGTAGAAAACTATACAATGTAAAATGTTGCTTTACTATGGGCCCATATGAAAATTGTAAAATGTTGCTTTATGAAAAGTTCATATGCAAAATAAAACTTCATAAACTGACCAGGTAAAGATTAGAGACTGGACAAAATGTGCAGACAAAATTAGCAATGACATGATCATGCAGCATGAGAGAGAAGATAAAAACATAAGCATCAGTTTCTAATGATTGTAATTTTTATGATAACTTGTCAAATCACTACCGCTGACTTTGTATCTTTGCAATTCTCACTGTACCTCACAATATTTTCTCTTTTCTTGGGCTGTTGCATTACCATAAGTGACTTTCTCTTTCTGGTTGGTACTATGATAATAGAAATAGGAAGTTGCCCTTTGGGCTTCTTATTTTAGAGGCCCTATCTGTGTCATATATATATATATATATGACTTATATATACACACACACACATACATACTTTTCTTTTCTCCTTGGATGCAACCAGGCCACTCTTTGATGAAGAGACTCTCTTTCTGTGAGTTTTGACCACCTCACTGAGTTCTAGTCAATAAGACGGTTACAATACGATTGATGCCCCTTCCAGGCCTGCCCCATGCAAATCTTTCACATAGTATCGGCATTCTCTTTCCCCATTTGCACGGACAGAAAGAGAGAACTCCCAGGTCATAGAGGATATTGGAGCTGCAAGATTGAGAGAAGGTTGCTACCCAAATTATGGATTGGGAAGGTTCCTGTTGAGCACTCATTGAATTATCATAAGAGGTAGGAATACATTTCTATTTTATGTTGCATGCCTCAAGTACTCTGTTTTAACAGAACTCTTTATTATTAAGTGGGAATATTGGCATACAAATACATTAAGCACATGTCCTTGGCATAGTGTTAAGGTGACAGGCAGTAAGGCAACAGAAACAAAATGAAGGAAGACTGGATAACTGCGACTTCCTATGGAAAAACACTTGTAATTGTTTGGCCTGCAGTTACTTGAAAGGAGGCCCATGTGGAATTATGCCTGATGTTCTAGGTGAAGTGGCAAGACAGAATGAGGCTGGTTGCATGGGTTGGACACTATTGGCTGCTTATAGAAGGATTTTATGATAAAGGAGATGGACCAAGGACAAATTAAGTGATTTGCAAGCATGAATATAGGAATAGAGAAAATTCAGGAATATGGGATGTTGATTGTTAAAATAACTTCTCCTGGAATCCAAATGAAATATGACTGAAAAAGCCTTTGGGTGACAAAAGCCCATTAAGAACTCATCCTTGAAACAAAGTTCAGATAAATGGTTTGCACCCCCTGCCTAATTCTAATGACAATGAGATGGCCACTATTAAATTAGGAGATAGGCAATAACAGTGACAAAGCATTTAATATATCAGGATTAAGCAGTATATTTAGGAATATATTACGTTGTGATTACTGGGACATGAAACTAACTGAAAGCAAATACAAAAATAGTCCATGAAATCCCTATTCTTGATTTAAAGCAAATGTCAGTTCCTCACATTTATTTCGACGTGAAGTATATATTTATAATTCAGAGAAATAGGTTTTATGTAAAAAGTAGAAAAAAATAGAAATGAGAGACAACTGTATTTGCTGTATTCACAGTAATAACAGAGAAACACAATCTTTATGCACATATCTTGAAACAAACAGACTAATAATATACAAGAGCATATGCTTGTGTGTATGTTTGTATGCAAACACATAATATGCATTCTATCATTCTGATAGGTCATACATTTTTACACACACACATATATGCACACACATACCACAAGCACAAAATGCATGTTTATGTATATAATATGGATTATATGTACAGATATATCACTTAGCAAAAGTGCATGTAAATATGCCTACATATATATGCATATGTATACACATACACATATGGATGGGCGTAACTGTATTAACTAAATAGGAGTGTTCATAAATAATATACACACATATTATCAAAAGTATATGGCTATATTAAATAAGTATATGACATCCTAAAACACACACACAAATGCCTCACACACAAACATTTCTGCATGCCCTATTAAAATATTATCCATACTGGTTAAGGACATTGTATTCATAGAACCAGTCTCCTAATTACTGATTATATATAGCTATAGCTTGCAGATTTAAAAACAACTGTGGAGCAGAAAAGTGTAGGTTTTAGTTCTGATAACTTAGAATAGGCAAGCCCTCTTTTTGTCTTAAAAATTAATTGTAAATATTGATGGTGAGAGGAAGAATTCAGAGGGAGCATTCATCTTGGTGTGTTGGTTATAGGACTGGAATAATTCTGTAAATTCTGCTCCAGTAAAATACCTACCTATTCCATATCACTTTCAAAATTAATCAAAGAAAAGGAGCTGACAGAGCTCATTTCACTATGCTCCACCAGGCTGACATAAGATCAAAGTCTGCAAGTCCTGCAAACTACCAGAAGCTGAAGAATCCAATCTCCACTTCAGTTCACACTCCGAGAAATAAACTCTAAAAGCACCAAAAAGCCCCTTTCTCATCATCTGCAAGTTTTTAAACACTGGGCCTAGTTAAATCTATCCTCATTCAAAAATAAATAAAATGAAACAAAAAAGCAACATGCCTTCACAGAACATTTCTGCATAACAAGGGAATTCACAGAGGAAAGTCACCACTGAATAGAATGGTTCCACTAAGCAGAATGAGCATTCAGGGAGTATTCACATCCCTAATAGGCATTAGGCTATGTGCAATTTCTGGGCTAGAGCAAGGTGCTACTGCATAAAACAGGCTGAAATTGACTGAATTAAAAATGCACTTATGCAAATTCTTAAAAAAAATTCTATAGAAATCCAAAATAATGTATTAACATTAAATTTTATATTTGAACAATTGATGACAAAACTTACATTGTGAAAATTGTAATTACTGCTAAGAAATACAAACTTCTCTCAGAAGTAAAGGACAAATAAATGGAAAAATTCTAGAAATGGTAACATTATGAAGATATAACATGTGGATAACATTTCCTTTTAAAACTAAATCAATAACAGATATTGTATTAACCACCAAGAAAATAATACAAACCAGTATTAAATACTAACATGGTTGTGACATGAACCATTAAGAATATGTCTGGATTTTCAGGGTAATTTTAAAAATTAGATATAGCTAAAGATTTGGATATAAGATCTAGATGGGATATATTCTAATTTCAAATTTATTCATGTAATGCATCTTAATTACAATAACTAAATAAAAATATGTTTAAAGTATTCTAAAAGAAAGGAACTTCCTCTCATGAATCTTCACGTTCCTCCTAAGAATTCTTTAGCTGAAGATTCCTCCTTTTTTGGATTTTAAGGCAAAGGAAGACGCTATCTTGTGATCAAATATTCTGGCTACCTATTTATCTTATGTAATATATTATAAGGACCATAGATTACAAATACATGGATTCTTTTCAGAGTTTAGCACAGGGTTTTGCTTGGGATGAATAATAATGTATGAATAACATTAAATAAGATCTTTAAATTGTTTCATTTTTGTTTTTTAAAAAATTATATTTTGGTGGAATTGCTGTGAGAACCACTGAGAGCCTTCAGTGCTGTGTGAACAAATACTGAGGTTTGAACAATTATAACAGTTAGAATTGTTTTTCATTCCATCACCCAGCCTACATACAGTCTCAGATAGATGTGTATATTATAACTAATATCCTTGAACTTTGTCTATTAATTATTATATAAAGGACATTTTTAAAAAATGTATATATATAGAACAGAAGATTTTTGGCTTTGTACATTTATTTGCTCTTGAGTTTCTTCGGCTTTCTGTGTTTATTTGAACATGTGTGGAAATAAGTCTCTTGGAAAATTATTTCTCTTGGAATAATGTAGTTATTGCAAGGTTTTGAGCAGTCCCTTTAAAAGTGCTGTCAGAACAAATACATCAGGTCACACAGCAGGTGGTTTATCTCTGTGAAAGCCTAAGCATTAAAATAGAGAAGGCTGCAGACTAGTAATTAGATATTGATTGGTTTATCTAACACATTCTGCACATTTCTAAACAAATACAGCATCGTTTCTGATTCTTTTCTTCTAAACCTTGAAATTGGTCAGTGCATTCATTTCAAAGATTACAAAATATAAATTCAGTTTTCTACAATTTATTCACTGATCTCACTTGAACCTAATCAATAAAATTCACAACATGATTCAATTTTTAGCAAGTGTCACAAAGATCACCAGAAGGCCATTTATACCTCCAGTAAGTATTTCTGCTTCATATCATCAGAAATATACATTTTAAACATTTACAAAGCAATAACTTTTCTTTTAGAAACATAGGGCATTTCTCTATACTTCAGAGGTAAACAAAGAAGGGAGGAAACACAAAGCCAGTTGCCATGGGTCCCACTATTAATCAGGCCCCAAGCTGAATAGAAACAAAACAATTTAAATGTAAAAATATTCATTTGGACAACTAATGTGTGCACAACAAAACAGACAAAAACATGGAAAACAACTAACAGATTATAAAAAAATGTAAAAAATATGAATGAATTATTTAAAGCATTAAAAAACAAAATTTAGATAGATTTTCAGTATTATGACAACACATGCTGCCATAGAATTTATATTTTTATTGTGCTCAACAGTGACCACAGTCTTGTAAGATCTGTACTAGAATTAGAAAATATAAAGAATCTGACTTTTTCAAAATAATTAAAATATATGGTTTTCCAGAGGGTAGTAAAATGAGAACAGAAGAATCAAGATATAAAATACAAAAAAATAATGATTTATAGCGATTCACACTATGGTATTTTCTATGCTAATACAATAAAAATACTATAAATTTATTCTTACTTTAGAGATAAATGTTTCACATATTATCAAAAATAGCTAAATGAATCTGATATAATTTAAAGATGATCATAAAAAACGATGGTGGGTCTCATGAATTTTAAAAATAAAATAAAACTAGAGTATGTCTTAAATATTGTTCTTATTCTATATTTAATGCCAAAGGTGGCACATGTTTTCCAATATTGTGCCTGAGTGAAGTACATTATGTCATACCTTATTTGTTCCTCAGAGTACCATATTCCAAATTGACAGAAGTTTTTGCTTTCCCTAAGTCAGCTGGGGGCATGTCAAAGTTTAGCATTGTACTAAGGGAACTGTGATTTAGAGCCATACTTTCTACCATTAGGTTTAAGAATTGATACTGCTAAGGAGTAACTCAGATCTTATAAGTAAAGGTGCTTGGAGTATAACCCATATTTACTTACTATGGAAACTATTCTGATGTTCATACAGATTTTCCATCATGGTACTAAATAGGAGAGTCAAAACAGTGGAAGCACGTTGTAGTTTGCATAAATGTATACATTTCTTCTTCTGTTTTTTGAAAGCTTATTTCATGACAAAAAATATTTGGGTCTCCTGTGGAGATGTGTGTGTGTGTGTGTGTGTGTGTGTCAGTATGTGTGTGTGTGTGTGTGTGTGGTGAGAGAAGTATGTACATAACTTGAGGGGCTCAATTTGTTTAGCATTTATGAAAAATGTTGTCAAATACAAATTTGTTTTTCAGTAATCTAATAATTTTCCTATATATTAGTTTTACATACTGATTTTATATCGCCCTTTCCAGTTAAATGTATACATTTTATTTTATGACAAAAAAAAAGAAATAAATTGTGTAAATGTACCTAATGTGGTACAAACTTAGAAAATTAATCCTGTTCACTAACTTCATCCATTGTATTACAGAGATTTTTTTAATCTGAATTTCGTTAGCCCAGTGGAAGTGGAATATAAATATGTAGAAGGTTACCAAGTCTGTCATGCACTTTAATATAAGGGAAGCATATCGGGAAAATACATTTTTGTAAACTTCTAGCCATAGCAATCTTATTCGGGGCTATATAAAAACATATAATGAAAAAATGTGCATCTTCGCTCTTCTGTTTTTAATCCATCTCTTTGCCATGGTTGAAAGGGTGAACAAATAGATGCTTCTATGTATTGTCACAATGACTACTCACTGCTTGATTTTATGCATAAGATGGATGATTCTTTCACTTTGCATGACTGCCCAAAACAAACCAGATTTATATATATATACAGTAGCTATTAAGAAAAAAATTGAATGCTATTTCATCTCTTCCAGATAAAACTTGTAGACGGTCAGTTGATAAGAAATGGAAAAAACAGATATATGTTCCATGTGCCTATTTAAATGAAGAATGTGCATGTGTCAAATCATTCCACACACTGATTTAAAATCTAATGGAAAATTTTTGAATTATATGACCAAAGAAATGTTTGACATATTAAATCAATAAATACTGATATCTGATAATGCTATAGTGACTCAATTACTTTTTAAAATACTCATTGAACCAACATATTCATGTAGTACCTACTATGATTCATGCCCTCTTCTAGACACTTGCTTGAGGTATGTCAATAAAGGAAACAGATTAAACGTATTTAATTTTGTTGTGCTCATGCTTCAGCATGGATGTTAATTAGTATGGAATCTTGGATAAAGGTTTAAAAATTTGTAATTATAAAATAGATCTTATAAAAGATTTAGAAATTGTTAATTCAATAACTTATGCAAAAGTGCCTTCTGAGTCTAAAGTGATTGATATTATAGAGTATTGTAAGTATGGGAAGAATTATTTACTTTCTAATTTATTTCTACACATATTTGTTTCCTTAAAGTTACAATACAGCTGAAAATCAAGTGATTTTGTAGTTCTTATCAACTGGGTTTCTTTCTTTCTTTCTTTTTTTTTTTTTTTTTTTTTGAGGCGGAGTCTTGCTCTGTCGCCCGGACTGGAGTGCAGTGGCCGGATCTCAGCTCACTGCTGCAAGCTCCGCCTCCCGGGTTTACGCCATTCTCCTGCCTCAGCCTCCCGAGTAGCTGAGACTACAGGCGCCCGCCACCTCGCCCAGCTAGTTTTTTTGTATTTTTAGTAGAGACGGGGTTTCACCATGTTAGCCAGGATGGTCTCCATCTCCTGACCTCGTGATCCGCCTGTCTCGGCCTCCCAAAGTGCTGGGATTACAGGCTTGAGACACCGAGCCGGGCCTCAACTGGGTTTCATTGTTTTTATTAGTAACACATACAAGTGAGAAAGGACCAAAGGAGAGTTTAACAAAAGAAAAAAAAAAAGACACCACATTTTTTGTGACATAGTAAGAATGATATGTAAATTCCTTAATCAGATTCCTTAGTTTTATTGATACTGTAAGGAATAAAAATTTGTGATATTGTATAAAATGACATACTCTGAATGTGTAATAAAATCCTTTTTAAAATGAAGTACAAATAAAGTTCTATACAAGTGAGCTCCTGACCACATACCTAGCTTCTTTTCCCCTCATTTTACCTTTACCGAGTTCGTCCTTGTCTTCAAGTCCTTTGAGCAAAACATGTCTTCCACAGACCCTTCTGTTTATGCTTGATGCGTATTGCCTGGAACAATCCACTACTGTCCCTCTTCTTCTCATTTCCTTCTCTTCCTCTAGGACAATGGGTCATTCATCCTCAAACTTAACTGCACGTTAAAGTTGCCTGGATGGCCTGTTAAGGCACAGGTTGCTAGATCTCACACTCAGAGTTTCTGATTTAGTAGGCCTGGGAAAAGAGGGACTCTAGAAATTACATTTCTTACAAGTTCCCAGATGCTGCCTGGAGAATCACACTTTGAGAACCATGTCTTTAGTTTTAGGCTTAAATATGACTTTTATCACAGAAGTTTCCCCTGACCTTTTAGAGTAGATCAAAGC
>NC_045455.1:55005073-55029072 GCF_002776525.5 Piliocolobus tephrosceles
TTTTTTTTTTTTTTTTTGAGACGGAGTCTCACTCTGTCGCCCAGGCTGGAGTGCAGTGGCCGGATCTCGGCTCACTGCAAGCTCTGCCTCCTGGGTTCACGCCATTCTCCTGCCTCAGCCTCCAGAGTAGCTGGGACTACAGGCGCCCGCCACCTCACCCGGCTAGTTTTTTGTATTTTTTAGTAGAGACGGGGTTTCACCGTGTTAGCCAGGATGGTCTGGATCTCCTGACCTCGTGATCCGCCCGTCTCGGCCTCCCAAAGTGCTGGGATTACAGGCTTGAGCCACCGCGCCCGGCCTCTGATATGTATTTTTAATATTCTTTGGCATTTTCTCTTTAATGATATTGTTCAGGGTTTTTTTATTTAATAAATGTCAGTCAAGTTGATAATCTCAAAGAAAGTAATAATTCTGGCTATCAATTACCACCAATGCATTAATATACTGCTCAATAATTGAATGGGCAGAATTTATTTAGATAGTTCCTGATATGAAATTCAAAGTAGAACTTAATTTGTGGTATTTCAAAATCATTAATTTCTTAGTAAAATCAAAACTTGAAATTTAAAAATTTTTGACCATAAATATAAACAGAACATCATTTAATAATGTTATTGTCTATGCTCTTTTTGAATAACATCTTCCCTAAGATTGTTATCCTGAGATATAACTTGCATATACAAATGTGTGTGTGTGTGTGTGTGTGTGTGTATAATAGATAGTATATATAGCAAATTAAATTTTAAAAACTCTAGTTAAATTGTTCAAATAAGTAAAAATCTTGTAGATTGGAGTAGGATTTTAAGGGGATCTCAATTATTACAGAGTATTAAGTTCTGTAATTATTAGTTAAAGGTTTAGCTTTTAATTCAATTTTGCCCATTTCCTGTTATTTCAAATAAATTAAAGTTTAGTGGTATAATAGAAAGAAATCCATGGGTGTTTGTAATAATTAAAATGGAGAAGAATATGTTTACAAGGCTTAAAATTATCACAGGTGTTTTTTTTACTCTAATTCTCTGAGGTGCTGTGAGGTTAATCTCCGAAAGTTTTCTGAATAAGTTTTTTACTTTGTGAAAACTCTTTGACCAAACAAAGACAAACTTTTAAACAGCTGTTTATTGGGCTGCTACATTATTATTACTTTAGCTCTCACATATTTTAAAATATTTTTTCTTATATATTCCCATTTATGTATTCTAGACACCAGTGAAATTCTCTAATGCTTGCCATTTGCCAGAAACGTCACTTCTCATTTGCATTTTATGACTTTACTTTGGGTTCCAAGTCTCTAACTAAATTATTCTGTCCATGCTGTAACAATGATAATAGCCTCTCATCAAGGGTCAAGAACGGCACTTTATTTCTTGATCATTTCTTTCCTGCTTCTGGGAGTTAGCAATACTCATAATATTTTTAAACTAAGCACTTCTTTTTGGCATTTTTAATTAATTAGATCTATACATAGTGTATTAGTCTGTTCTCACTGCTAATAAAGACATACTTGAGACTGGGCAATTTTATAAAAGAAAGAGGTTTAATTGACTCACAGTTCTACATGGCTGGGGAGGCCTCACAATCATGATGGATGGCGAAGGAGGAGGAAATTCACGTCTTAAATGGCAGCAAGCAAGAGGGTGTGTGCAGAAAAACTCCCCTTTATAAAACGGTCAGATTTTGTGAGACTTACTCACTATGATGGGAACAGCAGTGGAAAGACCTGTCCATATGATTCAGTTACCTCCCACCAGTTCCTTCCTACAATACATGGGAATTATGGGAACTACAATTCAAGATGAAATTTGGGTGGGGACACAGCAAAACCATATCATTCTACCTCTGACCCCCACAAATCTCATGTTCTCACATTTCAAAATCAATCATGCCTTCCCAACGGCGCCCCCGCCACCCCAAATCTTAACATTTTAGCATTAACTCAAAAGTCCACAGTCCAAAGTCTCATCTAAGACAAGGCAGGTCCCTTCTGCCTAAGAGCATATAAAATCAAAAGCAAGTTAATTACTTCCTAGATACAATGGGGTACAGACATTGGGTAAATATACATTAAGGAATTGGCCAAAACAAAGGGGCCACGGGCCCCATGCAAGTCTGAAATCCAGTGGGGCAGTCAAATCTTTTTTTTTTTTTTTTTTTTTTTGAGATGGAGTCTCGCTCTGTTGCCCAGGCTGGAGTGCAGTGGTGCGATCTCGGCTCACTGCAAGCTCCGCCTCCCAGGTTCAGGCCATTCTCCTGCCTCAGCCTCCCCAGTAGCTGGGACTACAGGCGCCCGCCACCATGCCCAGTTAATTTTTTTGTATTTTTAGTAGAGATGGGGTTTCAGAGTGTTAGCCAGGATGGTCTTGATCCTCTGACCTCGTGATCCGCCGGCCTCCGCCTCCCAAAGTGCTGGGATTACAGGCGTGAGCCACTGCGCCGGGAGGAGCAGTAAAATCTTAAAGCTCCAAATTGTTCTCCTTTGACTCCATGTCTCACATCCACATCACCCTGATGCAAGGGTTCCATGGTCTTGGGCAGTCCTGCTCCTGTGGCTTTGCAGGGTACAACCCCTTTCTGGTTGCATTCATGGGCTGCTGTTGAGTGTCTGGGGCTTTTTCAGGTGTATGGTGCAAGCTGTCAGCGGATCTACCCTTCTTGGATCTGGAGGACAATGGCCCTCTTCTCACAGCTCAACTAGGCAGTGCTCCAGTGAGGACTCGGTGTGGGGGCTCACATCCCACATTTCCCTTCTGCACTGCCCTAGCAGAGGTTCTCCATGAGAGCTCTGCCCCTATAACAAACATCTGCATCCAGGTGTTTCCATATGTCCTCTGAAACCTAGGTGAAGGTTCCCAAACCTCAATTCTTGACTTCTGTGCACCCACAGGCTTAACATCACATAGAAGTTGCCAAGACTTGGGGCTCCCTCTGAAGCCATGGCCCAAGCTGTACCTTGACCTCTGGAGCAGCTGGGATGGAGGGCACCAAGTCCCTAGGCTGCACATAGCAAGGAGGCCCTAGAACCAGCCCAGAAAAACATTTTTTTTCCTCCTATGCTTCTAGGCCTATAATGGGAGGACTGCCGCAGAGATCTCTAACATGCCCTGGAGACATTTTACCTCTGGTCTTGGTGATTAACATTCAGCATCTTGTTACTTATATAAATTTCTGCAGCTGGCTTGAATTTCTCCCCAGAAAATGGGTTTTTCTTTTCGACTGCATCATCAGGGTGCACATTTTTCAAACTTTTATACTCTGCTTCCTCATGAACACTTTGATGGTTAGAAATTTCTTCTGCCGGAAACCTTAAATCATCTCTCTCTAGTTCAAAGTTACACAGATCTCTAGGGCGGGGGCACAATACCATCAGTCTCTTTGCATAGTAAGAGTGGCCTTTACTCTAGTTCTCAATAAATTTCTAATCTCCAACTGAGACTACCTCAGCTTGGACTTTATTATTCATATCACTGTCAATCAGCGTTTTGGTCAAAGCCATTCAATAAGTCTCTAGGAAGTTCCAAACTTCCCCACATCTTCCCGTCTTCTGAGCCCTCCAATCTCTTGGCAGCTCCAAATCTTCCCAGATTGTCCTATCTTCTTCTGAGTCATCCAAATTGTTCCAACCTCTGCCTGTGACTCAGTTCCAACGTCACTTGCACATTTTGAGTATCTTTTCAGCAGCACCGGTACCAAGTGACTGTATTAGTCTTTTCTCACACTGTACCAAGTGACTGTATTAGTCTTTTCTCACACTGCTAATAAACACTTATTCAAGACTGGACAATTTATATAAAGAAAAGAGGTTTAATTGAGTCACAGTTCCACATGGTTTGTAAGGCTTCACAATCATGGCGGATAGCAAAGGAGGAGCCAAGTTTTGTCTTACATGGCGGCAGGTAGAAGGGCGTGTGTGGGGGAACTCTCCTTTATAAAACCGTCAGATCTCATGAGACTTACTTGCTATGACAAGAACAGCATGGGAAAGACCTACCCTCATGATTCAATTACCTCTCACCGGGTCCCTCCCATGACGTGGGAATTATGGCAGCCACAATTCAAGATAAGATCTGGGCGGTGACACAGCGAATCATATCACGGAGTAATTCTTTCAGATTGTAACTTCTATGATAGCTTTTCAAAAAATATTCTTATTTATCTCAGATTACTTTTAAGAACCTGTCATCTTAGTCTTTTTTATGCAGACATATAGATGCTTAACAAAAATCCGTGTAAACAATAAATGCTAGACAGTGGTAGCTAGAATCTACAAAGCCCTGAAGAATCTACTCAGCTAACATATGTAGCAATGTTTTCTTATAGGAATGTTTTGTTGGAAATCATCCATTATAAAGATACATAGAAGAAACATGAATGAACATTTGAATGAACATATAACCAGAACAACAAAATTTACTTGTATTTTAGTAAAACAGATATATAATTCTATTATAGCTTTATTAAATGAGAATTATTAAAATAAGCATAAAAATATATATGTATAAATTGACTTCTTCTAATTTAAAAAATTTAAGTCTACAAATAACATAAGACTTTGTTCTTACAGAATTATAAAACATTGAGAAAAAGTAAAAATTTTCCCTTCGCATAACTCAGTATATTATGCCAAATATCATATGTGAGGTTTGACTTTTATAAATAAATGTGTTTGGGTTAAACTCTATTTTTGAAATGAGTACTTTTAAAGAGTCATTTACTTTTCAAACCTAGCAAGATGCCATAAAAGTTGGAATGTAAAAACTTTTGTTAATATTCTGTGAGTGAACTATGATTTTAATAATTATATTTACAGGTTGAAGTCATGCAATTTGTACAATTCATATAAATGTTGAATGTAAAATAAAACAATTATTCCATTTCTGATTTTAGTATTTTCATGAGTTCTTTAAAATAATCCAAGGTTTTTAGACATTCCGTGGGTTGTTCACAACAATTTTTATTTCACTTTCAATCATTCACTTGAAGTACTACTATTTTGTTATTTAAAATAAGTTTTTGACTAAAAATAATTTCACTTAAAATAATTGAGATTTGGCTTAAAATAATACATATTTAACAGGTATTCCCCAAGATATCAAGTGATAAATTACTTTATGTTTAATACATTTATGGATGAACATAACCCAAATTTGTGAAGGATTATTTTGTTATGATGATGTGTTGGTCCAAATATGAATTTGATACTATTTCTTCTCCTGAAGAAGAATGATGTTTTAAATATTGGCAAAGACAAACATTTTCTTGTTCAAGAACATGTTTAATTCAAACACCTAATTACTTTGTATGAGTAACAGGAAATCTTCACATACGTGTATCTGAACAAAGTTGCATTTATCACTTGGTTAAGACAAGAGTTACTCCATATGAAAAAATTTAGGATTTGGAGATTTAGTTTTCTTTTCTGTAATCCTTCAACTGCAGAAGAACTTTTTGATTCAAAGATGACATTTTCTGGAAATCTCAGAGGAGTATTAAGTTTCTTTGGACTAAACTGAATCATCAGTGATCATATTAACTGTCAATGACCTATAGATGACATTTGTATCTAATTAATTAGATGTCTTCTTCTGAAAGAAACAGTGCATTGTGCATAATTAGAAGAGACATCAAGGTTGGAGTCATTGGCTCATTAATCTAATGAAGCTAGCCTATGGCATTTATATTGCTCAGTGGTGATGTTATATGTTATTTTATTTGCAATTAACAATGCTGTATATAAAATGTTAATTCTTGATAAAAAACAGAAATTAAGCACAGCATAATTTTCAGAGGAAATTTCAAACACAGCTGTTTGACATATGCCCTAGTCAGTTATTTCTGTTACTAGGGAATGAAGAATCTGGGGTATTATTTTTGACTCACCAGTTACCTGCAATCACACACTAGCCATCCTTTCACAATATCTCATCTCTGTCACAGATGTGAAAAAGTGCCACTTTCTCCACAGTGACATTGGTTCAAGGTGTAGACAATGGATGTGATCCAGGCCTATGTGTGTCCTTTCGTAGGAGCTTCCAAATTGTTTGGATGATGAAGTAGCTTCTTCCTGTGTGATCACAGAACTAGAAGTATGTAAGCCTGAATAAACAGACAGCCATGAATCCAGCTAGCCTGTGATAACAAAGTCATCAAAGAATAAAAGAGATAAGAGGATAAAGTATCTGATTTCATTAAAATCGTTGGCTATTTGTAAGACTGGAATAATTTTTAAATTAAGAAATATAATTTTCTTCTGCTGTTATAATTACTTCAAAGTAGATTTCCATTAATTGGAATTGAAATAGGTTGTTTATATAAGATATAATTGATTATCATATAAATTCAGAGTGAACAAAAAGCAGAAGAAACTCAGTTAAGATGAAAACAAATAGAAAATAGTACTGTATTTTAAATTTATCTTAATCTCATTGTATAAACATTTTATTACTATTCCCATTATATAGTAGAGAAGATTCTTTCCTATCTGAGAAATTATGTGATCCATGAAATGCACTAAAGACTGAATGAAAACCCAATTCCATCTGACTCCAAAGTTCATATGGTATCTATAATACTATGAAGTACCCAAAGGTATAATTTATAAAAATTTGAGAGCTAGAAAAAATATATTTTTACCAAAGAAAAATCCATAGATTATTTGAAATCAGAAGCATTAACTTAATATTGTGTAATTTAGGGTTACACTTTGCACACCCACAAAAATTGCTATTTGGCTTTTTCAGTTTTACTTCAGTTGTAGATGATAAGCTCAAAGCTGGAACATTGTGTTTGATGGTGTTTATGAAACCCCAAAAGAAGAAATATGGAATATATTAATCTGTGCAGCAAAATCAAGATCAGCGATTTGGACCCATTTAGCGTGAGGAAAAATCATTCTACATACTTCAAAAATTATACATCATTGAAATATTAAAATAATATCAATATTATATATCTAGATTAAAAGGAACGTGGACTGTCATACTTTATAAATATTTTTGACTTAGATGATTTTAATCAGAAATAATTAAATTAACTACTCTAAGCCTCAATTTCCTGTAAAAATGGTAATATTATCTCCCTTAGAGGGTTATACAAAGATTCCATTTGGCAATATGTGAAAACCAGTAAGCACAATTTCTGTTGCAGAATAAATTGTTTATTAAATCTTATTTCTTATTATCACTTGTTATGTAGATACTCATATTCAATGAAACTGTATAATATTTGAAGATTCACAGGATATTTGTTTGTAAACAATCAGGGATTAATATAATTATCTATAATACCAAAATATGAATGCATGAATACCATAAAATTAAAGAACTTTATTTGTTTGTTTTTGTTTTGTTTTTATTTTTCAGACAAGGTCTCACTCTGTCGCCCAGGCTGGAGTGCAGTGGAGTGATCTCAGCTCACTGAAACTCCGCCTCCCGGGTTCAAGCAATTCTTACACCTCAGCCTCCCATGTAGTTGGGATTCCATACATGCACCCCCATTCCCTGCTAATTTTTGTAGAGATGGGGTTTTGCCATGTTGGCCAGACTGGTCTGGAGATCCACCGCCCTCGGTTTCCCAAAGTGCTGAGATTACAGGCATGAGCCACCACGCCTGGTCATCATTAAGAAATTTCAAATAAATTATTAGTCTCAATAGAATTCAAGGGTCAGTATAGGTTTATATTTTTCAGCCTTTAGCATGTTAAAATATTCCATAATCCTTCATAATGACTGCCGAAGCAAAAATTGCACTGGAAAAGTTAAGCAGGTAATGACTTTATTCAAGGCTACTGCAGTAGTAGAGAGAAACCAGAGTGAACTGAACTGCACTGAAACAAGGAGCAGGATAGATTTTAAGAGATGGGGTAGAGGGTTCTGTGGTCCATCTGTTTGCTAACTGGCCCAACCCATAGGAAAAGTAAATTTGCTTATATCTCATGACAAGAGGAAGTTTTTCTACTTAGAGGAAGGTATTTACCTAAGTTAGGCCCCTACTCACTCAGAAAAACATGAGAGAGAGAGGGGTGCTATCTTCCTTGTTGATTACATTTCAAAAAGATGTTTCTCAGGTTTTGGAGAGACACATTCCTAAGTTGTAATACTTACAAGAGGCTTATACAAAGGTTTTACCTACATTTCAAAGAGTCAAAGAAAGAATTTACAACGACAAATTTTCTAAAGTCAATGCTTTAAAAAAAGGGAGGGAAGAGACCTCTGTGATTGGACAATCTGGATGTTGTAAGGGCCAGGGTGAGAGGAAAGTCGGGGGCCCAGAGGCAGCGAGAAGCTTGCCTGCTTGCCTAAGGTTTAGTCAAGCTGAGAGAAATGCTAAATCTCTCTTGGACATTATTTCTTAGAATTAATTTTAAACTTATAGATTTGTTTATTTTAGTAATCTGGTATCTTTCCTTGTGAATAAATAAAAAAGAAAACAGTCAATAAATACAACTTAAAAGTAGCATCAAACATGTCTAAGATTTGAATGCTAAAGCAATAAAAGAAAAAAACACCATTATCATATGCATAAAGTCTTCTATTTTGTATTTATTGTTTGTTATTCATGAATTTATCATATGCATTAAAATCTGGAGAGTTTTTAGTTTGTTTAGCCTTTATCCATTTGCCCAATAGTAAGAAACTTTTCGTATATTTTATTGCAATTATATTATATACATATAAAAGTGTATGTATTAAAAAGTATTTCATATGGAATATGCCTGGCTGGACAGTTCAATTACTGAGGGACGGCACTAAAGAGGCCAGGGCCACATAATCAATTTTACATTCTTATGCCTATGGTCTCCAGTTAAGAATCTATCATAAATCTCATCATTCCAGACATTTTCATGAAGTACTTGAGCAAGATAAGGGAGATGATGTAAATAAGTTACTACGAGACAAACCTATAAAGTATTCAGTATTTGATTTATGGGCTTTCTTGCCTCTAATTGCATCATGTCCCTTTTCCTCCTTACTGTCATTCTTCTTCCCTGAATATGTGTGTGTACATGTGTGCATGTGTGTGTGAATTATAATTGTGTAGCACGCCCACCAGTCTTTAATGGGAATGATTCTTATGAGAGCTCTCAAGAAAATATAAAAGAATCATTTGTGAAGGCTTTCTTTTGTCCCAAGTGATAGTTCCCTGTCTCTTCCATGTTCTAATGTTAATTTCAGAATGCTCCATTCCCATCTGGAAATTCCTTCCATATGGGCACTGTGGAATGTTTCTCAAATTTGTCAGGGTGGTGAAAAGAAATCTGGGGAGTGCTATGGTAATTTGTTCATTGATAATCCAGATGCTACTTGGAATAATTTTCTCTTTTTGCATCTCAGGACAGTCATGTGATATTTTCTTCAAAGACATAAAGTGCATAATACTGTATTTTCTCAGTAAATATTTTCTAATTATAAAAATTCACCTTAGAAAGTTTCTTAGAAATTATAAAAACATTGACACCAAGTATAAATGTGGAGATTAAGCTTTACATACTGGAGGTGAAGTGAATTCGCATAAGCAGTCTAAAAGTCACTTAAGCCAACCATTAAGAAACCTATTAGTTTCAACAGTTGGTTTTTCAACTGACATTGAAGCAGATTTAAATTTTTTAAAAGTGATTAAAAATATTATTAGCAGCCAAGTAATACGAAAAATCTGAATTGTACATTAGAACATGAATTGCACACTACTTTGTGAAATGCTGAAACCATCACAGGGCTTCCAGAATTTGAATTTAATAAATGGCAAACCGTTTTCTGTTTTCCACCTCACATCAATTCACCTGCATAAACCAGCTTGTGCACTCTATTTAAATATGTTTTCTTGTCCTCTCTATTTAGATACTTCACTCAATATTTCTGTCTCCAAAAACATATAATCATAGTTGCCTAAATTAAACTGACCTATGCACACCTATAATAAATTTCACGTAAAGATACAGTGATTTCCATCTAATCTTAGCTATACTATCATATATATGATACCTATACATATGAATTTACTGAGATAAAATTAAAGTATAACAAACATACAGATAATTTTTGATTAGTGAAAATAATTATTCTTAATCACTATAGAATGCTATATACTTATAAAGTATTACATCACGATATTGATACATTAGAGGGTTTATTAAATACCAAATTATTTATTCATATATAAAATAATCACATTGATGAAAAACAAAACTAAAAGTCCTTATAAGGTGCCAAGATTTTTCTTATGCTTAACGAAAGAAATTTATCACATTAGTTACTTTGAGTCTAGTTTCCTCCATTTGAAAAAGGAATTGATGTGAATAACAATGAAGGAGTCACGTGAGGTGATGCATTTCCCTAGAAAATATAATTGCCCTTTCAAATAATTTTATTTGGAAAAAACGTTTGCTTCACAATATTTTTGTTCTTTGGCTCATATGAAAATTATGAGACAGAAATTATTGAGTTTAAACTTTCATGAAGCTGATTTTATAGCTGATTTATTTATTCATTTATTTTATACACAAACATTTACTGAGTCTCCACATCATACGTTAAGCAAGATGACAGGCTGGGCATTGTGGCTCACTCATGTAATCCTAGTATTTTGGGAGGCTGAGGCAGGAGGGTCGCTTGAGCTCAGGAGTTCGAGACCAGTCACGCAACATAAGGAGACCTTGTCTTAAAATAAATGAATAAATTAATTAAATAAAATAAAAATAAAAAACAGTATGATAGGTGCTGATGTACAGTACTGAAAAACATAGATATAGTATGACATTAAGTAATTTTGTACTTTATAAAATTCAGTTGCCTTTAGATATGTCTAAATTGATTAAGTATGAATGAATTAACGTTTTCTGAGACATTAAAAAGAACAGTGAGGCTACTTCTAATATTTTAAAAAGATTAAGTTGATCGGGTAAAATTAATTTTGTAATAATGGAAAAGAGAAATATAATACCTGACTCTGAAATTTGTATTGTAATCAATAGCATATATGCTACTTTCATGACAATATTTAATGTCAACATTAAATAAAACTCAAATACTTGTGAAAATATGAATGAAATCTTAAAGTTAAAATCTGCAGTCTTTAATAGATCTGAATTATATGTGTTTTAAAGATTTTGATCTATTAAATTGAGTAACTAAAATTTCAGCTCCACCAAGTAAATATATATACAATTTTGTATAATTTATATATATATATATGTTCTTTTATATTCAATGAAATAAAGACATGAAAATCATATGCTTAAAACCTCATGAGCAAACTCTTGCCCTGAGGCTCTAATAAAGTAGATATGGCTTCTCTTCAAAACAAAGAAAGTGCTTTCATTTCAGTATATAACAATCAAGGGCTTTTCTTTTCAGTAGCAGTATATCAGTCAATGTAGATTAAAATGGCCATCCTTAATGAAAAAGTACAAATAAAAATTCTTGTAAGACCAGGTACATGTTGTTTTCTCTTTACTCAGAGGAAGAAAGCAGTTAAAATGAGCAACCGTATTTTTAGTATGATTGAAGCTTTAAATCTCCCCCATTACCGCCACAACCTCTGGTTTTATTTTTGCCACAAATAGGTAAAGCTTGTTCTTGCCAGTCTCTTTAGTGACATTTCCTGGAGAGAGCCAACACCATCACCCACAGTAATTGCTACTGAGCTATGACCCAGACATGCTGCTCCGCTCTACACTGTTGGCAATTTTACTGTTGTTTGCTAAGGACTAAGAATGCTTTGTGGAGTGTTTTGTTTTGTTTTGTTTTGTTTGCACTGTGCTAGCATGAATTAAAACTTAAAAACAAATACCCCCTTTTTAACATTGAGAAATGGCAGGTTAACCGAATAGATTTGATCTCCCTGACAGGCAAAATGTTGCAAATCAGAATTCTGTATCTATTTGTGTAAGTTATTCTGTGGATGTTTCAGATCCCTTTAAAATCGGAGGGAAAAAAGAAGCTAAACAATACTCATGGAGACCTGACAATTCAGAGTAAAGCTGTGGGTTATTTCAGTGGTTACACTTCTAAACTGTATGTATTGCACTTATTCTCCATTCTGAGTATTGGAAGGATGAATTAATCTTAACTTATAAACAATAAAAGCAAAATATGACAGAGCATGAATATAGTTAAAAGGTAATATTCAGTCTCAATACACATACCACAGCACGCTTAAGTTTTGGAATGTGAATATGTTCACGTTCATTCAGCATAGCAAATAACATATACTTCTAATTCAACAAATGTGAATATTTTCTATTAGAATCTCTGACTGTTAGGAAGTTCTGAGAGATTAATATAATTATTAATCCTAATTCATAATCAGATTTTGGAAACATCTACAGAGTTGATACTTTGCATCTTTTTCCTGTAAAGAGAGGTATACTATGTATCTCCCCAGTAGGTTTTAATTTAATGGAATGGTTTCCATCCTGGCCATAATTTGCTGAGTCTGTCTTCTTCTGTGACCCTTCTACAGTCCCAATATTAGTGTAATGATTGGCACATAGAAAGAGATCAATGAGTTTTTATTAAATTGAATCACATGCACTGACTTTGGTATGTAAAGCTGACCTTCAAGAAGCTGCTATCTTTAGTAAAAAAGACTTGCATTTAGCGTGCATTCATTATTCATATTATGTTGATATCATCTATTGCTATGAATCATTTTAAATGCACTACAACAATATATGATATTTGTGCAATAAGTTAGTTTAATCAATTCTATGTTCTATCCTGTTCAGAGAGAGAGAGACAGAGAGAGAGACAGACAGCTTTAACTATAGACAGGGAGGCTCAGTCTTCCATGATCAAACAGTAGTTTGGTCCAGTAACACATCGGACATGTCCAGAGAGTTACAAGTCACTTGATAGCATTTCTTGGAGAAGTTGATGTGTTTTCTCCAAAAACAATGTTCACAGTGTTACAGACAAACATCTTAAATAGATGTCCTAGATTGAGATTTAAACTTCACTTCTGACAAATATTTCCCCCACAATATAAATGTCTAGAATATGTAACCACACACATATATACACCCTCACTCACACTTGCAAGTTATTATGTTTGGATGACTCAGACAGAAGTCCATCTTTTATAAATATAAAACTTCTGTTCTCTAACTACAATAAATATTTTGCTTCTCAATCCCACTGTCATTGCTATAGTTCTGAATTTCTACCTCCCTCACCCAGTGATTGCTATGACTGCTTGAGCAGCTGCCCTGCCTCTATATTTCTGGTATCATTTATATATAATCTGACCTGAACTCTACCTGTAAAATGGTCTTTCTAAAAATGTCAATTTGCTTATGTCAAGTTCTATTTCAATCCATTCTCTAATACCCTTCTCTATATAGAATTAAAGCTGAATTCTGAATATAATTCAAAATCTTCCTAATTTTCCAGCTCTTGTTTTTCTCACTTCACATTTACTACTTTCCTATTCTTGAGTCATAAAATTTCCTGCAATCCACTGCAGAACTTTTTATATCTGTCTGCAATAAAATTCACTTTCTCAACAGCCCACCTCTTCATTATGATCTCCTGTGAACCATCTTCTGAATGTTATCAGTGGTTATCATTCCATGAACATATGTCTTGCAGACTGCATGGAGAATCTCACTTTTACACAAATACTTCACAGACCTCTGCTATAGCATTTCCATTTGAAATGAACAGCTATGATGCGTTACTGTCTGTTTCCCTAGGTAGATAGTGTAGAGTGAATAAGTAGAGGTTTGAAATTGCGCCATATTCAGCCTCTTATCTCCAGATTCCACTACTGACTCTGACACAGGTTAAGTTAAAAGTTCTATTAGTTTATGTAGTTGAACTTTCAAGCTACACAGCTGTTAACATTTCATCTAAATATATCATAAAATGATAAAATGTGGAATAATAATTATATAATAGGATATAGACTATGCACATGATAGTAATCTAGATTTGCAAATAGTACTTTTCATATTTTTACTTTGTAAGACAATTTCTTTTTCTCTAATTCCCCATCTATTTCTCATGTTGTTCCTTCTGACTTTGTCCCAAGATTTTATGTTATTCTTCCTCTTTCTACTCCTCTTCCTCCAATTTCTTTCTCTTCTTCAAATAAAAGCATTTCTTTAAGTTCATTTCCTTGCTTTCTTCTCTTTTAGTACTCTTTCCACTTCTTATCAACCCCTTGAACGTCAAATGGCACCTGTATTTACCAATTCACAAAACAATGTATTTAGCTTTACACTTCTCTAAAATTCTAAACTCTCAGGCATTAAAACCTAATAGGTTGGTGCAAAAGTAATTGCGGTTTTTGTGTACTGAGTCATTTCTAAACTCCTCAGCTAGTCATTTTCAGACTCTTCAATTTCTAGCCACAACTATAATTTCCAGTCTTATATTCCACTAATTGCATATATATAGACCATATTTCAGTCAAATTGATCTACCCAATTTTACTTCAAAATACCAACCTTCTTTAATAGATATGTGCAATTGTTTATGCTACTTCCCCTGCATAAGAACACTTTTTGTCTTATCTTTCTACAGATCTCTGCTCGTCACAATTCTCTTGATCTCACTGGTAAAACAAAAGGGTAGAAATAGAAAACATCAAAAATCCTTATTCATCTATGAAATTCTGTGGTTCTATAAAAAATCTGTCCATTTTTAGTAAATGCTACCAATGTCATCAGGCCTTTAATTCTTCCACTGCCTGGATGTGGGAGTAGATTCAAAAGTTTTTAAGAACCCAAGCTTTTAAGTTAGACCAGTAAATTTAGACACAGCTCTGCCTCACACCAGCTGTGTGACTTTGGGCCAACTTTAGCAGTTCTCACTTTCAGTGATCTCATCTAGAAAAAAGAATAATAAAATGTACCCATTAGAAAAGATGTGATACATTTACATGATCATGCAATTTAAGCCAAGTGATGTACTCCAAAAATTTTAGTCATTTTAACTTCTTGCCCTCTTAACATGCATAGCAATTTTAATTATTTCAGTGTACTATACCTTGCATTTAATGATATATACATATATCATTAAACTAAATGATATACCTAGTATTTTCCCCTTGGGTGGTAAATTATTTAAGAATATAATCCCGTCTATAAATGATGAAAGTGCACATACCAATAGTAAATATCAAATAAATATTTAATAAATCAATTCGTGAAGATTTTAAAAATATCACCTGTTAGGTGAAGCATTGCTTTGCTGATCAGTTCAATCAAACATTCAATCACCTTGACTCAAATTTCAATACCAACCACTTGTTTCATGATATTAGACTTGCTACTTTAGACACTCCGTGCCATAGAATCTTTAACTGTAATCAGGATATCTTTCTCTCAGGTTATTTAAGTGTATGAAGAAATAATTTTTATACATCTGATGGTTAATATTGAATGTTCAACTTTGTTGGATTGAGGGATGCAGAGTATTGTTTCTGGTTGTGTCTGTGAGGGTGTTGCAAAAGGAGATTAACATCTGAGTCAGTGGACTGGGAGAGGCAGACCCACCCTCAATCTGGGTGGGCACCATGTAATCAACTGCCAGTTCTGCTAGAATAAAAGCAGGTAGAGGAATGTGGAAGGACTAGACTGAGTCTTCTGGCCTTCATCTTTCTCCCGTGCTGGATGCTTCCTGTCTTCGAACATCAGACTCCAAATTCTTCAGCTTTTGGACTCAGACTTACACTAGTGGTTTGCCAAGGGCTCTCAGACCTTTGACCACAGATTGAAGGCTGCACTGTTAGCTTCCCTACTTTTGAAGTTTTGGGACTCAGACTGGCTTCCTTGCTCCTCAGCTTGCAGATGGCTTATTGTGGGACTTTGCCTTCTGATTGTGAGAGTCAATACTCCTTAATAAACTCCCCTTCATTTATATATCTATCCTGTTAGTTCTGTCCCTCTAAAGAACCCTAACACAATACCTTTAATAATTTTATTAAAATTATAGTGTATTTAAAAAATATCTGGAACCTAATAAGAAAACAATAAACATAATTTACTCATAACATGTTTAATCATTTATTTGTATCACAAAATATTGTCATCCATTACACCTACAACAAAACTGAACTTGGTAAATAATTTTTATCTTCCACCTTTTTGAGTCTTATTTTTCACAGTGTATTATTTCCAAACCATTTGATATAAACTTCCTACACAGACACTTTGGGCATCAAGTGGTTGCCCAATTCCTCATTTTCTAGGCTTGCTCTATGGCATGAGATGAATTACCTTTAATTGATTATATATTGAGAGAGCACACACTGCACTTGAGATCCTCCAAGTCTATGTCAACACCATTTACCCACACTTCAAACTAATTAACAAAATCCAGTTTTAGTACTTCATAGGTGTGACACACTACACTAAGTGCTTTAATTAGAATATCTTAGCTCATTATCACAACATCACTGTGAGATACACTTTGTTTATTATTATTACACATAAATTAGTAATAAAGAAAACAGGTGGAGATAAATTGATTCTTTGCTCACTGTCACACAATGCAACCTGCAATTGGGCAATCCACAAATTGAGCCTAGGCATTTGAACCCTGAAAATTCTGCTAATAACTACCTCCTTGTCATGAGTGAAAGCACTTATCAAGAAAGCCAAACGACTGTTGTTCCCTATCTATGATCAGAGAAGGGAAAAGAGCCAACCGGAGAAGGCAACATATGAGCTGAGTGTTTGTTTTTTGTATCTTAGAATTTCCTACATTCTAAAATATAAAAAGGACACGATTTAGCAAATAAATAAGATCCTCATGAGTACAATAGAACAGAGAAAAGTAAAAAAAAAAAAAAAAAAAAAAAAATTAAAGAGGTTTAATAAATATTAATATTAAAACACAAAAGTTAAGAATGTTTCACTAATTAGTGGCCCTTGTGTAATTGAAATCTCAGCCTGTATTTTTAATCAAGTTCCTGTTGCCATGCTCTTTGGAGGAATTTTAATAGGCAGAGCTCATTCTGCTTAGATACTGGACAACAGTGTAGAAAGATAAAGAGAACACTGTGATAGATAGGATGATTCTAATCTGATTTCAGAATTTGACCTCTTTCTCCTTAGGTCCGAGACATTCTCATTTGAAATTCAAGATCCCTTTACTGTAAACATGTTTAATTTTATAAAAAGTCTTAATCATTAAAATTAGAACAACTTCTTTAATGAGACAAAAAAGTTTAAGGGTAAAAACCAGAGGGATAAAAGGTCAATCTGACTTCAGACTGGCAGAAAAATTTTAAAAAATAAAAATTCTATGTTTTACTGTCTTTGTCGTCAGTCAGCTCCTACAGTGTCTCAATGTCACATCCGCCATTTTAGAAACTTGCTGTCAAAGTGAAACAGTACTCAATATGAAATTGTTGAAAGCAGATTTGAAAGGACAAAACAGACATTTCTCTTTTTAATATGTCAACTTCATCTGTTTTCTTTTTCATCTGTTGCTATCAGAGACCATTGAGGAGGCAATTAGAGAAATTTGATTGACTTAGACTTTAATTTTTCTTTTAAAGAAAATTTCCAATAATTGAGCTTATAGAATATGCCTTCAATGGTAGTTGGAAAATCATTTTCTTTCCAGGTAGTACTCTCAAAGTTCAGATGGCTTCCTTTTTATGGTGGACTCTAATTAAATGAAGAAAGGCTAATGATAATTGTAATGAAATAAAATGAGACTTCTTTCTCAATCATTAAAAAAATAAAAAACTGTGCCTTAACTTTCCTTTAAGAGCAACTTCTGTGAATTTAATTTTAAAGATATAATCCCAAAGATATCACCTTTCTCATATCACCACTATTGTTTTCTTGTTTACATATGAAGAAACAAGAAAAAAATAATAATTGGTGTGCCTCAGTTGTCAGGCAAAGGTTTTCATGTTTGAAATGGCAAAGATACATATTTTCATATTACATTCAATAGGAATGCAGGGTCTTAGGCAAGGTGGTCAAAGACAGGTGAAAGCTAAATATTCAGAGTTCAGCAGGAGCAAGGTTCAAGGGTACGGTATAAGAGCTTCATACTTTTGGCCGGGCGTGGTGGCTCATGCCTGCAATCTCAGTATTTTGGGAGGCTGAGGTGGGTGGATCACAAGGTCAGGGCTTCAAGACAAGCCTGGCCAATATGGTGAAACCCCGTCTCTACTAAAAATAAAAAAAATAAAAAAAATTAAAAAAAAGAAAGAAAGAAAGCCAGGCCTGGTGGCGCATGCCTGTAATCCCAGCTACTCGGGAGGCTGAGGCAGGAGAATCATTTGAACCCCGGAGGCGGAGGTTGCAGTGAGCCGAGATCGCGCCATTGTACTCCGGCCTGGGAGACAGAGTGATACTTCTAGAAAAAAACAAAAAAGAGTTTCATACTTTCATTACCCCCAAAATATTGTCTAGATGTAGAGTTCAGGGAAAGAAAAAACGGAAAAGCATTCAAACTTTGCTTCTCTCTTACTCATTTGATACTCTGGAAACGTAGAAAACAATAGAAATTTGGGAAACATGAGATAAGCTTTATCCACTTTCGTTTTTTCTACCATAATCCCATAGTTTTAGTGTTATATGCTCCCATTTGAATTGGAACTCCATTTGAGCAGGAAAGAGGTTTGGATAACAGGCTGTCAGAAAGACTGAAGAGTGGGAGCTCCACAGAGAAGCTGCCTGCTTGTGACGGCTGGGCAAGCCGCTGTCCAGCTCCCGCCTGCTCACTCTCAAGAATTTATGTTTAGATAAAATGAGGCATTCAAGTGGCTGCTTTGCTGATATTATAAAAGAAAACAAAACAAAAAAAATTAAAAATGTTGTAAGCAGTTGGATGGAAATAGCACTGAAACTGCTCAGGGAACTTGGCTTTAAAAATGAATATTTTGACACCAACAAACAAACCTATAATAAGAAAGATGCACTATTTAGAGAACCCAGAAACTTATTTTCCAGGTGTAAGCATTCTATGCTTCTAACTGCCTGTAGCTCTGGAATGCATGAGATCATTACTAGGGGCAGAAAAACTCTGTGGGCCTTGTACCCTCTTTGTCAGGAAAATTTTCTAACATTAAAGCCCTGCCATGCAGAAAAATGGTGGATTTACTATTCTGTTTGATTCCCCATGTGTAGAGTTTTTGCTGCGCCCTCACTACAAGATTTTTGCTTAGAAAGTCTCAACGAGAATCATCTAAAGTCTGTTTTGTGAGCTGAATAAACGGTTCTGTTGCTTTCCTACTTGACAGATTTTCCTGACTTCATTTTTTGATGAAGTGGTCTTTAGACTCATAATCCCCCCAGGCCTTTTGTTCTGATCTCTCCATTACTAGCCATCTATTAACTTCCCAACCTCTTCAGCTCCTGGAGTGTTTCTAATTTTCTTAGTCCGTAATCCTTCACTAGAAATATATTCCTGCTTTGCAGAAATGCGAATTATGTCATTCATAGTGAATCATCCCCTGGAGAGGATAAAATAGATTTACAAAAATATAGAGCCAGGTACAAAGGGACCTTCTCTCCTCCAATTCCTGCATTAGATCTTTGAGTCATTAACATTTCTAGATTGTGCCTTCCCTACTGTCCTGGGGTGGTACAGGGCTTCAAACAAGACTTTCTACCCTGGACATTCTGCTGCCATCAGCAATTCAGGGGCGGCAAGTACTAAACTGGTTTCTGATTCAAGCAGAATAAGATTCTAGGGAGAATTCAGCATATATTAAAGACAGGCCTTTTTTATAAACTCACAGAAAGGAAGCCATAAACCATCATTTATGAAGGAATATGGAAAAAATATACGAAAACCCTTTGTCTATAGCATCTTATTCTACTTTCTATATCCTGATGTTGCTCAGTGTACTCATGACTCCATAGACCAAATGTCATAAATTTTTATTTAGTAAAGTTTGAGTTCTTGCTAAATGCTAGGGGCTAGGAATTGAATGATGTATCACGTGTTAGGTAAAGTTGTAAAAACATAGATTCTGATGAAAAGAAGCTTGGTGTCTCATGAGAACTTGCACTTTCTAGTTACTAATAATCTATTAGAATAGATCATTCAGAGTTGGTCTCTTATGCCCCATGTTCTAAGCACATTTTTTTTTCCTTTTTCCTTTAAGATTCTTATCAGTGTCCCATTTTATTTTTTCTGTAATAGTCTTAAGGATCTGATAAACTAATCTGATCCAAGGTGTTAATAAATAATTGTACCAATGTTTGCCTCACCAAGTTAATTTTTTTAATTATGTACCTTAAACAGGTTAAGTAACATGTTGAAGTTACAGAGTCAGTAGAGAAAGCATTTTTAACTCCTTGCCCTTTTGTCATAAGACCTTATTTTGAAGTACTATTTATCCAACATTAGAGGTAGATAATCATTACTCACCATAAGGAATTGGTTTCTGGCAATAAAATATGAGTATTTATGCCTGAAAAATATTTCCCCTCTGAGACTTTATAGTGGTTAAATGCTCATATTGGAATTTTAGAGCTTTCTAGAAGAGTTCCCACCATTTACAAAATGGAAAAAAAATCAAAGTAAACTTGATCCATTAATCATGGATGACCAAACTCTATGAACTGGGAAAATGTGTTTCAGATATTTCAGATGTGTTAAATCTAATATGATCTAGATCTACTGCGGGTTTTTTTTTCATGTTGGTAGGAAAACAAAGGAACACACAAACAAAAATAATCAGCTGACAGATGTACCCTTGACTAGCTTTCAGAGAAAGGGATCAAGAGTTGAGTTTCAATTTTTTTTTTTTTTTTAATGAAAATCCTACATACTTTAAAATCTACAAACCTGTTTAATCAAACTAAATCTGTAGAACAGGAGGATGGTTTTTGATATTAAAGTTTTAACTTTTCTTGGAGGCTACCTAAAAAGTTACATAGCTTGAAAATTTGGCACTAGGAAATGAAACTTGAAAAACATGATTCTGACAGGGTGCCAACATTTTATAGAGGCTAAAAGCAATCATTTTATTGAGAAGCTCAGCTTGGTGGTGAGCAACTTAGGACTTTGAAGACTAAATAGGAAGGCTCATCCTAGATTGACTTCTTTTCTTTTCTCCAGGATCCAAATGGGCTACTTGAAATATCTACAAGTCGTTCATCTAAACAGCAGTGCATCATTACAAGAGCTAATTGCTCATTATTTTTGCAGCCTAATTTAAAGGAAATACATGAAAGACTTCTCAGAGGGTTCATGTTTCAATTTTGAAACCTGGGGTGAAAAGACTTAGACTGTGATCCATTGTGAGAGCTGACTAGCAAATAGAGCCTGTTGCAAACACCCACTGTGCCCCATGTTCTAAAAGAATACAAGCCCACTGTGTCAGCACTTGTATCAGGCCCACATGAATGAACTTTCAGAATGACCATTTTATTATGTGTATCTAAAAATGAGACAAACCCATATGCCTGGGGTGTGGGTCTTCAGAAACGAGGAGGCATCAAGGCCTGTGGCTTGATTAAGCATTTTACCTTATTTTAGAAGGGATGGTGTCTGTGAGATCAAACTAAGACAGGTCCCTGCTTGTTCTCTATGAATCTGACATGCCTTCATACAGAGGGGATACTAATAGGCTGCAGAGCTATTAATGAAATTCAATTTCAAACCATGTTTCATGGCCAACCGTGCTGGTAGGATGCAAGAACAACAAGCACAGCACTTTTAACAGTCCTTTCTGGATGAATCAAATAAGGATGATAGAAAAATCCCATGTATAACAAATAAAAAGACATTGAATAATGGAATCAGACCAGGTGGCAAGATAGTTCATTGTCAACATCTTACAGTCACAGAATATAAGCCTCTACAATGTTCGGGCATTCTGTGATTCATGAAATGATAAAAACAATGAGGTGAAATACAGTACACTTATTTTTAAATTCTTATAATTATCTCATAAAAATGAGGAAACTGACAATTTTTTATACCATAAAATGTCTCAGTGAAATTTCACTAAATACTTAGCTAAAGTTTTACATCTTTGACTTACTGTTTTTCCTTATTTTAATGGTCAGAAGCTTTCTCCATTTCAATTAAATGTGATAGGTCATATGCAAGTATATTATTATTGTACATGTAATATTTAGATTTTTAAATTTAAATTACAACACGGCAATCCTCTGTTATTTTTTTATTTGGTAGGATTCAATACTTGCTTTTACTTCTTCCATTTTGACTACAAATTTATGTTTTTATTCAAATATTCTTATATTTACCCAATTAATATTTATCTATTTTTTATTTATTTTGCACCCATATATTTTATATACTTACGTGTATATTACATGTAATCACCCTTTAAATCCAATAGGATGATTGATTGGAGGATGCATTAACTGAAAAACATTTTCTTAATGTGGGACTTTTTCTTTTCAATCACAATTTATATTTAATATGTACATAGCTTTAATTTTTTGTAGCTTTCTTTTCTGTCTCTGTTACTTTGGTTAACATTCAAGCAATAGAATTAGAGAACTTTCATATCAAAAACATATATTATTGTTTATTCCTTAACCTTCATTTCACAGGCTAGATAATTAGGGTTCAGAGATACAGCCAAAGACTGGCAGTAAAGGTCAACAGTATATTCCTAAAAAATAAGTACTGGGGACCTAATCTCCTTAGTTCTTATTTTTATAATCTAAGCTATAATATTGGCAATGAGCAAATAATAATCTTAAACTAAATTGTTTCTTCTGAGTTTAGTGCTCTAGTTTTTCAAACTGCTCATTGCTTCTCTGATGAACAACCCTTTAAAAAGAGGTGACATGGAGTTAAGATATAAAAGAAGTCAAAATTAGTGTATAAATCTCCAAGCTATCTGTCACTTCTCTTTTCTTAACCCAGACTGTTTGATCGGTTTATTGATATAACTCAGCACTATGCATTCCTGATGCCTATTTAAATCAATTCCTGTTTCAGATTACTAATTGGCCTGCTTCCTTTTCTTAATTGCACTTTGTGAGGACTACTCTAGGCAACCAGCTTTGTGAGCTCATTAACAGCTTTGTTCAACCTCAGGGAGGTTAAGACACTCACTCAAGGTCACACACCTAGTTAATAGGGAGTCTAGCTTCAAACCCACATCTGACTAAATCTAATTCCACTTACAGCTTTGAAGACTCAGAAAACATAACTGCTCGAAAAACTGATGTAACTCTATGAGTGCCAGTACAAAAGCTTAGAACTTAGAAATGAAGCAATGAATAAGTAGATATTTTGCTCTTGTTTTATTCTTTTTTACTTTATTTTCCAAATATGTTTAGGTTAAAGAAAAGAACATGGGATTTGGAGTCAAATAGGCAGGTATTTTGATTCTACCCTTGCTAACCCTGTGACCTTTGGTGTTTAAACTCTCATAGATTCAGTATTTTCTCGACTCTGACATACATATGGGTTCTTTGTACATAATATATTCTCCATAAATATTATATAAATGGCTTTATAAGAAAATGAATAACGTACCTAATTATAGCTACAGCTTCGCAAATTCAATGCATTTAACAACAATGATAATCAACTTACACAAGCACAAATTAAAGTAATCCTCCTTCAGGGTTTCTAATATATTCTAGTTTATAGGTACATGTACTGTTTCTACTTCTCAAGGATTGAAACTTAAGTATTGAATTCTTAGTCTTTAATGCTATGACATTTGGGCAAAGAACAGATTTTTATAATTGTACCCGTACCTCCACAATATCTTTCATATGTACCTACTCCTTGGTTTCCATTCTCATTCCATTTCTGCTGATGTATTGCAGTGATTCTTAGAGTCATTTACAAAAGTTTACTGACTGCTCACTGTGCTCTTATTGAGAAAATTTTCCCTACCTCCACTTTTCTAATTTGTCTTGAGTTCATAAGTTTTGGAGGTTACATTTTTTGAAGTAAGGATTCTCTTTTGCCATTTCTTGTTATTGTTTTTGATAATATTTGTCAGAAACTGATTTCATTTGAATAACTCTTTACTGACATAGAACTTCCTTCCTTCCTTCCTTCCTTCCTTCCTTCCTTCCTTCCTTCCTT